>NC_059117.1:42268920-42580349 GCF_020740685.1 Jaculus jaculus
CTGCTACAACTTACCAGAAGTTCTAGCCAAAATATTCAGTTCAAAATCCCCTTACCAAGTTGTCAGGTGCACAGCAGCTTTTTGGCTGACTTTTTAAGCATTTTGTGAACCATCTCTGAGGTGCAGGTTCAAGTTCCGTGGTGATGGTGAGGGCAAGGCTGCTGGTCCTGAAAGCACTGGTTCCTATGACACTGAGGCCAGGCTGTTTCCTCTCAGATCTCAATGATGTCCTAATTGGCTCAGCCTAAACATACAGAACGATTATCCCCCTTTCCCATGAACCAGTATTTGGTAACCCTCAGCACACCTGAGGGCACTCCCCACTCTGACCCACTTAGGGAGGAGCTTTCAGATCATTGACAAGTGTTTCACTGCACATTTTTCTTACGGTTCATGCTCATTGAGAGAGATAATGAAACTCCTGCTCTAGTCAGCTATGGACTGCTCCATGGAATGTTAACCTATGAGGAAATTTGTCCCTAATTGCCTTTTGTTAAGCAAGAAATTCTTATTATATTCTTAGGTAGTTGCTTGGGAGCATTCAGCAGTGTTGATTTTTTTAGGGTGTTCTAAAATGATTTTTTTCATGTACAGTGGAAGTTAGGCTTCTGCTTCCTCACTCACTTTGCAGGCCTGCAAGTGATTCAGATCACAAGGGGTGTCTCTACATACTCTGTGCCAGACATGCAGAAAACCCAGACAATGCTATGAAGATGAAGAAACTGATGTTTCAGAAAGTACATACAAAACTGGCCACTGTGGTACACACCCATAGGACCAGCATTTGGGAGCCTGAGGTGGGAAGATCTCTTTAAGTCCAAGGAGTTTGAGATCAGCCTGTGCAATGCAGGAAAACCCTTTCTCAAAAACAAAACAAAATCTTCACAGAGCAGTCAGAGATGAAACTGACAAGCAAATATTTTACATCCCATGAAATAGAAAAAGGAAGATATACTCTAAGACAGAGCAAAGAATCCACTGGGCTCTTCCTTCAGCGTAGGAGAGACTTCTGGGTCCCCATAGTAATAGTTAGAATGCAATGAGGAGCTCTGTGTTGCAGGCACTGGTACAAGTGCTCCATGCTTTAACTGTCACAGCAAACATATGAGGAAGGCACTTGTATTATCACTTCTACTTCAGAGGTAAAGAAAATAAGGTGCAGAGGCCTGGAGAGATGGCTTAGTGGTTAAACGCTTGCCTGTGAAGCCTAAGAACCCCAGTTCAAGGCTCAATTCCCCAGAACCCACTTTAGCCAGATGCACAAGGGGGCACACACTTCTGGAGTTCTTTTGCAGTGGCTGGAAGCCCTGGCATGCCCACTCTCCTCCCCACCTCTCTCTCTGCCTCTTTCTCTCTCTGTCACTCTCAAATAAATAAGTAAAAATAAACAAAAATAAATTTTAAAAAAAAGTAAAGAAGGTTTAGAGAAATTAGTCACTTGCTCAAGATCTTTCAGGTCTGGACTCACACAGCAAAGCCGATGATGTCCAGGGCTTGTTCCCTTGCCTTCATGTGATCGTTATGTTCTGAAAATTAATCAGGACCTTAGAAGAAAAAAAAAAGCATATGAAAATGACAGGCACACTGGAGGGAGCACATTTATAGAATGGCAGGCGATTCCATGTGGTTGGAGCATAGGATGCACATGGGACGAAGAGACCGTAGGCTGCATGCTGCCACGTTTGCACTGGGTTCAGATGCGTGAGAGCACAGCATACTGATGGTATGAACAGAACTGAACAGGACCCAAGCCATCTTCAGTAGACAGCAATGCTAGAAATTTACTTATAATGAGACTACAAAGTCATGAAATAAATCATATTTTAACATAAAAAGTCAGTCTAGGGGTATTGGTTGTAGAAATGCCCCCTAAATTCCAAAATCCACTTTCTCAAGTCTTTCAGATAAAACAGTATAGTATTTGCATATAACAAAGGCCCATCCTTAATATGGCTCATACCATAGCCAAATCACTTATATATAGCACCTAATCTAATGCCTGCTAGTCACTTCATCCATGTGCATATAGCATAGGGCTTGACATGTAGCTAGCCGATTGAAGTCTTGTGTTTTTAAAGTTTCTTGATTTTTTTTTTAATTTCCATTTCCATGGGTTGAATGTATGCATATGAAACAGAAGGATCTGGAGGGCCAGCCAACTGTACCCCATAAGGGCATGCTCTGTTTCCATCTGTCATCTTGGGAAGCTGTACTTTATCAGGTCTCATTGCTCCTCTGAAGCACCCATAGAACAAGCCACTGTGAAACTCGTATCTTATCTTGTGATCCTGCCCCAGCCCGGCTTGAGTGTACTTCCTGGTTTGACCACTCAGAATGAGTCATTCTTGCTGACTGAAACATTTATTGACTTCATTCTCCAAACAGAGAGGGGTAGTTGTGGAGAGACTGTTAGGCAGGGTCTTGCTATGTAGACTACCCCAGTACTCATCAGCATATATCCCAGACTGGCTCCAAAGTCTTAGCTGTCCAACCTCAGCCTCCATCAATGATAAGATTACAGGCATATGCTTTCACATATATATATATTTCTAGATGATAGTGATTCTCATTTTGGCACATGCTTTATAATTATCTCAGGGTGGGGACTTGATAAAAAAAAAATACATCAACTCCCAATCATTATCTCTGGTTCCTGTACTGTCAAGTGGAAATCAAAATCTGCCTATGAAGCCTAAGGACCCAGGTTTGATTCCCCAGGACCCACATAAGCCAGATGCACAAGGTGGCACATGTGTCTGGAGTTTTGTTTGTAGTGTCTGGAGGCCCTGACATGCCCATTCTCTCTATTGACCTCCCTAATCTCTTTCTCAAATAATAAGTAAAATAGTTCTTAAATATTTTATGAAATGAAGATTTTTCAAAATCAGAGTCAGTCTCTCTTTTTAACCTTAGCAAGGACAATGATATTTATTGCCAGAGCAACAGAAACAACAAAAGGATAAGAGATTGGATGAGATGACCATCAGAGCCACCATGACCAGCAAGGATAGGGGTCGGGGGCCAAGTATCACTTTGTCTTTGCCCTTTTTGATTTCCTACTTCTCTCTCCTCCTGTGTAGACTTGCTAAATGGAAAAGAAAGGCAGGATGGCTTACAGTGTTTGAGTTTCAGATAAAGGAGGAGTAATATTCTACCATATGCTTTCACCAATATTTAAGGCCTTTTCCCTATCCCTATCCCATGTTCACGGTACCCCTTGTGAGTCAGCGGTTTTGTTTTATTTTTTAGTGGTATCATACATATAAGTGTCCACATTTGGATCAAAGTCTTCTGTAGGCAGGATCCTGTGTGGTACACCTCAAAGCACCATTAACATTTATTTCCCTATTTTATAGTCCTTGTTAGATTCCCTCTTACGTGTTTCCCACTGGCTACGATCTTCATGGCTATGTCCTCTGTGCACCCGCAAGGTCACTGCTACATGAGGAGTGACAGGCTAAACCCAGAGCCCTGAGCCTATTAGGTGTGCTGTATGTTTGCATGACCGGTGAATGCACTGAAAGCAGCTGTTGTAGTTAAGAGTCAATTATGTGGTTAGCAGTTGACTCTCTCTGCCATGCTATTCACTTGAGAAGGCAGATTAACTAGTCTTCTTTTAGGGGATAACTGGGAGGATAGATAACCATGTGGGAATCTATATCAGATTTTATCAACTTGTGTTAGGACGTGGCCAAACAGATAGGGTAGAAAAATTGGTCTTATAAAAAGAATCATTTTAAATTTAGGAATATTAATAACTCCAAGAGTGGGAAGAGATGTGTCATTCTAAATTGCCTTTGTCCATTCACTTTTCTCGTCTTAAAAGGATGCTATGACACATTGGTGTTGTGATCAAATATCAACAGTGTCATCAAAATAAGCAAGAACTTTGATAGCTAAGTAGAATGATGTAAGTGAAAAAAAAAGTTCAGTTCACATGACAAAGCTTGTCAGCATGTAGAGCAACAATAATAGAAAGGGCATCAGCTAGCAGGGCCTTTTCACACGCTTGGTCCTTTAGTTAATTAAGGTAACGTTTAAAGCTTCCTCCACAAAGACAGAGCAGGGTTCGTACTTTCAAGTGAGGAGTTAGGAGTGCTCTTTTAGTTGAGTGGTTTCCAGGTGTATTTTACACCTAAGGTTGTCCTAGGTAGAATTGGGAGGTGGTCTTTAGAGATCTTATTTTATCTTTCTGAGCTCTATGCCTAGTCCATAGCACCCTGGTATCTGTGCAAGGTCCCCTGTGTGCTTTGGAAGCTGGAGGCAGGCTACCAAACTGTCTGCCTTAAAATCCCAGCACTGTGCTTATCGGTAAACCCTGTTGAGGAAACTCTATTTGACTGTGAACAACTGTGAGGCTGGCCTCCTACACCAGTGAGTACACTTGCTGCCATGTGTGTAACCATCAGCAAAATTCCTAACATTGCATGGCTCAGCTATATTTTGAGAGTAGAAGAAGGAAAGCTGAATATGAGAATTAATGCTAATTTCTGAGCAACTCTAATGCCATACACATCAGAAAGCAAAGTTCTAGAAAAAAAATGACTTATCTGTCATATGTGTGGCCAACATCTGGTATGATAATCCCAAGGCTAAAGGAGTGATGAAAAAGCCTGTATAGACTGAGCATGATTGTTAGTGTTATAGATCTTGTCCTCCGTCCTACATCTCTGGTGTCAAAGAACTTGCAGCCCATTGTTTGCCGTTTGTTTAAAACAATAATGTTAGAATATCAACCTTTAGAAATAGGCCACAGTAAGCCTGATTTATTTTATAATCCAGGTGCACATCTTTTTTTAAGTAAATAACAGAACAAATAGATGAAGATTGAAATCAATGCCTATGTTTTATTCATGCCAGAGGCATTGGTCTTATCCTTTATAATGAGGCTTAAAATATCTTGATAAATTCCTTACTATTAAAAAAAACATTACTTTTTTTTTTTCCTCTGAAAATTCTTTCACTGGGTGATTGGGGTTAAGGAAATAAGGAAATAAGCTTACAGAGTAGAGAAATATAATAATTCTAGATCTTTCCTACCAAAAGAGAATGTGTTAACTAACTCCAAAGTTCATGGATCTCTGATTACAGAATTAAATCTATAATAAGATTATGACAGAGGCTCTAGTTAGCTCTTTTTACTTGAGTAGTATTGTTACCTACTTCTTGGAATTCAGTTGCATTATTAATATTTTTCTTCTCTTTAATATAGGTGGAGAACAGACCAAAATATTATGGAAGAGAGTATGTATTATTCTATTCTTTGTTATAATAATTTAATAAGTAGTCACTTTCTATGTCATTTAAATATTAAATATTAAAAATTCTCTAATAGATGATCTTTATCACATGTCCATTGTGTTAGAGTTTAATAATAAGTGCAATCAGACTCTTTTGTGTTGAATTCTCTTTACAACACGCAGGTGCTTGGTTTCCGTTAAGGTAGGAGGGAAAGTTTCCTTCTGCAATTCTCTCCACAAAAGCAGTTTCTAAGGGCCTGGCAAGTATTTGCAGTGTAAGGAAGCATTTTATAATTGAACTCTCTATTGGTATTTGATTTCATGGTTTACATTGATACAATACAAACATTGGGGGTGTCAAAGACCATACACTACAGTTGTATTCCTGACTCATTTACCTCATAAATGCAGTGGTCAAGAAGAGAAACATGTTTCCTTTCAGACTCATAAAACCCAAATGGTGATTTCTCCTGATGTGGATATATTAGCCAAATGGCCTTAAAACCATCATTACCCCTAACCCAGTTTACATTTAATTCCAACTGAAATTTCATTTCACTTTCTCAGGAACCTACTGAAAAACAAATCTGCATGACCATAAGAGTTATTTTCAATCTAAAACTGATGTGAAAAGCACATTATAGACAGAGTTGGTGGACTGTCAAAGGGAGAAGGAAGGCATAAGTCATTCTTCCCAAGGCCCACCTGGAGGTATATTATAAGGCAAATTCTCTCTCAGGTCTACCTCCTTAACTCTCCTGGCAGATCTTGGGCCATTTCCTTTTATTCCCATACCCAGCAGAGCTTTGTCTTGGTGATTCATGTCTTGTGCAAGGGTCTCCGCCCAGTGGTCCTTGCTAATTGCCACAGGTACATTCCAGAACCTTCCTTGTCAGGCTTTGGCAATTCAGCCAGCTAGTCTAGTTACTTGCCCAGGAATTAAGGCTGCCTCTTTTATCTACCCCTAGGTCCCTAACATCTAATCCATATTGTAGCATAATTTCCTTTTTCAATATACTCACTTGAAGTTTGCTTGCAAGTAGCACAAAAATTAAGAAAAGAGAAAACAAAAGAAGCAACTAGTTATACTTTTGTACATGATTTCTAAAATGTCCTTTACTTACTGTGTATTTTCTTGTTTGCATAAGAGTTAAATTGAATAACCTTTTAGATCTCATCTTCCAATCTGTGATGAGTGTAGTGAAGATCTCTAGGGAAAGAGAACATTTACTTTTTTATTTAAATTTAAATTTTTGCTTCTTCTGTGTTTTTCAACATTTAAACTTTAAGTATTCCCACTGTAAACAGATCCTATTTAGATACCTTGGGAAAAAGAAATACATAGGAAAATAGATGGTAGAGAACACTCATGGCTTGCCTGTCCCCACAAGAGAGCCATTGTTACCTCTTTCCCTTTCTCACAGCCATGTTGACTTTTAAAGCCATGCATAAAAAGGATCATAAGCCACAGGCTGTGTCTTCAGCTACATAAAATTGTCATCTCCTACTTTTGAGTAATTGAACTTGATTCTTTGCACTCACTACCTGGCCAGCTCAGCAGAGTTAGAATTTAGCTGCTCTTGCATTTCCCGCCTGTTTGAGCACTCCTCATCCTCTTTGTCACCTGCTTTAGCAGGAGTGAGCGTGGCTAGGATGTAAGGTTCCTTTGCTCACTTGTGTGTCTTGTCCTGTCCCACAGTGCTCACTTCTGCCCTGCTGTGGCCCAACGGCAGGCATGTTCTGGGCATCTCATTCTTCAACACCTCTGGCACGAACTTTGTACTTTTTTGACGTATGTGGGACACTTTCCCATGTCCTCTGCTTTTTATTCCCAAAGTTCTGTTCCCCATCACCCCATCCACAAACATGTACAAGGCTGCCCTCAGGTCTCTTTGCTAAAGTCAGCCCCAGTCCCAGTTCATGCCAAGATCTTCAGGGTCCCATGGCCTTGCTCACAATCAAAGTGCCAAACTCCGATGTTCCAGGCTCCCCATAAACATCCTGCAAGGTCTACTTTCATGTACACTGTGCAGAGCCCACTTAGACCCAGTGATTCTGATGAGGTTCTCCCAGGCCTGCCAGCATAACCTCCTCAGGGGAGGCTTTGGTACCCTTGTATGTAGGAGGCTTCTATTAGGGCTTAGCACACGTATCCTCAGTGTGATTTATATCCAAACCCTGGAGACCGCATGAAGTCCCTTTCCCCCAAGCTAGTGCTGCCTGAGACCAACACCAGTTTGGATCACAGAACTATAGCTTCTTCCCATTATACATGGTCCACCATGCGCATCTGGCTTACATGGGATCTGGAGAATCGAACCAAGGTCCTTAGGCTTCGCAGGCATGCACCTTAACCGCTAAGCCATCTCTCCAGCCCTGGAAGGTCTATGTTTAAAAGATAGAAAATTGGGCAATTCAAAAAGATCAAAAGAAAATTAGGGGATGGGGAGATAGCTCCATGAAGAAAAGTGCTTCTTTGCAAAGCCTACCAATGCAAAGTGGTATATGCATCCGTGATTCCAACTCATTTACGAAAATGTGGGACAGAGTCAGAGAATCTGAAGCTCACATAGTCTGATGACCATTGCCAGTCTGGAAGTTCATTTGTAGTGGCAAGAGAGCCTGTCTCACAGATGGTGGAGTACAAACACTTCAAAGTTCTTCTTTGATTTCCACGTGTGCGCGCACACACACACACACAAACTAAAAAGATGGAGATTTTGGAGATATTTTGAATTATGACTTTTATTCCTCCAAAATATGCCCTGGCTTCATTTGTCCTCTAACCTAATCTTTGCTTTGCCTTCCTGGGGAGAAATACTTGTCCATCTGACTGCACTTTCCTCTCTCCCGCTTCCAAAACGATAGATATTTTATTTGCTTAAAAAATTACTTGTCTGATTTATTCCCCAAGGTTTTCTAAGACTTGGTAACCCTAGACAGAAGTATTGATCCTACTTCCAGAAGCTTAAGGCCCATGGGCACCCATCCCCTTTCTCTGAAACATCCAGGTAACCAAATCTCCAGTGAGACTGTGAGCCTCCATCTTTGTTTAAAACCACCACCTGAGCTGGAAAGATGACTTACCGGCTAAGACACTTGCCTGCTAAGCCTAATGATGAATGTTCAACTCTCTAGGTCCCATATAAGTCAGACGCATAGTAATGCAAGAACGCAAGGTTGCTTATGTGCACAAGGTGGCACATGAATCTAGAGTTCAATTGCAGTGGCTGGAGGCCGTGATATGCCAATTCTCTCACTCACTCTCACATTAAAAGGTAGTCTGGGGCTGGAGAGATGGCTTAGCGGTTATGCACTTGCCTGTGAAGCCTAAGGACCCCGGTCAAGGACCCACGTTAGCCAGATGCACAATGGGGCGCACACATCTAGAATTCGTCTGCAGTGGCTGGAAGCCCTGGCATGCCCATTCATTCTCTCTCTCTCTCTCTCTCTCTCTCTCTCTCTCTCTCTCTCTCTCTCTGCCTCTTTCTATGTCTGTCACTCTCAAATAAATAAATAAAAGTAAACCAAAAAAAAAAAAAAGGTAGTCTATTGTGCTTGCCTCAAGAACAACAACAACAAAAACACCACCTGTCTTCCTCCTCTCACCTTGCCCATGCTGTAGGCCTCAAACAACTATCTCCAGGAGATCAATGCAGTCCTTGGCCCAGCCTGAAACTAGGCCATGCTTTCTAGTCCCATGTGAGTTATGACAGAAAAAGAAGACAAACATTACCATTAAAATAGAAAAACAGGCCCCTTTTCCAAATGCATCCCTAATCAATTATTCTGAAAATGTGAAGGACTAAAAGAATGTGAATTGCAGCCTGTTCTTTCTAGAGCATGCACCTCTGAAATTAACAAGGGCCTGCACCTGAAGCAGGCAAGCTGCGGATCAATAAGTGTTCATCTGCGATCAGGATAATACATAGTTCTCACTGGTGCAGCTGAAAACTAAATTGGTGATTTCTCTTTTGTTATTCTCCATGGTTTGGAAAGGAACCCTAACCTGGCTTTTGTTTCAGTTTTCATTTTCATCTCCAGAACCAAGACAATAGCAAAAAGCTGCAAGGACTGGGTGTTCTTCCTCAGCTTGCCACTTGAGTGCTTACCTGTTTGGGGACATGCTCAGGGTGCTTCACATATGCCATGGGCACAGCCCTCTCACGCAGGTGGCAGGGGCCTGTGGATGCCAGCCAATATCACCACTGTCTGAAGCTTAGCTACTGTAGTATCTCATTTGTACAGGGTCTATGCAGAGTGGTGATGGCCTTGTTTCCCCCAGGTTCCACGGGATCATCTCCCGCGAGCAGGCTGATGAGCTCCTTGGAGGTGTGGAGGGAGCCTACATCCTTCGAGAAAGCCAGCGGCAGCCAGGATGTTACACACTGGCTCTAAGGTGAGCAAAGTTTCACTCACTGTTTGCGTAAGTGGTTTTATGGTTTTTCCATTGTTAAAAACTGCACTAAAATCTATATAACATAAAATTTCTACCACTTTAAGTGTACAAGACAATGACATTAAGTATATCATCAGTTCTGTGTAACCATCTCTACTGTCAAGCTCCAGAACATTCTCATCATCCCAAACAGAAACTCAGCACCTATGGAGACTCCCTCCCTCTCAGTTTTCTTTGTATTCTCACACTGTTTCCCAAGCGCCAGCAGCATACCAGAGGCCACACACATCTGCCCTTAGTCACGGATACTGCAGGTGAGCAGCAGTTTACAGACACATAGCACACGATTCAGAGAGCTTCCCAGGGATCTCCCTCACCCCAGACCCATCACAGCAAACCCTGTGCGGCATACCGACAAGCCAGTGCAGCAGGGATCTCTTGAGCTTTTTACCAACGCCTTCCCACTGAGGCACTTCTTTCCTGTGGGGAACTGGGTGTTATAACGGTGGAAATAGTGGGAACTGTGTGTTCTGAATGCAGCGATGGCAGAGGGCAGTGTCTGTGCTGCAGCACTTCCGTGCCTGGATTCAACATGTTATGCCACGTGCTTCTCGTCACAATCTGATGAGGGTTGGGAGAGGCGACCCAATATCAGAATCACCAGAAGAAGGTCACATACGGAGCTGTCTATAGAAAGAACGGGAGCAGGGGGAAGGCTTCCCAGGCTACCCACAAAGGGTAGGCATTCAGCATGCCCCCTCCATACAACGACCTTGGGGCATCTACAACATATCTTAAATGACAAATGATATAATGATGAAGCTTTTCAAAAGCTACCAGCTAGCTAGGTATGACTTTCCAGTGCCCTGCAGCAGCTGGCAGTCCCAGGAGTACCAAGCAGGGCTAGCCAGGGACAGTAGCAGGTGAGCTTGCTTGGACTTTTACAAGAGAGTAGTACAGCCCAATTACCTGAGTGATCAAATGACCCCAAATGACTATCTTGACCTCCTTCCAGTCATGTAATCTCCAGCAGCCCCCCCCCCCACGCAGCTCTTCTTGCCTCAATTGCCTCTATGTAAGACTGGGATAATGACACTGTAGCTGTTGAAAAGGTTGATTCAATGTCAAGTACTCAGCCCTGTGCCTGGTATGCAGTATGTGCTCACAGCTGCCTTTACTGTTCCTGACATTTATCCTCACACTGCTGTGACCCCTCATTCTCTGATGGGCAGGTTTGGAAACCAGACTTTAAACTACCGGCTCTTCCATGATGGGAAACACTTTGTGGGTGAGAAGAGATTCGAATCTATTCACGATCTGGTGACAGATGGCTTGATAACGCTGTACATAGAAACAAAAGCTGCTGAATACATTTCAAAAATGACAACAAACCCTATCTATGAACACATTGGATATGCCACTCTACTCAGAGAAAAAGTGTCCAGGAGGCTGAGCAGGTCTAAAAACGAGTCAAGGAAGGCGAGCGTCACCAATGAGGGACACACACCAGTGGAAAAGGTGAGTGGCGTGCGTCATGAAGCGGGCCCCTAGTTTTAGTTCCTGTTAATTGTTAGCGATAGATGAGGAGTTTCGTCCCCGTCCAGTCAACTCTAGATTGGAAAACCAGAAGGGAACCTTAGAACTCTTAAAGTTCAACCACCACATGAGCGACACATGAGCCATCCAAGACCCAGAAATGTGTGATTATTTTCCCAAACCCAATACAGTAAGAGCTACAGCTTAACCACCTGTGAGCTTATTGGTAGTTTGAAAGTAAAAACAAAGCTCCACTACTGTTTAATGATGAACAAAAGCAGTAACGTGTTTTAACTTACCATTTGAGGCTTGGCTGGCTCCATCTTGAGTTCCACCTAGCTAGCCAAATGCATACCATTTGTATTTGCCTGTCCTGGGGCGAGGTCATTATACATGAGCCAGGGACAATTGTGTACTGAATGTGGTCTAATATGGATTAATCCTTTGCATATATATGTTACTATTTCTTGGTTTGAAGAGAGAGGGAGGGAGAGAATGGGTGCAGCAGGGACTCTGGGTACTGCAGATGAACTCCAGATGCATATACTACTCTGTGCATCAGCCTTTATGTGGGTATTGGGAAATTGAACCAGGGTTGTTAGTCTTTGTAGGCAAGTGCCTTAACCACTGAGCATATTTTCAGCCCATTTATTTGTTATTATTATTATTAACAAGATGTCTCATATAGATACATTATGTGTTGGCACCCTCTTTTCCCTCGTCCCTGCCCCCATACATTGGGGATGCTCCTTCATAGGGTTGCAGGTCCCATGGTGTTGTGGGTTATGTGTTGTGGGAGCAGTAGTCAGTTATATTGAGGGGAGGGGATGCCTCTGAGCATGATGTCTCAACCTGTAAGTCTTACAATCTTTCCACCCCTTCTTCCACAAAATTCCCTGAGCCGTGGTGGGTAAGTTTTAAGTGTACTTCAGTGATGAGCTCTTAAGAGCCTCTGGATTTGGTGGGTGTTGAGTGTCCCCAGGGTCTGTCTCCTTCACCCTGGCGCTGATTATCAGGAACAGAGTGGAAGCAGCACTCTTGCTCATCTCCCCAGTTCCTTTATAGATTCAGCCGTGGCTTGGCTGAAGTGTGAGGGGTAGTGTATCTTCTCCAGTCTCACTACCTTCTGAAAAAGAAGAACAGATTCTCCAACAGAGTGTGAAGTCAGCATAGTTTAAATGGGATAAGTATTAGTAATATAGGGACAGTTTTAGCCAAAGATTAGTGAGAACCTGACACTGGAGAACATAATCTTTGTCTCCATAGGATTCTGATCTGGTTCCCAATTCCAGCTATAGGTCCCTTTACACTGAGCAGATCTCTTAGCCAATCAGAAAGCTATTGGTTACCCACTGAGGCTGTGTATTGCACTGGCATTTACATCATGTAACGGTGCTTGCTTCTGAGTAGCTTAGGCTTCTGGTTGCTCAGACTGTTGTTGGTCAAACCCCCCCCCCCCCCCAGTAGCTCATATAGTGCTTTCCAGCACTAGACAGGCTGTCTGTGGACTGGCTTTCTTCTGAAGTCCAGCCAGGTCTCTCCATGCACTGTGTCAGCAGCATATGGTGTCTTCATCAATAGTGTCTTAGCTTTTGACGCAGGCAGGTGATCAAGTGCTATGACAGAAAACTGTCTTGATTTGGGGACCTTGTATGTCTCTGTGATTAACAGCTCAGTGTAGGTAGCAAACAATCTCTGGTATGGGGAGTTTCAGGTCAGAGAAAGAAAAAAGAGAATTTTCTTTTAAAGTTAGGCTTCATCCCACCCTCACCAGAGACCTACTTCTCAGACGCTCCTCCTTACTCCTTTGAGAGTTATATCTTTTAGGCTATCTCCAGTGATAAAGGTTTCTATGGTATCAGCTCATTTTGGATTTGATTTTGTGTTTGTTTTCCCCCTCCCCTTTCTCTCCCTTTCCCCCACACCCTGCCATCCCTATTGCCTGGGCCTTGGGTATGTCAGCAACTCAAGCAGGTCCAGGTTAGGAACCACAGATGAATGAATCCATGCAGTGCTTGACTTTTGGTGATTGTGTTAGCTCACTGAGCATGATCTGTTCCAAGTCTGTCCATTTTTCTACAAATTACATTGTATCATTTTTTCTTACTGTTGAGTAGAATTCCATTGTGTAAATGTACCATAACTTTGTCATCCATTCATCCAATGATGGGCATCTGGGTTGATTCCAGTTCTTAGCTATGAATTGAACAGCTATAAACATGGTTGAGCAAATGTCTCTGTATTGATGCATGGCACATTTAGGATAAGTTCCCAGTAAGGGAATAATTGGGTCTGTTGGTAGCTAAATGTTCATCCTTTTCAGGAATCTCCAAATTGGTTTTCATAATGGTTGTACCAGTTTCCATTCCCACCAAGAGTGGTTCCTCTTTCCCCAGATCCTTGCCAACATTGTCATTGTTAGATTTTTTAATTATTGCCATCCTTACTGGAGTAAGGTGGAATCTCATGGTTGTTTCAATTTGCATTTCCCTAATGGTTAAGGATATTGAACATTTTCTTAAGTGCGTGTTAGCCTCCTACTTTTTCTTTCAGCAGAAGAGTTCCAAGTCTTATAGTGAGATGTTTCAACCATTTGAATTTGATTTTTGTGTATGGAGAGATGGGTGGGTCTAGTTTCATTTTCCTACATATGGTCATCAAATTTGTCCAATGCCATTTGTTGAAGATGCTGTCTTTTCTATTGGCTCCTTGTCAAAGATCAAGTAGCTCTAGTTACTTGACCTAAAGTCTGAGTCTTCAGTTATGTCCCATTGGTGTATGTTTCTATTCTTATGCCAGCACCATACTGTTGTTACTATGGCTTTGTAATATAGCTTTAGATAAGGTATGGTGATACTTTCAGAGGTTTTTTTTGTTTGTTTGTTTACTAAGGATATGTTTAGATATCTGAGGCCTGCTTCCATTCCATATGAATTTCAACATCATTTTTTTAATCTCTGTGAAGAATAAAGCTGGTATTTTTATTAGTATTGCATTAAATCTATATATAGTTTTTGGTAGAATTGTCAATTTCACAATATTAATTCTATGTATCCAGGAGCATGGGAGGGCTTTTCATTTTCTCAAGTTGTTCTTGGTTTCTTTCTTGAGTTTTTTTTTTTTTTTATGTTTTCCTTACATAGGTTCTTCATATCATTGGTTAGTGTTATTCCAAGGCATTTAATTTTTTTTCTGCTATTGAAAATGGGATAGCCTCACTGATTTCTTTCTCTGTATATTTGTCCTCTGCATATAGAAAGGCTACTGACTTTTGTGCATTTATTTTGTATCCTGCCACTTTATTGAAGGAATTTATCACCTTTAGAAGTTTTGAGAAGGAGACTTTCAGGTCACTTATGTATAGGATCATGTCATCTGCAAATAAGGGTAACTTGACTTCTTCCTTTTCATTTGAATCCCTTTTTCCTTTCTCCTGTCTTATTGCTTGGGCTAGTACTTCTATTACTATGTTAAAGAGCAGTGATGAGAGTGGGCACTACTGTCTTGTTCCCGATCTCAGTGGGAACTCCTTGAGTCTTTCCCCATTAAGTATTAATTGGGCTTTGGGTGCTTTATGTGTAGCCTTTATTGTGTTGAGATAACAACCCTCCATGTCTCTTCTTTCCAGTGTTTTCATCATGATGTGGTGTTGTATTTTGTCAAAGGCCTTCTCTGTATCAATTGAGATGATCATGTGGTTCTTATGGTTCAGTTTATTTGTGTGGTGTATTACAATGACCAATTTTTGTATGTTGGACCATCCCTGCATCCTTGGAATGAAGCCTACTTGATCAAGGTCAATAATGCTTTTGATGTGTTGTTGAATTCAGTTTGCAAGAATTTTGTTCAGAACTTTTGCATCTAAATTCATCAAGGATATAAGTTTATAGTTTTCTTGTTGCATCTCTGTCTGGTTTTGGTATTAGGGTGATGCTAGTTTCATAAAAGGAGTTGAAGAGGATTCCTTGGTCTTCAAATATGTGAAATAGTTTGAGAAAAATTTGTTTCAGTTCTCTAATAAGGGTTTGATAAAATTTGGCTGAGAAGCCATTTGGTCCTGGACTTTTCTTTTGGGAGAGGTTTATGATTACCCTTTCAATCCCCATGGATGTGATAGGTTTGTTTAGGAGATTAATATGCTTTGAGTTTAGTTTTGGTAGGTGGTATTTGTCTAGGAATTCATTCATTTCTTCTAGATTAGGCAACTTTGTGGAGTAGAGATTTTGAAAGTATGCTGTGATAACTATTTCAATTTCACTGATGTCTGTTTGACCTCTCCTTTTTCATTTCTGGTTTTATTAATTTGAGACCTCTCTTTCTCCCCCTCCCTCTCCCTCTCTCTCTCTCTCTCTCTCTCTCTCTCTCTCTTTCTTGCTTTATCAAATTGGCCAGGGATTTATCAAATTTCTTTATTTTTTTTCAAAAAAACAGCTCTTTATTTTATCGACTTTTTTATAATTTTAAACCCTAAGAAGTTGCCAGTTCATTAATTTCTGTTCTGATCTTGATTATTTCTTTCCATCTGGAGTTCTTAGGATTGGATTCTTCTTGTTTCTCCAGTGCCTTTAGGTGGACAATAAGATTACTGATTTGGGATCTGTCTTTGTTATGAAGGCATTTAGTACTCTGTATTTACCCCTTAGGATTGCCTTTATTGTGGCCTATAAGTAAGTTTTGGTAGGTGGTGTTTTCATTATTGTTTAATACCACAAATTTTACAATTTCTTTTTAGGTTTCTTCCACAAACCATTCATTGTTAAAAACTGGGTTGTTTAATCTCTAGTAGTTGGTGGAGTTTTTGATGAGACTCTTGTTTTTGAATACTAGCTTTAAAGCATTGTGATCTGATATGATGCAGGAAGTTACTTCAATTTTCCTGAATTTATGGAGGCATGCTTTATGGCCTAATATATGACCTATTTTGGAGAAGATTCCATGGGCTCCTGAGAAGAATGTGTATTCTTCAGATTTGGGTGGAATGTTCTGTAGATGGCTGTTAGATCAAGTTGCTCTATGGTGTTGTTGAGTTTTATTATTTTCCTGTTGATTTTCTGCTTGGATGATCTGCCTATTGATGATAGTGGAGTATTGAAGTCTCTGACTATGATGGCATTGGTGTTTATTTCTGTTTTGTTGTCAAGTAGGTTTTGTTTTATAAATTGTGGTGCATCTGTGTTTGGCATATATAGATTTATGATTGTGATGTTTTCATGTTGGATTATTCCCTTGATGAGTAAGAAGTGGTCTTCTTTGCCCTTTATGATTAGTTTTGGTTTGAAGTCTGTTTTATCAGGTATTAATAGCAATGCCTGCTTGTTTTTTTTTTATTTCCATTTGTTTGGCATATCATTTTCCATCCTATCACCCTGAGGAGATATCCATCTTTAGTGGTAAGGTGGGGTCCTTGAAGACAGCAGATAGAAGGCTCCATCTTTTGATCTACCCTGACAACTTGTATCTTTTGATGGGTAAATTAAGACCATTAAGATTTAATGTTATTACTGTGGTGTTTGAATTTATCCCGGCCGTGGCAAGTGCTTTATGGGATTTCATGCTTCCTTGTGTTTTGTACTGTTTTGAGCCTAGTCTATTTTGGTTATTGTGACCTTCTTCTTATAGGCTCTTGAGATTAGTTGTTTGACTTCTGTGTGGAGTATTCCCTCAGTATTCTCTGTAAGTTTGGCTTTGTGTTCATATAATTGTGTATTTGACTTTTTCATGGGAAGTTTTCCTTTCACCATCTATTATGAGAGATGCTCTTAGTGGGTAGAGTAGCTTGGGTTGGAAAATCTCCCACACAGGGACCAGGCCTCCACAAGCCAGGCTCAGGGAGACCTACAGAGACCAGGAAGCTGGAAGGAGCACTGGGAAACAAGAATCTGGCTTACTCACTCCTAGCCCACCATGCACACCCTCTGACCCAGGATATTCTGAAATTGGGGACCAAGGAACAATTTGATCAGGAAGGGGGAGCAAGGGGCCTGCTTCTACAGCAAGCAGGCAGTGTCCCTGCAGTCCCAAGCTAGCCGCAGGGGGACACAGGAGCACTTTTGGTGACAATGGCTATCTGGAATGCTTAGAAAGGCAAGGCACATTGTGCCTTACATGAGGTGAGAACACACCCAAGTTGGGTGAGGGTGCATGCTGGGTGTGTCATGTTAGTGGCAAGGTACGGTGAAGGAGAGCCGATTTTCCTCTCTAGTAAATTATTGCTTATTTGAAAGGCACAGCCACAGTTGGCTAGCAGATTTTTTTGGATGAGCCCCTTTAGGACCATCTGCTTTGACTAGTCATATCTGCTTTTTACTGAAAGAAAGTGACAGCCAGCCACACTGTTGACCCCCACTGTGGCTGAGCTGAGCCCAACTTCTAAGGCAAACTAGGACTGAGGTAAATGAGTAAGTGGGGTAAGATGGTAGTGCTGCAACTTTTGGTGACTGCCACACCTTAAATAAACAAGAGCAGGGCCCCGTTGTCTAGAGCTGGGGGAAGCTCAGGTCGACCCAGTGGACATCAGTGGTGGGGAATCCCTGAGGTGGAGAGGGTGGCTGCAACAGTCTGTTGGTAGTGAAGGGCAATGTTAATTGATTAGTTATTTGAGTTGCAGCCAAGGAAACCTCCAGAATCACAGAGGTTGAGCAACTGGCCCATGAAAAAAATAATTTCCCATTTTCTTTTTGTAACTCCAGTGTTCCATAGCACCTGGGACATTATTTCTACAAATATTCCATTTGGGAAATTGGGGGACTGCTGATTATTTGCATTTTAACTGGCAAAAGAGGCAAGAGATGGAGGGTGAGAAGAAGTTTGGGCAGTGGGGGAAGGAACATGAGTCACAACTTCAATTTATTCCAGCAGATAAAAGCCAATCCTTAATTTGTTTGTAAAATATGTTCCAAGATAATGTAGGGGGAAAAAAGGCTGGAAAGCGACCTTCTTGGCCACAATAACACAGACAATAAATTAGGATATAAATCTCTGACGTAGTGTTTATATTTCTAAACAGAGAGAAGTGCCATCAAAAAGTGAGTTGGTCACGGACAGCAGGACACATAGAATATGATTCGGGAAGTTTGGTCAACAGAAGCTGATATTTCTAGCTGATATTCTTATCATGAAACTGGCACAACAAACTATGTCCTTCTCTGTAGATATTTTATATTCATTTAAAAATATAAATTTAGGAGGGCTTGCTCAGTGGTTAAGGTGCTTGCCTGGAAGGTCTAATGTCCTGGGTTCAATTCCTCAGTACCCATGAGAAGACAGATGCACAAATTGGCACAGGTACCTGGAATTTGACTACAGTGGCTACAGGCCCTGGTGAGCCCATTCTCCCCATCCCCTTCCCAAATCTCTCTCTCTCTCTCTGCACCACACTTGCAAATAAATACATAAAAATATTTCAAAAATAAATTTAGGAGAGATGGGTTAATAAGAACATTCAGTGAGTCAACCAGTATGCCTTTACATTTTGTGGAAAAGGTTAACAAAAAGAAAGAAAATGTTGAAGGAAGAAGTCTATACTCAGCAAGTGGTTTGATGGACATGTGTCAGCAATGGTGTGGATTTTCTTGGACACTAATGATGTGAAACCTGGCTTTCTGGGGAATATTCCACATACCGCATCTCATCACTTGCTGGCGGCCACTCATTTTGTTAGTAGCTTATGAAGTAACTTGGTACGAGCCCATCCATTATTCTGGTCTATACTGACAAGAGGAATTATTAAAAGTCTCAGTCTGACCAGAGATTCTATTTCCCTTAGGGGCAGGTCAGTGGCTTGTTGCCATGGAGGCAGAACGAGAGAAAGGTAGTGAACACTCGAATGGGGTGGCTGAGTGGAGCCTGGGGTCCTTGTCTACTCCCATGATGTTACTTCTTGAAGATTTTTATGAGTGAGATAAGTTGGTTTCCCAATATTTCTAAAATCCAGATTTATCTGGATGTCCATCTCCAAGATTACTCCTCTTATCAATAATTTCCAAATGAATCCAAAAGAAAGACTATTATCTGTGACTCCAAGAGCATTAGAAATGCTAATTGTTAAAAAGATATTATCTACTGGGCTGGAGAGATGGCTTAGCGGTTAAGAGCTTGCCTGTGAAGCCTAAGGACCCTGGTTCGAGGCTCGGTTCCCCAGGTCCCACGTTAGCCAGATGCACAAGGGGGCGCACGCGTCTGGAGCTCGTTTGCAGAGGCTGGAAGCCCTGGCGCGCCCATTCTCTCTCTCTCCCTCTGTCTTTCTCTCTGTGTCTGTCACTCTCAAATAAATAAATAAATAATTTTTTTAAAAAGATATTATCTACTCCATCCAGTTTGAGCAGTATCCAGATTATTCTTCTGTTGAGGTTTCTAGGAGTGAGCTTGATTTTAATAACTCTAGATGAGATGCAGAAACAGGGAGGATGCAGAGAAAGAACTCTGGGCCAGGAGATGATACAGTGGTCGATGAAGTGCTTGTCACATAAGCGCGAGGACCCGAGTGTAGATCTCCAACAACCAAGCAGGGCATGGCAGCTCATGCCTGTAATCTCAGAGCTTGGGAGGTGGACACAAGAGGACCTCTGCAACTTGCTGGTTCAGCTAGTCAAACTGAGTCAGTAAACATTAGGTTCAGTGAGCAACCCCTCTCAAAAGACACAGTGGTGAGTAATTGAGGAAGACACCCCATGTCAACCTCTGGCTTCCACATGCACACACATACAAACACACACACACACCTTAAAAAGTTGCAATGGCATAACCAGTACCCTTTCTAATTCTTTCTTTATATTTAATTGGTTTTAAAATCACTGTAGTATATAGGAGTCATTATTTAGTGCATTTAATTAAAATGATCTTGTCTAATGGAATTCCTTACATGAAATGTATTTTAGAAGTTATTCCACAGGTGGCTTGTCTTCAGGAAATAACATGGCAATATATGAATAACAACAGGATTCAACATCAGCTCAGGCACCTGGGTTTTCAACCACATCTCACATATGCGAAGAAATTTCCCATTTTGTCTTCAGAGCAATTTTGTAGATTGATAGGGAAGGATTTTTCCATCTCCATTTTGTTATGAAGCTGGGTAAGGAATCAAACCCAGACTTCCCAATCCTGTCCAGAGTGTCTTAACTCTACAGAATAATTTAACAGAACTGAACTACATCTTGTCCTGACTGCTCGAAGGAAACACCCTTGGTTTCTCATACTTAGCCAGTGGAATTACAAATCACTCAATCTTTACATGATCTGGTTTGGAAAATACGCTGCTGTCACTAGCTGTGAGAACCGATCTTTTTGTCAAATAAGCCCCACTGAATCAAATATTTGTGACAATAATGCTCTCAGTAGATATCTTTATTAAATAAATATAACCTGACTTATTAAATTACATTTGTTTTTAATTTTTTTATTGATAATTTTTATTTATGAACATACTGCAATTTAATCATAACCCCCTTCTGTTACCTTCTTCCCTCTTCCCACACCATACCACTGAACCCCTTCTTTCCAACTGGTTCCACTTCTTCTTCTTCTTTTTTGCTTTTTTGTTTTTTTGAGGTCGTGTCTCACTCTAGCTCAAGCTGACCTGGAATTCACTATGTAGTCTCAGGATGACCTTGAACTCACAGTGATCCTCCTACCTCTGCCTCCAGAGTGCTGGAAATAAAGACAGGCACCACCACGCCCAACTCTACTTCTATTTTACCTCTGTCTGTCCTCCTCCTCCTCTGTTTCCTTGTCCTCTAATATTCATGCTGAAATGTTGATGGAGTCAACATTGTACAGGTCTTGTGAAGATAATAATAGCAGTGAGTGCAATAGTTGCTTTGCACCCAAAGGACTGTGTACTTGAGTTTTGATGGGGAAAATAATCTATATATTTGATGTAATAAAAGCACTTTTAGTAATATATAGGCTGAGTTTCCCCTGCCAAAATTTCTGGGAAAAAATCAATGTTTCACATTTTGGATAGACTATCAATTGTTTGTTCTTAATCCAAAGATCTAAAATCCTTATAGATACTTGACTATTATTATATCTTATTCATTCAGTTCACTGAGTTTCTTGTGTTGTAGCAGAAGTTGGAAACCATCTATACACCCATCATCTACTTAATGAATTATGTAAGGGAACAGAAGGTACAAGACTGAGATGGGCTGATACAAAAAATGAAAGAGCAACTGGTGTGTAGTATGTATCTTTTGTGTAAATTAGGAGAAAATTGTTTTACATATTTTTTTCATGCCAGATCATAAAGCCTATTTCAAAAACAAAAAATGTTAGCATCATTGGTTTATTATAAGGAGAGGAATGGCTCTCTGATGATGCAAGTGTGGGAAAGGCATTTTTCTTGCTTCTCTGAATTTTGGACCATTATGTATTCAGCATCTATTCAAAAGAATAAGTACATAAGTGTTATAGTAACATTTTCTATGCTAGGTAGGTAATCAGGCCCACAGAACAGAGCAGTCCCAAAACTTTTCCCACCTCTCCTCCTCGCTCCTTCCCCATGTTGATACCACCGGTTTTCTTTCATTCCTACCCTTCCCCACTACATTGTTCACCCAGAGTCTATGCTTAGCAGGATTGACTGAAAGTTGGAAGCTGGACCAGGGCAGAAATGGTCACAGAGTAAGAGATGACTGCCCCTGCAAGTGGGTTAGCTGCTGTCACAGCCCTGGGTTCCCACTGCTCATCCACAGACTCCCAGTTGGACCCTGGGCCCTCCCAGCCCCCTCCACACTCCCATCCCCGTTCCCAGCTCATGCCCCCGCCCTCTTGGTAATGTGGGAACCAGCCCCAGGTGTCCCTTGCTTTCTCAGCACAGACAACAGCCCTCCACGGTCTCCAGTCTCCTCTACCTGGAGGGGTGTGTCCCCACCTCCGTTGGATGTTACCCCTTCATGAGGAACTGCTTCACCCCTCCCACTCACCTTGGTGTCAGTTTGCTGGAGTCATTGTTTCTTTTCCTTTCTGGATGCCTATCTTTACTTTCAAGGTGACTCTTTCATTATTTCTTTCACATGTGAACAGCTGGCCCTCCAGGTGGTTTTGTCTGCACTGTTCTTGAATGGGATGCAGTGGCCTAGTTGTGCCAAGAAAGGAATGCCTAGCCAGAGCTGACTGGCAAAACCCCAGGAATGGGTGGAGGCCATTCAGGGTACTCTCTCCCAACCTCATGGTACCCTGGTGACTCTTGGCTCAGCAGAGTGATGTCCTTGCTTTAATCTTGACAAAGTACTGCTTTTGTCTACAGGACAAAGTTCAGATTCCTCAGAATGACCTTCGCCTGTCTGACCCTGGAAAGCAGAGGCTGAGACGAGGGCTTGGCATGCTCAGATAACCTGGGATGGTATCCGAAGCTATAAGAAGGAAAGGTCAAGGTTGGAAAAGTAGAACAGGACAGTAGGCTGTTGTTAATAGCCCTCACTGAGCTGGTCCGTGAGCTTTGGGCATCTTCTGAGGAGCTCTGTAGAAGCCGTCCCTGGAGGGCCCGGGGGAGGGGCTTATCTGTCACCTCCTATCCTCTGCTGTGGAGAGATGCTGGCAAAGGTAGAACCTCTCCCCCCACATGCAGGTGACTTGCACATAAACTGGCATCTTTGTAGAAAGTGGAAGCTGCTAAGAGTGAGCCGGTGCTGGCAGGCTACGGGCAAAGCCTGGTGCTATAGCATGGCCTGGGGCAAAAGGTGGGCAGGAGGTGACCAGGGACATTCAAAGGATGATGAAAATGTCCATTGCCCCTTGAAGCCTCGCCTCACATTTCCCTGCTGGTAACCCTCCTGACCCTTGCCTCACTTCCTCTCTCTGTGTCCATAGCCCAAAATGCCTTTCCCTCCTGTGATCTGCAGGTTCCCTGCAGCCCTTTGGCTACAGCTTAAGCCACCTCTCTTTAAAAGTTCTGGAACTCGGGGTCTGGAGAGATTGCTTAGCAGTTAAGGCATTTACCTGCAAAGCCAAAGAACCACAGTCTGATTCCCCAGAACCCACGTAAGCCAGATGCACAAAATGGCGCATGTGTCAGTAGCTGGAGGCCCTGGCAGGTTCATTCTCTCTCTCTCTCTCTCTCTCTCTCTCTCTCTCTCTCTCTCTCTCTCACTCACTCTTTATTCCCCTCTCTTAAGTATATGTATATATATTAAATCCTGGAACTCATCTCAGGTCTTGGAACTACACCAGTGATTAGCACTGGTCTCTACGGCAGCTTAACCCAGTGTCTTTGTAAGTACTCACCTCAGTGATTCTCAGAGTATGGCTATGAGGAAGCAGCAGTGTGAGCTGCATGAGGGAGGGTGGTTAGAAGGCAGGTCCTGGGCTCCATGCCAGAGCCACTGGCTGAGTTCTCCTGGGTGGCTCCTGCCAATATATGCTTCATCATCTCTAGTGGACCCACTGCAGGCCAAGTTGGGGGATGTGTGGTTTGGATATCTTTCTCCCCAATTACAGGTTGTCCAAGTACAGCAGAAGCTCTGATTCCAAATCTCAGCACATCCAAGGCTCACTGGCACACAATTGCTGAATGAAACATAGCAGCCAGCTTGAAGATCACCATCGAGGGGCGGCATGTCTCAGATGAGGGGCAGAGTAGATCAGACATGCCCACACCTGAATCCGTGTCTCCAAGCTTACCTTCCTGGGAAAGTCCTTTCTTCCAGTGGCCCTGGGACCATTGCAGCCTTAGAACACAGAATCTGAAGGAAAAGGGATTTCTTATAGAACAGGAAACTGAGGTCCCCAGCTCAGTAGCATGAAGAGTGTTCCATAGACATCTAGGAGGCTCATATAGAAAAAAAAATGCCAGATTGCCTCATAGTCAAGACCTCCAAGGCTTACAAGCTTTGCCTCTATGACTCCTACATGAATCACCAGGAAGTAAAGGCTGTATTTTTTAATGGAGAGGACAGTGGGTGGGGATTCCCAAGAGAATTTGCTCAACAAGGGAGCTTTCCCTAGAGGATATCAACAGGCATGGGTTACCATCCCTGTACTCAAGGTACCAAGAAAGGCAGAAGGGTTAGTGAGGTTTCATGAGAGCTGGTGTGGGGGCTCCCACAGGAGGAGACACCCCAAACTGTTGTCCCACCCCATGCTCCAGTTCCTCTCCTCCTGCCAGTTGATTTTCTGCCATCTGATTCTGCGCTTGCAAAAGACGGAGCGCAGCAGTCCCCGGGAGTGGCCTTCTTACCAGGAAAGGCAGGACGGAGAAAAAGCCGGGAAGGGATGTGATATAGAGAATAGCTTGGATAGAACATAGAACCAGCTGGGCATATGGCAACCAAGGTGCTGTCTTCTAGCATTGTTCTCGAGATCTGTGTAACTCCAGCTGACTTTAGAAGCCAAAGCACATTCTAGTGGGACAATGCCAATGTGATAGTCCTGTGCTTGGGTGAGCCCTCTGCTGGGCAGTGTGGGAGTATCTTGCCATTAAAGGATGGAGTAGCTTTGTGTCTTCCTTAGATTCAAACATGATGTTGCCCAGTGACTTTCACCAAGCAGAGGTACTGCATTTATTTGCAAAAACAACAGAGCCTGAATCATTAGCATAATGAAGGGGACAGATAAGATATATATGCTCAAATTGCAAGATCTGGAGAACCTGTAGATTTTATCCACAGGAGGTTCTTTGGAAATAATATGTAACTGCATAACCAGTCTTCCCTTGCAAGTCAAGGATAAATGAAGATGAGCTTTGCTAGTAAAAATGACAGGCACAGTAATGACTGTGGTCATCCGTCTTCCTACTGCACATACACAGTCGTAAAACGGAATTGCATAGAACATTGTAAGAATAGATAGATACTAATTTTGTGTGCATTTCCCCATAAATCCAGGCTTAGCCGAGCATTATTTTATATCAGAATCCCCTCATAATGTGGAATTTATTGCCCCATCCAAGCAGTATCTAACTTGGTTAGGTCAGAGGTTCTCAAGCCTGAAGCCATCACAATCACTTAGGTCGTGAGTATCTAAGGAACACCCGTGCTTGGCCCCTCCGACCTGTTGCATTAAGTCACCACTTGTGAAGTTTAACTTCTTTCCAGGTGATTGTAAAGTGCAGGCAACCTGAGGGCCTGGGCCAGGTCATATGTGAGACAGAGAGGTAAAGGCCACCAGACATTCAGAGGGGCATTCTCCCCAAAGGTATCTCCACCTCTGCTCATGGCTTTTCCATTTCAGAGACTTCCGTGTGTGACCTAGACAGGCCTTAGACTCTGTCGCTCCTTCTCTGCCTCTTTCAAAGGCCTGTGTGAATGCTCCTGTAAGACAGCGCGGGGACCTGAGCTGGTGCAGGCTTTGCCCCCAGATCCGAGGCTAGCATTTAAATAAGGGGAAATAACTACCTGGAACAGGACTAAGGGAAGCAGCAAAAGAATACGGAAAGAGTGTGCCTCTCTCAGGGCCAGCTGGAGGTTCTCAGTGACAGAGTTTATAAGACTGTGACTCTCAGCCTTGGCTGCACATTTGGAATGTACTGGGGAGTTAACATGTGCGCGTGCGCGCGCACACACACACACACACACACACACACACACACTAAACACATCTGGACCCCTCCCTCATAAACCCAGATTTAGAGGACTCCGTGGCTCAGTGGTAGAGTACTTGCCTAGCATGTGCAAGGATCTGAGTTCATTCTCCAGCACCACCAAAAAATAACAAGAAAAAGAAATCCAGATTTAAGTAGTTAATATAAGGCCTGGACTTCAGAATTTTAAAAGTTCTGGGTGCTTCTCATAGGCGGTTGGAGTTAAAAACCGCTGTTACAAAAGAATAACTGTAAATCTGATTTAGCTTCTGTCCCCTGGACTGCTATGATATCAGAAATATCTTTCATGCCAATCTCTCACTATCAGTTTTCTCAAGCATGGAGTTTTACATGAACAAAGAGGAAGTAACTAATACATTCTGTGTGGATTAGTGTATTTAATTAAGTTTTTGGCAATTCCATACATGCATATGATATATTTTGATCATATTCATCCATCATTGTCTTCTCCTGTCTCCCTCCCACTCCGAGTCTCTTCTTCCCAACTACAGCCAGTTGTTTGAAAGGAGGAATCCAGTGTCTGGTGTTTACTGTTCAACACTGCCCTCTTGTGGTTAGACAGCGCTCTACATGCCAGAGACTAAGATGTGGAAGTAATGAACATGAACGGATTTTCAGCAATAATCTCATTGACTCATCCACCATATCCTCAAGTTGACAGTACATATTTGGCTGTAAAATAGTTGGGGGTGTCTGCTTTTGCCTTTGTGCTCACTTTTTTGCAAAAGCTTCTGCGCAGATCAGCTAGCCTGTGACAGTACATGAAAACTAGTCCCTACAATCTGAACTGTAGCCCAGAGGTGGTCAAAC
This sequence comes from Jaculus jaculus, assembly GCF_020740685.1. Lineage (NCBI taxonomy): Eukaryota > Metazoa > Chordata > Mammalia > Rodentia > Dipodidae > Jaculus > Jaculus jaculus. Next base: position 42,295,445 of record NC_059117.1, read on the forward strand.
TTCTTGATTTGGGGCCCTGGGACTTAGAGAGCATTTGACTATGTGCATTATATTCATTTATATTTACCATGTTGGAAATAAACTAAAAATGTTAGTGTATATTAATTCTTTTAAAGGCATTACGTGACCAACATGTGTTAGTGCAAATAGTATAGCTCATGAAAACGGAGCCTGGGTTCCAAAATAAAAAGAAACCAGAGTATCGGCATTGCTGTGACAGCTTGGGTCTATCACGCCTGTGTCTGGGTAATAGGACACAGCTGGATTCTGATACCAGCTCTCTATCCAGCCTGTGATGGCTCACTGCTCTGTTTGAACTATGGAGACAAGCCATGGCTTCACAGGTGTGTGACTGCAAAAAGAGTAGGGCAATGTTTTTATATAATTTCCAGGTAAGTGTAGATTTATTTTATTTTATTTTGTAGGCAGTGTCTTACTGTCACCCAGGCTGATCTGTAACTCACTGTGTGGCCCCAGGAACTCACAGCATGCTCCTACCTTAGCTTCCCAGCTGCTTGGACTAAAGGTGTGTGCCACCATGCCCAGCTGAAATGTAGAATTTAAAAATATATACTAGGAAAAATTAACAAGCAAGGTTTCCTAAAGATTAGCATCAACCTGTTAAAAAAGAAATCAATGAAACTAGTTTGGCATTGTGGGCTCTCAGAGAGGACCCTGGCATCTTGCAAACACTGCAGGCGCCAGTCAGGAAGTATGCAGGTGCATCTCCAGGGTGCTACTTGAGGCAATTGTTGTGCCACATTCGTCACCTTTGACTGCAGAGTGAATGGTTCGGTTACCTAGGATATCCGCTCAACCAGAGACCAAGTGACGACTTACATCACCCTCCCTCCAACTCGAAGGCTTTACCTTCCTGCAAACTCAGGGCTTGGGCTCCCCCCAGTGGGTCTAGACAGGGGTTAAGCAACATGCCTTGAGCCCAGGGGCCTCTATCATTTGGGAGCAGTTTTCCAGGTAACTTTGATATATGACTTGTCCCTCATTGCCCACATGGAATGAGTTCAAGGACACCCCCTCAGATACCAAACCTCCATGGATGTTTATATCATTTATATTATGTAGGTAATATTTACATATAACCTACACACATCCTCCCCTTTAATCATCTAGAAGTTACTGTGATCACTAATACAATGCAAATTCTATGTAAATAGTGATTCCTATTGTTTAGGGAATGATAAACATCTATGTGTTGGGGCACAATATTTCTCAAGCATTTTAAAGCCACAGCTGGTCTAAGCCATGGACGGGCAAACTGGAAATGGAAGGCTGACTGCGCCACCCATGAAGAGCCACCAGCCCAATGTTATTCCTCCCTGCACAGTGAGAAACAGAGGTCTAAAGCTCAGGGTGACATTGAACAGGGTGAATGAAACAGCGTTTTCTTTCTCTGGCCTAGCGCAGGCGTGGCCCTTACCCTTTCTTCTACAGTGTTCTCCCGTCACCATCTGTGTTTCTGTCTAATAAGGAGATGCTGGTGTCCCCATGCCCATAACGAATGACTGTCATTTTCACTGCTTCAAACCTACCACCATCATCTGGAAACTGTCCCAGTGCCACCTCTCCACTCTTCTCAATTTATAGAACCAACCCCCGAGATGGATTGTGACTCAAGGTTAGGAGATCACATTTTCCTGGCTCAAGGGTCAACTCAGAGCCAATGGAACACGACAGACTTTCACTGGAAATGTAGGAAGAACTTTCATTCTTTCTCTACCAACAGGAAAGCAGCATCTCAGCAGTTCTAGCTTTCTAGAGTCTTGAGTGGAAGAGAGAGAGAGAGAGAGAGAGAGAGAGAGAATCAGTGATATAAAGAGAGATTGAAGTGGACCCCCGAGGTTGGCTCTGAGCCAGCTCGCCTCCCTCTCCCGGGTTTCAGTTTTTAGTTAACCTCCCCCCCCCCCCGCCCCCGTTTGCTTTAGAGAGAGGTCAGAAAATGCTTGAACTGCTTAAGTTCTCTGCTCTGTCTTTATAACCAGAGTTGTGGCTCACCCCATCAAACAGTGCTCCCTGCTTCTGACCTGCATGCCCACTGGGGAGAAGAGAGTTTAGATTATTTGCTAAAACACAAATGAGCCCGAATATGGATACCTGAGCATGGCCAAGGATGGTGACAGGAAGGTGAGCCGGGGTGCAGGTCAGAGTGGGGCGCACTGACTCGGACAAGGACACAGCACCTCACTTACCTGACAGGCAGAGGAGTCAAGCCCTTCTGAGTTACTTCTAATGTACATCCACCCTCTGCCTCCTGGCTCTAGAGAAGTGTGTTTGTAGACCTCTTAATAATTAAACACAGTAAGATTAAGGCAACATACTAAAGAGCCTCAGTAAACTCTTCTCAACTCCTGGCATTTCCAGGAAACCTTTTGTTAACAAAACAAAAAGAAACGTGACTCCCTGTGGTAGATGCCTCTGACATGCTGGTCACTAAGGTCATTCATCAAGGAAATGGTGGAAGCCAGAAATCCATAGTCCCGAGAGGGGGAAAAAAATGCCTGCTTGACCCATAAGTATTTGTGGGAAATCTTTCCCCAAGGGAAGAGAAAGGATCTTGTTTCCTGAGAGGTTCCCATTGACACTAATGGAAATGAGTCTGTCCCAGCCACATTTGAGGTGCTTGGTCCCCACTGCCTCGGGAGCAGGTTGCAGAGCTGACATCACCCATTTCTCGGCAATGGCATGTCTGGGTTTTATGAAGACAGTTCATAAATGTCCCATTGATTTTGTTTCTCCTTATACATAATCACTTTGAAGTTTCTAGAAAGTTAATGTTTTACTGTGTTCTGAGTCCATATTTGTGAGCCTAATGAAGTCCAGCCATCAGAAAAATAAGTTAATGTTTACACACATGACTTTCATTGTTCTCACGTGACTTGATGGCTTAAAAATTATTGAAGACCTATCACTGATACTCAAGTTGAAAGCCAGAAATAAGTTATAACTTAGGCCATACATGTCCCACTATCCCTGTAACAGGGTAAATATGTAGTTTTACCACAGTGTATACAAACATCATATAAAATAATTCATGTTATATGGGGACTTCTGTTATGTTTGATACTTTCAAAATTGGGAAAAATAATTATGCTCTCTTCCACCAAAAGAACTTGACTTCCATCAAGTATGTCATAGCTTTTCATCCTTCATAGACTACATTATGGAGAAGCAGTGCAATTTGTCCAGCGTTGTCTGACTAGTAACTCACAGGTCAAGTACTAGCACCTAATGGCCAGAAGTTAGCTTATCTGACTCTGATCAGCCCTCCGTTTCTGTACACCACAGGGAAAAAGAAAACAAATGTGTCTTGTGACTTATTTTACAGCTTAGAAGCAAAGCATTTATTGAGAATTATTTACCTCCTCAGATACCAGTGCTCACTTCTCTGTGGCATGATACTAATCTTCTGTTCCTGGGTAATTTGTTCCTGTGAAGAAATACATATAACTAAGGGGATTCCTTAAGAAGAGAAGTGCTCATTGCAGACAAACTTGCCAGCTTCCAGTATTTCTAAAATAAAATCCCTGTGAGCCTTTTTAGCCTTGCTCTATGTGAAGGTTAAAAGGATTCTGGGCTATATAAAGCTCTGTTTCCTTCCTTGAGTCCCAAAGTGACAAAAATGGGATGCATGTCTTCATCCACAGGCGTTCATCTCATTTCTTTGATCATGATGCCATGAACCCTGGATGAGAGAAACTGAAAACATGCTAGCTAACATTCATGATTTGAGGCAGTAATGACTGACGTACTTCTTTCTTGGTGTAGCTTGGCATTACCTGCAGAATTCTGGGGCTGCAAATATATGGAATTTTTTGTTTTTTTTTTTTAAATTTATTTATTTGAGAGTGACAGAGAGAGAAAGAGGCAGATAGAGAGAGAGAGAGAGAATGGGTGCGCCACGGCTTCCAGCTGCTGCAAACGAACTCCAGACGTGTGCGCCCCCTTGTGCATCTGGCTAACGTGGGTCCTGGGGAATCGAGCCTCGAACCAGGGTCCTTAGGCTTCACAGGCAAGCACTAAACCACTACGCCATCTCTCCAGCCCTATATGGAGTTTTTAAACCCAACCCACCCCCGTAATTTAAGTGTAATGAACCAGGTCACAAGGATAGAAAGAAGCTCTAGCATTCATGGGGGTCTACCATATGCCAGGCTCTCTAGGGGAAGGCTTTGGTGGTGCATTCAATCCTTACAACTCTGACAGGAGGCACTGGGGTGGCTAAAGAAACCTATTCGTGACCATCCAACTGGCAGTGTGTGGGAACCCAAGGAACTATGGTTCTCATGAGTCAAAAACCAGTTCAATAGTTCTCATCTACCTGAGAGTGAGCCCTCAGTGTGGCGTGCAAGGCCTTCGTGACCCTGACCCTGCTATCCTGCACACACATGTACATATCTCACCTCCTTGATCTGTAGGACATCTCTCAAGCTTTGTCCAAGAGACCATCACATCTGAGCAATTATTTCTGTGAGCTACTTTGACTACACAGCATCTCCCACCTTTTTGCAGTGTGCCCCACTCTCTCTCTCTCACTCCATGCTGGTATGGAGAACTCCTGCATATTCCTGCAGCCGAGCCTGGGCATCTCCTCCATGGCAGTCTTCCTTCCATGGGGCCGGCCTTAGGCATTGACTACAGTGTGCCAGAGGGTCAATTCATTAATTCATTCACACTTCGTTATTATTTATAGATAATAAGTGTTAACTTTCAAACATCTAATTCAAGCACTGATCTTTTCCTCTGAGGGTTAAGCCAGAGGGCAAATGCATAGGAACCAGTAACCCATGGGTTTTGCTAGAATTTAGAAAGAAGCGAGCTCTTTCTGCCTGGGCTTGCTGAGGCACAGAACTTCAACATGGAGTGAGTATGGCCATCTCACCCATCTGTGGGGGTGTCTGAGAATGAGGGCACAGAGAGAGCCAAGACAGGAGGAGTGCATGGGGCGAGAGGGCCATTTGAATAGCTCCAGCCTTGTTTCCACTCCAATTCCAATCGGCAACTTTAAAACAATACTTATTTTTATTTTCATTTATTTATTTGAGAAACAGAGGGAGGCAGATACATAGAGAGAAAGAATGGGCACACCAGGGCCTCCAGCCACTGAAAGTAAACTCCAGAAACATGTGCCCTCTCCTGCATCTGGCTTATGTGGGTCCTGGGGAATCAAACGTGGATCCTTGGGCCTTGCAGGCAAATGCCTTAACCACCAAGACATCTCTCCAGCCCAGGGACTCTTTTTTTTTGGGGGGGGGGTTATTAAGACCATATTTTGTATGGATACATCATGTATTGGTACCATTTTTCCCTCCTCCCTGCCCCATTCCACAGGAGGCCTTCCTCTTGGGGTTGCTAGCATTCCCCATGGGGTTGTGTGTCATGTATTGTGAGAGCAGCAGTCAGTTATTGGGGAGAGGCGATGCCTCTGGGCATGACATCCCAACCTGTGGCTCTTAAAATCTTTCCTCCACCTCTTGCACAAAATTGGCTGAGCCTTGGTGGCTGTGTTTTATGTCTACTTCAGTGATGAGTTCTCAGGAGCCTCTGGATCTCGGCTTTGCTGTGTGTTGAGTGTCCTCAGCGCCTGTCTCCTTCACGCTGGCGCTAATTGTCAGGCTCACCATGGAAGCAGCACTCTTGCTCATCTCCCCATTTCCTTTGAGGTTTCACCTGGGCCTTGACTGAGAGGAGAGGGGTGGCTTACCTCTTTGGGTCACACTTTCCTCTGAAAAAGAAAAACAGATTCTCTAATGGAGTAAAGTCAGCATAGGTTAAATTGTGTAAGTGTTATTAATTTAGGGAGAGTTTGATGGATGTAGTCCCTCTTTTAGCCAAAGACTAGTGGGAGCTTGACAATGGAGAGCATAATCTTTGTCTCCATAGGATTCTGATCTGGTTCCCAGTTCCAGATACGGGTTCTTTTCCACTGAGTAGATCTCTTAGCGAATCAGAAAGCCATTAGTTACCCACCAAGGCTGTGTGTCACCATTGCTGGTGTTGAGTTCTTGTCAGGCTGGTTGTTTCTGAGCAGCTTAAACCCCTGCTTGCTCACACTGTTGTTGGCCACGTTCCTCCAGTAGCTCCTGCAGCACTTTCCAGCACTAGACAGGCTAACTGTCTGGGGACTGGCTCTCTTCCAGATTCCCACCAAGCCTTTCTGTGCTCTGTGCCAGCAGTGTATGGTGTCTTCAGCAACAGGGTCTTACCTTTTACCTCAGGCAGGTAATCAAGTGCTTTGACAGGAGCCTGTCTTGTTTTGTGGACCTCAAAGGTCTCTCTCATCAACAATGTGATCATCAATGTGGGTAGCCCCAATTTCTGGTACTGCATAAAGAAAAGCTACTGAGTTTTGTATGTTGATTTTGTATCCTGACACTTTGCCTTTAGAAATTTAGAACTTCGCCTTTAGAAGTTTTGTGATAGATAGCTTTTGGTCTCTTACATATAGGATCATGTCATCTGCAACTAGGGCAAAGTAGACTTCCTCCTTTCCAATTTGTATCCTTTTTATCTCTTTCTGCTGTCTTATTGCTTGAGCTAGGACTTCTAGTGCTATGTTAAAGAGTAGAGGTGAGAGTGGACACACCTATCTTGTTCCCAATCACAATGGGAATTCCTTGAGTGATATATTAATATACCAACACTGGCTTGTTTCTTATTTCCATTTGCTTGGAATATCATTTTCCATCCTCTCACCCTGAGGAGATGCCTGTCTTTAGAGGTGAGATGAGTTTTTGGAAGACAGAAGATAGAAGGGTCCATTTTTCTGATCAACCCTGTTAACTTATGTCTTTTGATGTATGAGTTAAGACCATCAATATTTAAGGCTATAAGTGTGAGGTTTTATTTAATCCCTTCCATGTTGGAGTGCTTTATGGGATTTGGTACTTTCTTGGGGTTTTTACTTTTTTGAGCCTGCTCTAGTTTTAGTAATTGTGATCTTCTTCTTGTTTGCTCTTGATATTGGTTGGTTGACTCTTCTGTGGGGATTATTCCTTGAAGTGTTCTCTGTAGGTTTGGCTTTGTGTTCATATAATTACTGAGCTGACTTTCTTCATGGAAAATTTACCTTTCACCATGAATTATGAGGGACACTTTCACTGGGTACAGTAGTTTTGGTTGGAAGCCATAGTTTTTTAAACTTTAAAGAGTTCCATTCCAGACACTTCTGGCTTTCAGGGTTTCCACTGAAAAATCTGAGGTAATTCTGATGGAATTGCCTTTGTTTGTAGTAAGTTTGTTTCTCTCTTGTTGCTTTTAGCACTTCTCTTTGTTTTCATTGTTTAGAGTTTTAACTATGATATGCTTGCAGAGGTTCTTCTTTGGTCCTGTGTGTTTGGTGTTCTATGAGTTTGTTGAATCTGGAATCCTTTGTGTGAGATTTGGAAGATTTTCTTCAATAATTTGGTTGAATATATTCTCGGTGCCTCTGGCTTAGATTTCTTCAGGGTATACCCATGATCTGAATGTTTGGTCATTTTAGGGTATCCCACAGTTCCCTCATAGTCTATCCACATGATTTTTTAAACAAAGGTTTTGAACTCCTGATCAGTTTCTTCAGTCTTGTCATTCAGCTCAGAAATTCTGTCTTCCCCATGAGTGACTCTGTTAGTGAGGGTTTCTAGAGAGGTTTTTTTTAAAGCTCTTTTTGATGTTTGTTTTCTGTTGTTGTTGTTTTTTTCTGCATAATGTCCATTTCTTTTTTAAGTATAATTTCAGTTCAAGGTCTGATTTTTCTTGATGCTTCCTGGAATTCATTCTTGCATGTAATCATGTCTTCATTAAGCTTAATTAGCTGATTATTGACAGCTGGTTATTGAGATCCTCTATTTGTTGACTTACCTTCAATTCCTATATCTCTCTTTTGCAGCTTCTCTGATTTTCTTCAATTAATTTAATCCTAGTGACAAAAGCTGTGTGCTCTAAGATATGATTCTGCTCAATTTTACTTATGCAGTTGTTGGGTTTTTGATTCTTTGCTTCTAGTTCAGTAATTCTTTAAATTGGGGTCACATGGCTTGTTATTTTTCATCTTGGGACTCAATTTCTGTTATTTTCTCTATGATTTCATTGGAGGCTTCCATTGTGGTTCTAGGCATCTTTGGTGTAGATCTCTCAGTTTTCTGACTTTTGTTTCTTGGGGTTTTTTGTTGTTGTTGTTTTTCACTGTGGTCTACCCATCTCTGGGTAAAAGTCTTATTTCATTAGGGTGAATCAGATATTTGTCCTTGGAGGATCTTCAGTGACTGTCCTGCTTTAAATGTGAGCTGGATTGGAGTAGAATGGGGTTATAACCACTGATGTGCAGATTATGGAGAATGTAAATACATCAAAGGTACCTTGGGAACTGGGATTTGGTAAACTGAGAGCTCAGGCCTACTTCCTCCACTTGCATGCATTCTTTATTACAGGGGAGCCAGGGGTTGGGAAAACAGGAGCCACGGGCAAGAGGCCAGCTCCTATAATGTTCTGTGTACCCTCTGGCTAAGGGGAAGCCAAAGGCAGGTCAGTCAGGAAGCCAGTGAGAAAGGCCTGCTTGCACAGTACACATGCAGCATTCAGGGAGCCCTGAGCCAGCATCAGGGGTACCAGGACCAGGGAGCTGGGAGGTGTGAACAAACCGGGAGCTTTGGCCTCCATGGGGAATTTTTAAATGATGGCACTCTCATCTTTCTCCAGGCCTAAGTTTGTTTTTCATTAAGTTTCACCAGGTCTGAGTAAGGGTGGGGAGAGTCAAATGCCACTGTCCACTTCTTTTAGAGGAACAGAGCCCACCAAGCACCCTTATGGCAAAGGGCTCATCTATCCAAGATGCAGCCTCTTCCCCCACCCCACCACTTCCTTTAGACATATACTTCAAGTGTTTAGTGAATGAATTTATGCTTGTGTCTTTCCTTCTTTCCATCTCCCATCTGTAAAGGTACAAGTCTGATATACTCCTTTCTTAAACCTACTTTGAATCTAGTAATAATAAACTAAAAATACTCATTAACCCAGACTTCACAAATCCTAACCTTTAATGTCTATAAAAAGTCACTCAGTAATTTAAACAGTTAAATCGATATTGAAATGGAAATGGCTATGACAAGACAGCTACAGGGAAAGCTTTCTGTCAACTCAGTGAGAATGTACGCTGAACGATGGGGGAATGGGTGAGCATGCTCACCTTCTTCGTTGAGTGGTTCTCAGATTTCAGCACAAGTGGGAATTGTAACACACAGTGCCTGCACAGAGCAAATTGGATTAGGAGGAGGAATGGCCCCGCTCTCTCTGGAATGTTACTAGCCTTCCTCTCTTTCCTTGATACCCCTAAAAGCCTCGTACCTGTGCCTTCTATGGAGGAATAATAACACTCTGCCAGAGTCTATGAGGGTCTTCCCTGAGGGGTGCTCAGCCACTCAGGGTCAAGAACTATGCCTAAATCACTTCCATAGGAAGGAAAGAAGTCCATTAGCTTGTGTGCATAAAGGAACTTGATATTTTGATGATGAAAGCAGGAACAGAAAGAAAAGAAAGAAAGAAAGAAAGAAAGAAAGAAAGAAAGAAAGAAAGAAGGAAGGAAGGAAGGAAGGAAGGAAGGAAGGAAGGAAGGAAAGAAAGAAAGGAAGAAAGACGGAGGGAGAGAGGAATGAAGGAAAGAAAGAAAGAAGGAAAGACAGAGGAAGGAAGGGAGGGAGGGAAGAAGGGAAGAAGGGGGGAAGGGAGGAAGGAAGGAAGGAAGGAAAGAAAGAAGGGAGGGAGGGAGAAAAAGAGGAAGGGAGGTAGGGAGTAAGGAAGGATGGAAAAACTTTGTGGTTACCAGAAAATCAGAAAATCCCTGGCTCCAGGATTTTCAAGTGGACTATATTTGACTACCGGTCACAGTATGGCATTTAAAGAGATGACTAATGGTGAAAAAACAGTCAAAGGAGATTTAATCAGTGTAACACAATTGGAAGAGAAACAGATAAAGAGGGCAGTGACTTCAAGTCTTTCTTCTGGTGCTGACATGAACTGAAGGTTTAAATAGACGAAGAACTTATCTTTGGAGCAGGGGCAAGAAATACATATAACTAAAGAGTCATGGGAATACTGAGGTCTGATTGATCATTTTTTCGATCTTCCTCTGAAAGGTGGTCCCAAGAAGATGGCACTGTCCTTGCTTGAATGAATTCTACAAGATAATTACTTCCTCTCTAGGATGTAGGTCTTGCCATCAATAAAATTTGCCTTCCTGGGCTGGAGAGATGGCTTAGCGGTTAAGCGCTCGCCTGTGAAGCCTAAGGACCCCAGTTTGAGGCTCGCCAGCACCCATGTTAGCCAGATGCACAAGGGGGCGCACACATCTGGAGTTTGTTTGCAGTGCCTGGAAGCCCTGTTGCACCCATTATTTCCCTTTCTCTCTCCCTCACTCTTTCTGTCTCTGTCGCTCTCAAATAAATAAAAAGTAAAAAACAAAAAATATACATTTAAAAAAATTTTCCTTCCTTTGATAGCGGTCTAGCCTGCTGCTCTTGGAATCCAATGAGGCTACAGGCTTAAGCCTTGAGCATTGAAGGGCATGAGATAAGCTAGATGTGTCTACTTTGTAGATGGATTCTCCTTGAGTTATATTATGCCTATGTACCCTCAATCAGGAATATGACCAAAGAAAAGGAGACAGGATCTGGAGAGATGGCTTAGTGGTTAAGGTGCTTGCTTACAAAGCCTAAGGACCCATGTTTGACTCTCTAGATCTCACATAAGCCAGACACACAAGCTGACGCAAGCACACAATGTCACACATGTGCACAAGATGGTGAACACACATCTGGAGTTCAACTGCAGTGCCTCCTGGCTGTTAGGGAGGAGACTCCTGAATTTGTGTATGTGTATGTACATAGAAGCCCTAGAACTGTAGCAGAGCGTGAGTGACTCTCCTTTGAAACAGCTCCTCTGCATTTTGTCAGATTGACACACAAGGTCAGGATTTGTTTATTTGTATGTTTCCCAGGTTGCTTTCTTTTCAGGGTTATATTTGTTAGTTTCAAGTGTGGCTTTGTCGTTTCTGCATTGTTACTGACCCATTTGGTGTGCAGTGGTCTGAAGGTTGAATGCAAAGGTGTGGCTAAGGGGCAGGCAGAGAGCCACACTAGCTGGGTGCCACTCCCTGTGTCTCTGAGCCTGGGGTGCCTCATTGCGCCTCCCAGGCAGCAGCTCCTGTGGCAGTAGTGCACACACCTCCTGCTGCAACTGCCGGCAGAACTAGGAGTGCCGTGCACTCCGCGCATGCGTCTGTTTAGAAGGCAGTTCCAGATTCTTAGCAACAATGAAAATAAATTCCTGGCTATTTCCTGGAAGGTTAAGATCAAATGTTGAAACCATTTCTATGTCTACCAGCCATCTCCTTCCTCTGCCTCTTACTCCAGTGTGAGCGACTCTCCATTGCCCAGAAGTAGTCCCAGCAAGATTCTCTTGCAGGGATTTGAAAACACATTCTAAAAGGAACAGTATGTCCATCACTGCTCGTTTTTCAAAGGAAATACTCACCTAGGAGAAGCCAAAACCTGGCATTCGGCTGCTTGCTGCCTGCATACAAACCCGTTGAACTTGTGTAGTCTTCTCGGGACATGTCAAACCTTCCTCCGGTGGCTCGGTAAAGTTGCATTTCACAGAGCAGAATCAATTTCTCCTGCGCAAGGACTTTCAGCAGGCTCTGCTAAACTAGCATCTCCACAGGGCTGAGTTGAGAAGGCCTCCCATGTTGTTTGCCCATGGAACGCTTTCAGTGTCAGGCATTGTCAAAACTTATAGTCTCTGTAAGTGGGGCAAAAGCAAATGAGTAACAAAAGAAAGGTTGAATAGTTGATTTTATAACTTACAATGTTGTTTCTTTCTCCATATTTGCCTTGTTAATCCCACTTCCTTGTTCAGGCCGCCCCAGGCCGTTCTTGACTTTGGCCTGTCTGTGCAATGCCAAGTCATACATGAAATGTTATGGAGAAGATCTTTGCCTTCAGAACCTTCAGCAAAGGGAATGCCTTAAGTTCCCAGAGTCACTGGATGTCAGCTCCCATGGAGGGAAGAAGGAAATGACATGGGCACTTACTTCAAACTTATTATGTCCTGACCTCATGGTAACCACAATATATAAAGTGAGAGCAATGGATAATCAGTTCATAATCTGTAGCACAGTGCCCATCAACTGCATTGTGCAAAGCTGGCATCTGATGACTGGATAATGCGCATGTAAAAGCTCAGATCTATTGCCCACGTTTGTAACAATTCAAAGGAGCAGCCTCCCTTCAGCCTCCCTTGGAGCCAGAGGTCTGTGCTGAAGTGCATTACCATCTCAGCCTACCCAGTTTTGCTCCCAGCAACTTCTGCTTCCCTGGAAATTTATTTTCTACAGGGTCTGGCCTGAAAATATCCTGTAGTGAATATAAAATCCCAGGCAAAATGTGGAAATGGGAAATATTCTCTCTTCTTTAAAAAAAAAAATATTATTTCTTAGAGAGAGAGAGAGAGAGAGAAAGTGAGCATACCAGGTCCTCTAACCACGTAAATGAACTCCAGATGCAGGCGTTATCTTGTTACCTTTTCTAAATGGCTTTACGTGGATGCTGGGGAATTGAACCCAGGTCCTTAGGCTTTGCAGGCAAGTGTTTTAACTGCTGAGCCAGCTCTCCAACCTTCTCTCTTCTTTTTTGTTAGGTATCTTCTCAAGCCTTCAGGCTGCCTAAAATGACTATTGCTATCTTTGCCGCCAGGGCAAATTTGGTCCATGCAGGCGTTCCCTGTCTCCTCTCCTCCCTGGGCTAGCGTCACCTTTTCATGGGGCTTCGGGCATTGTCAGGGTTCCATTAGCATCCAATGACAGCTCGCTGTCTGCTCTGCTCTCTGTTCCTGGCCCATCTGTGCCTGTGCCTTCGACTCAGAAGCCCAGATTCCTGCAGCCAGCCTCCTTTCAAGGCCAAATCTTTTCCATTCACAGTGACGAGGAAAGGGTCATTCCGATGCCATCCACCAATGTAGGGCTATATGGGGACAGTATGAGACTACTAAATTTGCCACTGTGGAAATTGTATTTATTTGCAACACCCCCACTTTAGTTTTATAATTCTTTTGATTAGCACTAGAAGTTCTGCACAAAATAAAATGTATAGAGCTAAAAAGAATGTCATGAAAAAGAAATCATTTTTTCTGGTGTCCGTGGGTGAAAAAGAGGCCATCACCTATGCTTTTCCTCTGTAGAAAATAGCTTCAGATTGCCTTACCACATTCTTATTGAGACCTTTCCATTTGCCTAGCCTTAACATTCAGTGATCCACAAACAAGACCAGGTCTACATCTGGTAGAATTTATAAGCTCCCTCCCTCATTTTCTTGAGAGGAGCATGGGCCATCACTGGATCCATCACTGCTCTTTCCTTACCACTGTGAGATCACGCCTTTGGCTGTCTTCCCCCAAGCCCATGCTCATGCTCTCTTCTCATCAGTGGATGACGCTGCATAGCAATGTAGACTTTGCCCATGAATTAATTTCTTAATCTATAGCTGACTCAAAGATACATTTTGACTAGTTTGAACATTATTTTTAAATGTATCTTTAGTTTGGAGATTTTACAAACTTCAATTTCTAGTTTCTCTTTAAACAAACATAATATCTGGTAGTCCAAGACTCATATGGGAACAAACTAGGAAGTATGCCCCTGTCCACCCATGCCTTCAAATGGGCAGAGGTTTTCCAGCTCCACGTACTTCTCATCCTCAGAGGCGATTCTGGGAGGATTTTATGTTGCCATTATCTGAGCTCACAAAGGCATTATATTGGCCCCACAAAGCACAGTGTTTATTTATCTATGATTTCTATCTACATTAGAGGTTTGATAATGATCATAAGAGGCTCACCCAGTAATACTCATGATGCGCTACTCTCTATCACGGTCTCCACGGTGATCTCTATGGTAGCATTCATGCTGTTTCTTGGGATCTCACTGGTGTATGTGCTCACGACTCAGGCAACAACAGGATGCACACCCTAGCTTCCTTATGTCTGGGCAGGGCTATAAGGCTTTTCTGGCTAGTGAAGTATGACAGGAAATGATGTGTATCATGTCCAGGCCAGGTCGCCTAAGTGAGCTGTCTCTTCATTGTGATATGGCTGCCAGCTGGGTCTCAGGAGAATGGAGCAGAGTCCACGCTGCCCAGCAGCAGGCCTGTGTGGGATCTATAATTCTGCCTGCCTTAGCCTCTGATGGTCCTGCTAGCTCTCTCCTTTGATAACTTCTTTTCATTTGTTTATTCCTTATCAATTCCCATCATTTCTGGAGAATTCAAAATTAGACATTACCTATACATCTCTTGCAAGCAAACAAGACATTAAGGCAAGTGTGTATTTTCTACTCATGTCTGTTCTACTTGTCTGGAGTGTAAGGCATAAGATGGTGATGATAAATAAGTAGGCGACGCCTGCAGGCAGCATGCGACATCCTAAAGAGCAAAAGCTCTGGAAACAGATTGCGTTTACTTGTAGTGCGATTTGCGCTAATTCTCTAATACTCTAATTTAGAGATACATATACTCTGCAACATGAGGACTACAAAAGCAACTATTTGGTGGGATTGTTGTTAGGACTGATCAAATTAGTAAATGTAGAATAATTAAACAAGCCTAGTGCAGGGTCATAACATAGCCAGTGTTTCCTTTAGAACAAGATTATGCGCTGTAGCATACAGCCCCACATCTCAGTGGCTTAAGCAGTCAAGGTCATTTCTAATTTGCGTCATGGTACAGTGGAGTGTTTCTGGTTGGACAACTTTCCATTTGCTCATTCAAGGACCAGCACTACTTACATACTTGGGCTGTCACTGGCTCTGAATTACTGAGTCTTAAAGTATGGTCCAAGACCACCTCAGACCATTTCCTAAAGATTTTCCTTCTTCAAATGTGAGCCTTTATGGCTGCATTTATATCTTTGTTGTTGTTGTTGTTTTGTTTTTCGAGGTAAGGCTGACCTGGAATTCACTATATAGTCTCAGGGTGGCTTTGAGCTCTTGGCAATCCTCTACCTCTGCCTCCCAAGTGCTGGCATTAAAGGTGTCAGCCACCACACCTGGCTTGCATTTGTTTCATATTCTTCCTCCACAACAATACATGTGTATATAATTTAAGTGGGTATAGAAGCAGGTATGAGCCTCCAACTGTCCTCATATAAGTGGTACATGAAGAAATTTGAACAAAAAGTAAAATAATGGCACTTTGATTGCTTTAGTTGAGAACACTAAGGTTAACTTTCATATTAATATACTAACACATAGGACATATGGTTTAATGCTTTCATTTTTAAGGAATTAATGGGATATGATCTTTCTTAATGTCAATAGATATAACTCACAGAGATGGAAGTTTTAGGTGTTGTAATCAAGTTTAAGAGCATAAAGGGTCTGAGATATACACCCTGGATGCCTTTTCCACTGCCCAGAAGAGTCTGTACACTGATGGCAGGGAGGTGTCTGAGGGCTCTTCCCACTCCTCTTCATTAGTTGGAATGTGGGCCCATGGCTGATACACTCGGCTAATGATCACTCTATGTAAAGTGCAGTGGGTGTGGCCATGGTCATCATCTCAAAATCCATCCCAGAGCTGACCACTGGCAAGGATGTCCTGGCTCTTCTCTACCTGTATCTCAGGTGTCTTGTTGAGTGTTTTCCAAGGGCAACTGTGTTCAGCCAAACATATGTGGACAAGTTCAGGGTCTTTTAGAGTTGTAGCATGAGCCCACTTCTGCCTCAGTCGTTTGGAAATTGGCAGAGACTTATCCAAAACAGCTACACATTCATCCACAGAAGCAAACACACCCCTGTCCGTCTTCCTGGAGTTGGGGGATGGGCCTGAGAGTGAAATGGACTAGAGCAACTCTAACGCCACTGGAGAAGGAGTGGACCAGAGATGCTATGATATTTGGTTTGGTTAGTGTCTGTATTCCATGGTTTAGGCTAGATTTGGCTTTGCTATCTTAGGTACAAAAATATACTTTATAAGTTGAGATATGGATGACATATGGATGTTGTATTTGGCAAAATGCATCATTGGTCAGTCATTTTACACATATGGAACAAAGCATGAGTCATACAGCACACACATGCTCATATGTCAGAGTTCAATTACTGTGTGTGTGTGTGTGTGTGTGTGTGCTTAATAGCACTAAGACTTTGAAAACAACACATAAATGGATACTAGAGTTCACTTAGACCAAATTATAAAATGGAACTTTGATTTTATTTAGTGTGCACATACACATGTGTGCTGTGGTTTATGTACATGTGTGCAGGCATACGTGTGTATGGATGCATGTATATGCACGTGTAGAGGCCAGAGGACCCCTTGGGTGTCATCCTCACGAGTGTCATCCGCCTCATTCTGAGACTATGTCTGTAATTGACTGGGCGCTCACCAAGTAGGCTTGACTGGCTGGTCACTGGGCCCCAGGAATCCTATAGCCTCTGCCTCCCCCGCAGTGGATTACTGGTGTGTACCACAATGTCTAGTCCAGAGTTTTAAAAATATACTTTATTTATTTATTTATGAAAGATGGAGAGAGAGAAAATAGGCACACCAGGGCCTCCATTCACTGCAAACAAACTCCAAAAACATGTACTACCTTGTGCAACTGGCTCTATGTGGGTACTGCGGAATTGAGCCAAGGCCTTTAGGCTTTGCAGGCAAGCCCTTTAACAGCTGAGCCATCACTTTAGCCTTTGTCCAGCTTTTTTACATAGATGCTAGGAACGCAGCTCAGGTCCACATACTTGCAAAGCAAGCACTTTACCAACTTATCTATGTCCCTGGGGACTTCGATTTTAAATTATTATGATAGATTAATGATAAAGGTTTACATTAATATAAATTTGGAAATTTACATCTAGTAGCATAATACACTTCTGTGCCATACATGGACTTTATTATATGTGAGGCACTCTGTATAATTAGCATGTGCTGTAGAGGTCTGGGGCCATGTCTTTGCTTTCATTTGTAATTTGATTTGTGTTATGATTAATTGTGTTATAAGGTGGATAAGGAATATAAGCACACTGATCCTAAGAAAGTAAGTCCACTTTACCATCCTCTCCTTTGTTAAATCAATACTATTTAAAAACATATAAGCTGTATGTAAGATACATGATTTAATATTCTTTTAGTGTTTAAGTGTAGCAATTCTTTGGTAAGAGTCCAGCTAAAAGATTTAAACTACTGGGACCCTTACTGCTTCCTGCACAGATAGGCCAATATGGGCTTTAGAATGGATTGGGCCAATGGCCTGACCATGGGCCCAGACTCTTCTCATTCTGCCTCAGCCAACCTCAGGTGCAGCCTTTTCCCTGGACTTGGTGCCCAAGTATACCCTAGGATCGCTATCCCATTGCAGGTATCACATGGTGGTGCCCACAGCAGAGGTCAGGGAAGGTGACAGCAGCCAGGGGTTTCTCTACCCATCCCTTCCCCAGGCCAAACGTCTCCCGCAGCCTTTCCCTCACGGCTCACTGGCAGTACTGCCTTTCTATAGACCAGCACTGACAACTGGAAACAAGAAACCGATATTAGTGTGAATAAGTGTGGATGAATTCTCTGGATCTGGGCACATTGCTGCCTAAATCAGGCTAGGGTCCAATTGGAAAGTCAGAAGAGGAAGTAACTGAGGGCAGAGTCCAAGGTGGATAATCCACAGGCATCTGTGTGTGGTGCAGCACGGCTCACAGAGTAGCTGGCAGGTTCCAAAGGCCTGTAATTGCTAAGGGATTAAAAAAGATTCTCTCATGCCCCTGACTTTTCACTTATAGCTAGTTGAAAGCCCTACCATCACCTTCATTCTCAAAACACAGCCTTGGTTTAATTATTAGAATTCAAGTCTTACACAATGCCGGGAAGTACAACCTTGACAGAGAGTGAACGCTGGCGAGAGGCTATGGTCACTTCTTCCCCCACCCTTCCCTCTTGTCCCCCTAGCTCACCACTCACAGGGTAGGGAGACAGAGCTGAGCACTTACTGGGTTGGGGCTCTAAGGAGGCTCTCTAATGTGGATCCTGGTAGGCACATTTGTGTCATTAGGAGGCTGCCCCATAGGACCTCTAACTGCCATGTCTATGGTGAGGGCAATGACTCAAGTGACCACAGGCCCCTCATCTTCTAAACCAGAGAAGGAGCATGAAAATGTGTGGAGCGGTGGCAGATAGTTGTAATTTCACCAGCACAATAGTCACCAAGTGGATCTACTCACTGGCTGGAACAATTAAGGCAAAGAGCCTGAGTCACTGAGCAGTGCACAGATTACTAATGGGATCACTTTCACCAGAACCTTGCATTTCTAGCTGTTGCTTCACATGGAGCCCTTCTGTTAAGTTGTTGTACCCCACACCGTATTCGTGGCCTGAACTTGAACAGGCCTAAGACTGTTCTCTGTTCTTTGATCCACTTATGGTCCATAGGTGGCATTTACTTGTTCTTGCTCTGAGTTAGGAGGAGACACTCTTGGATGGACTCCTCCCTTCCTTCCCCACAGGCTCACAGCTGGAGGATCCCACCCTGAGACTGCTCAGACAGCATCAAGAGAAATCAAATGTTCCCCATTCCTGCGGGACTTCAGGGTTTGAGACTCAAGCTGAAGTGGTCAAAGAATGCCCTCACGAATCCTTTCGTTTGCTCAGTAACCTTCCTGGCCCTTATCCTGCTTGAGTGAATTGGAGGGAGAGCTGAGAACGGGCTTTGCCTGGTTCCTTTGCCTCTCTGCCTTCAATTGATGTGCCTCACTGTGACATTCCATGTGTATTCCTAAGAAGCTGTGGGTGGTATCCTGACCCAGAAGTATGACCTATACATTTTTCTAAATAACACTGTACTCCAAAAAGCAACTGGAGTTCTATCTGGCTACCAGGGGCCTCCACAGATGACCCAAGCGTTTCTGGCTCCATTCCTCCTCTGCTGTCAGCGTCACCTCTGGGCACTACTGCCCACTCACGACAGTCATTGTCTCTAGCTCACCGGTCAGGATAACCCAGAAAGACATGAAGCTTTTGGAAATTGGTCAATTAAAATATCTAACTTGGAAATCTACATTTTACTTACTGATTAAGTCCCAAGTACAGTATATCTCATTCCTTACAGACCTTGCCTCCTGCTTTTTCCTTTGTGGTCTGGATAGATGAAATTGTTTGAAGTTTATCCACAAGGAACAGAGATACAATTATGATGAATTGCCTCAGCTGAATTGCAACAGGTTAGCAAGCCTTACTAATCTCCCTGTGCACATAAACATGCATGGATGAATTCGTTCTGCTCCTTGATTGGGGAGCCCACCTGAGGGAATAGTAGAGCTATCTGTGTGAATGTGGGTCTCCGAGAGACTGACTGCATGCTTACTGGAAGGAACTAAGGTTGTTAGGAAATATACAAGTGTAATTGTGGTAGATTTAACTGTCCCTGTCAGTCATCCAGACAAATATTTAGAATTTTATTTTTAAACTGAAGAGCAGAAGACAACAAATGTGAAATCGCTTTATGAAAGTCTCTGGAATATTTTGGATTTGCTATGCATCCTGCATAATCCTGGATTATCTCCTCTCATTGTTGTTGTTTAGCTCATAGGACATTTTCAGCAGCAGTCCCTGGGCTTTTGGAATATTATTATATTTGTCTCTTGGGCTATAATTTGGCTGCTACAACTAGAAGAAGAAGGTCTGTGTGGAATCAAGGCTGACAAGGAGGAGGTTGTAGCTCTGACATTCCTCTGTTAACTCCAAGTGTGTAAAAAAGGCATCCCTGGAACATGCTTGCCAGAAAGACTTGAAGCTCTTGTGCAGTTTATCTCAGGAACCAGCTCTCACTGGCAGGCAGGCTTTGGTTATTTGGGATGTTTCTTCTTTTCACTGGTTCAGCCAGCACATTTTAATTTATCCTGCACCTGAAAACTCTGCATTGTGCTAAATTCTGTGGAGATGTCTTCTTTCTTTCTTTCATTCGTTCATTCTTTCTTTCTTTGTAACTGCACTTTAGCCAAAACGTAGTGCATACACAAAGATGTAAAAGTGAGGGTCATATTTGCTTTATGCTCCATTTGGATAAGATCCAAAATCCAAGAACAACTTCTTTTAAAGGGCCAAGAAAAGTCGGGCATGGTGGCACATGCCTTTATTCCCAGCACTCAGGAGGTAGAGGTGGGAGGCTCACCATGAGTTTGAGGCCACCCTGAGACTACACAGTGAATTCCAGGTCAGCCTGAGCTACAGTGAGACCCTACCTCGAAAAAATCGAAAAAGAAAAGTCTTGTGAATGATATGAGATTTAAGAATTATGTAGAATTTGGAAAGACTAAACAAAAAAGGGGAACCTAAGTCATGAAGACAGGAAGTACCAGGTTGTTCCCTTGTCATGTTCATACGTGAGTATTTATTTTTTTATTTATTTGTTTATTTTGATTTTTCGACATAGGGTCTCACTCTGGTCCCGGCTGACCTGGAATTAACTCTGTCATCTCAGAGTGGCCTTGAACTCATGGCAATCCTCCTACCTCTGCCTCCTGAGTGCTGGGATTAAAGGCGTGCGCCACCACGCCCAACTAATATGTGAACATTTAGATCAAGGTGACCACTGTGTGAGGACTTGTGACCATGAGGTGAGACTTCATTTCCAGGAAAGGGCCAGGAGGCACCCTAGACAAACATAACTGTAGAGCTGCCTGCTTGGAAGGAACATTGCAGTCCTTGTGAGGCACAGCAGGCGAAAGAGAGAAGTGGGGGAGAGGCCCTATATGGGCAGCAAACACTGATCCAACACTGAGAACCCTCCCCCTAGCCCACCTTCCCTTTTTCCAAGTCTCCATTCTTTTCTCTGGTAAAACTCAGGGGAGAAGCACCCAGGAAGCAGTGTCATTTTTAAGTCAGTGTATGCGTGTTGTATATGCTGTATGATGCATGTGATCATGTGTGTGAGACTGGGCATGCACATGCCATAGCACGTGTGGAGGTCGAGAGGAAACTTCTGGTGCCAGTCCTTGCCTGGTCAGTCCTTTGAGGCGGGTCTCATGTTCACTGCTGCCAGTCCACCTGGTTCCTGAGCTTCTTGTAGATTGTCCTGTCACCTCCTCCCTTCTCATCTGTGGGCACGGCTGGCATGCCAGAGCATCTGGAGTTTTATATGTACATCGGGATCCCTAGTTTAGGCATCCATATTTGTGTGGATAGTGCTTTATTGTCTGTGTATCTCTGATGCAGGCTAAGTCTGAGAGAGAAGTTCTGTGTAGAAAGTCAGAGAAGCACTTCTCAAAGCTGGAATAGCACCTTCCAGCTGCCAACAATGAAATCCACAAACTAAGAGACAGTCACCAACGCTCTCTGAGCCCCACTGGAAGAGCCTGCCTTATCCATTCATGTGTTGGACCATGGCGAGGGTGGCAGCTGGGCTGGTTAATTCTAGAATGGAGCACACCAACCCAGGATATTGTTTGTGTGTGTTTATGATGTGCATGTTCTTGTGTGAGTGCAGACATGTGTGTGAGTGCAGGTCAGAGGGCAATCATGGATGTCAGTCTCTGCCTTACATCTTGTCTGATGCAAGGTCTCTGGAGACCTTTCACTTCATCAGTCAGCCTAGCTGGCTGGGAACTTCCAGGGATTCTCCTGACTCTAGCTCTCATCTCACCATAGGATCATTAGAGTTATAGACACGCATGCTACCATGTTCAGCTTTGCATGACTTTCAGGGACCTGAACTCAGGTCCTCACAAGCACATTATCCATGGAGCCATCTCCCAAGCACTTTCTTAGTAATTTCTTGTGAGCCTTTTTCTATATTACTATGTAAATTTTAATATAATCAATTTTAAAATTTTATTTTATATATAACAGGTTATACTCTTTTCCCCTCACTCTGGATCCAGTTACCCTGGGGGGCCCTCCTTAGTGGGGTTATGGTATTCACTGGTGGGGTCATGAAGGCTTCACTCAGTCCCTATGGCGTAGCTGGGGGACCATGCCTCAGAGTATTCCTACCCACTCTGTGGCTCTTACCATCTTCCAGCCCCCTCTTCTACAGTGTTCCCTGAGCCATAGCAGGTCTATTGGCAGTCTGATTTAGTGTTGAGCTCTCTATAACCTCTGGATTTCTGCTTTGGTGGGTTTTGATTGATCTCCATGTCTGTTGTGATCACCCTGGAGCTGGATATCAGCTAGCAGAAAGAGCAGTATTCATGCTGCCACTTCCTCTGCAATTTTTCCTGGGTTTCAGCAGATGTAGTAGAGGTGGCAAGTCTCTTTATGGGCAGTAGGCTATCTTCTTAAGAATCTTATCAGTAAATCTTGGCTCCTTCATTTTCTCTGCCATCACTAAAATAAAACAGATTCTTCAACCAATAGGGAGAGCAGCTTGGGTTAAAGGGAGTATGTAAAGTTATTTGAGAGACTTTGTGGTGCGTAAGCCGACTCTTGTTCTCCAGAGAGCAGTCTATGTGGTTCCTGACCAGGGGATTCTGACTTGGTTTCCGGTACCCGTATGGGTTCTCTCCCATTGATCAGACCTCGTGTCTGGCAGAAAACAAGCATTTAACCTCACGGCGTCTGCGTGCCACCATTGTACAGGTGTGTGCTTCTTTCCTGGTTGGTTGGTTTCTTAGTCTGCAGGGTCCCCTGCTTGTCCACGCTGCTGGTGACCGTTATCCTCCAGGAGCCCCCACAGGGCTCTCTAGCACTATGAGAGCTAGCCAAGAAGCAGCTAGTTTCCCTTTGGTTCTAGCCTGGCATTCTGATGTCCTGTGATGGTTGCTTGTGGTGTCTTCGGCAATAGGGTCTTACTTTTTAGCTCTGGCAGGTAATCAAGTGTTTTGGCAATGGCCTACAATGTTTGGGAGACCTCATGGGTTTCCCTGTGGAGGACAACCCAATTATGGGCCTGGGATTTATCTGCCAGAATCCAGGGTTTTAGGGTTAAGCTTTTTCATTCAATCTGTCTGGACTGTCTCCCCATCCCTTTTAGTGGTAGTTGTATCTTGTTTTCTTAACTTTTGTGGAATTACCTCCTCACCCTTCCCTCTCCCTATCCCTCCAAGCCCCTCCCACCCCTGATATTCCATCTCTCCCCTAACCTGTCTTCTCTCTCCTGCTCTCATTCTAGCTTTATACCCACATTTCTGGTGCGGACTATGGTTTACACTCATCTCTGATCCCTGTTAGGAGCTGCATATGACAGAGTACATGTGTCGTCTGTCTTTCTGTGCCTGTGGGACCTCGCTTAGGATGATTTTGTTCAATTCTATTTCTTACAAATTTCATTATTTCATTTTCCCCTTACTGCTGAGTAGAATTCCATTGTGTATATGTACCACATCTTCATTATCCATTCATCAGTCGATGGGCATCTGGGCTGATTCCAGAACAGCCACACACATGCCTGTGCAAGTCCCTCTGTAGGAAAGAGTGGGGTCTTCAGGGTCTATGCCCAGAAGTGGTATTACTGGATCAAATGGTAGATCTATTTCCTTTTTTTTTTTCCAGGAGTCCCCATATTGATTTCCATAGTACTTGTACAAGGTTGCACTTGTACAAAACAAAAACAAAAAGAATCTAATGGGACTTCTGTTGTATTCTTACCACTCAGTTTATTTTTTTGCAGTTTGATGAGTACATTTTAGGGTCTTCCAATTTGTGTGGAATTAGATCCTCCCCTTCAAATGCTGTAATTAACATCATTTAAAATAAAACTTAGCCAGGTAATGTCATACGCCTTTAATCCCAGCACTCAGGAGGCTGAGATAAGAGGATCCTTGTGGATTTGAGGCCAGCCTGGAGCTACAAAGTGAGTTCCAGGTCAACCTGGGCTAGAGTGATAACCTCCCTGGGGCAGGGGCAGGGGAACAAAATAAATAAACAAATAAATAAAAGGTGAATAAAATATTGAGAGTGCATTAAAATAGATATGGAGATAAACCAGCCCCACCTATTATGTACAAACTGGTTTCAAACAAAACATGGCTAAGCAGTTAAAGGCACTTTAACCTTTAAGCCTGCTGGCCTACGTTCAGCTCCCCAGTACCCACATGAAGCAGGATACAAAAAGTAGTGCAGCAAGAGAGCCTGGAGCACATGCATACACAAACACATGCAAATAAACAAATAAAGTATTTATTAAAAATAGAACAAACACATTTTAGGGAAACAGGAATTATAGCTCACTGAAATAGAAGAAAGAAACAAGTCTTCACTGAACATCCTCATAGCCACATCTATACAAATGTGTTTAACTATTTAAATTTTAAATAAAATTTAAGTACATAATTTATATGTTTGCAATAACATTAAGATGAATAGCCAGGGCTAGAGAACTGGCTTAGTGGATAAAGACACTTGCTTGAAAATCCTGAGGTCCATGTTCAATTCCCTACTACCCATGTAAAGCCAGATGCACAAAGTAGTGCGCATGCATCTGGAGTTTGTTTGCAAGGGCAAAAGTCCATGGTGTGCCAATTCTCTTTTCTGTATTTTCTTTCTTTTCTCTCTTTTCTCCTTCTCTCTCTCTCTCTCTCTCTCTCTCTCTCTCTCTCTCTCCTCCCCCCCTCCTTGAATATAGAAAATAGATAAAAAATTTAAATGTATTCATTTAAAGATATAAATTTACTTTCTTTGTACATTGTTTAAAAAAACCCTTATCTTATCCTATCAAGTGGATTTATCTTCTTTTGTTTTGTTTTCACATCCCTCCATATATCATGGCTCCTTTAAGATCATCATTTTAGCTGGCCATCACTCATTGATTAAACAGGCTTTGTTGGGATGTGGTGGAAATAGGTGCTTAAAACTACTCAAAACATTTCATTAAATTGGAGCACTCAAATGTTGAAGAAGAACCCATAGAGTTTTATTATGGTTTCACTTATTTATTTACTGACGAAACTACTACCACAGATGCCTACTGTCCTTATCAGAGAGCTCATAAATATGGCTGTTTTCACACTTATTTATTTTTAGTCATAAACAAGCCCTACAATTTCTTCAGACATGTTCCATGTATATTCAGAGTATTTTGTTTATTATACAATTCTTGGCCAAAACAGAGACTTTTCTACTTTCATAAAAACAAAAAATCAAGAAACTTTAGCCTTAACATAGTCATCATGAATATTCAGATGTATTTGCCACAGTAATAGAACATATGTAGAGTGTGGGGTATGAACCAGCAACAGACAGGGACTTAAATGGAAGGGATTTAACATGTTTCACTGTGGAATTCAGACTAATAGGACAGATTTTAGCTTGTATTATATCATTGAATGCAATGTTGAACTAAATACAACAGTAATTATTCTGTGGCTTAGCCACATAAATAATAACTCACATATTTATAGCCCTATACCGACACAGTGCACATGTAAGGACATCATTTGTATCGTCCCTCTGCTCACAGAGTGTGCACACACACGTTACATCATTTGTATAGTCCCTCAGCTCACAGAGTGTGCACACGCACATTGCATCATTTGTATTGTCCCTCTGCTCACAGAGTGTGCACACGCACATTGCATCATTTGTATAGTCCCTCTGCTCACAGAGTGTGCACACGCACATTACATCATTTGTATAGTCCCTCAGCTCACAGAGTGTGCACACGCACATTACATCATTTGTATATTCCCTCTGCTCACAGTGTGTGCACACGCACATTACATCATTTGTATCCTCCCTCAGCTCACAGAGTGTGCACACGCACATTACATCATTTGTATATTCCCTCTGCTCACAGTGTGTGCACACGCACATTACATCATTTGTATAGTCCCTCTGCTCACAGAGTGTGCACACGCACATTGCATCATTTGTATATCCCAGAGCTCACAGAGTGTGCACAGCACATTACATCATTTGTATAGTCCCTCAGCTCACAGAGTGTGCACACGCACATTGCATCATTTGTATATCCCTCAGCTCACAGAGTGTGCACACACACATTACATCATTTGTATATTCCCTCAGCTCACAGAGTGTGCACACACACATTACATCATTTGTATAGTCCCTCTGCTCACAGAGTGTGCACACACACATTACATCATTTGTATCCTCCCTCAGCTCACAGAGTGTGCACACGCACATTACATCATTTGTATCATCCCTCTGCTCACAGAGTGTGCACACACACATTACATCATTTGTATAGTCCCTCTGCTCACAGAGTGTGCACACGCACATTACATCATTTGTATAGTCCCTCTGCTCACAGAGTGTGCACACGCACATTACATCATTTGTATAGTCCCTCAGCTCACAGAGTGTGCACACGCACATTACATCATTTGTATCCTCCCTCAGCTCACAAAGTGTGCACACACACATTACATCATTTGTATATCCCTCTGCTCACAGAGTGTGCACACGCACATTACATCATTTGTATATCCCTCTGCTCACAGAGTGTGCACACGCACATTACATCATTTGTATCCTCCCTCAGCTCACAGAGTGTGCACACGCACATTACATCATTTGTATAGTCCCTCTGCTCACAGAGTGTGCACATGCACATTACATCATTTGTATAGTCCCTCTGCTCACAGAGTGTGCACACGCACATTACATCATTTGTATCATCCCTCTGCTCACAGAGTGTGCACACGCACATTACATCATTTGTATATCCCTCTGCTCACAGAGTGTGCACACGCACATTACATCATTTGTATAGTCCCTCTGCTCACAGAGTGTGCACACGCACATTACATCATTTGTATAGTCCCTCAGCTCACAGAGTGTGCACACGCACATTACATCATTTGTATCCTCCCTCAGCTCACAAAGTGTGCACACACACATTACATCATTTGTATATCCCTCTGCTCACAGAGTGTGCACACGCACATTACATCATTTGTATATCCCTCTGCTCACAGAGTGTGCACACGCACATTACATCATTTGTATATCCCTCAGCTCACAGAGTGTGCACACGCACATTACATCATTTGTATATCCCTCAGCTCACAGAGTGTGCACACGCACATTACATCATTTGTATATCCCTCTGCTCACAGAGTGTGCACATGCACATTACATCATTTGTATAGTCCCTCTGCTCACAGAGTGTGCACACGCACATTACATCATTTGTATAGTCCCTCTGCTCACAGAGTGTGCACACGCACATTACATCATTTGTATAGTCCCTCAGCTCACAGAGTGTGCACACGCACATTACATCATTTGTATATCCCTCTGCTCACAGAGTGTGCACACGCACATTACATCATTTGTATATCCCTCTGCTCACAGAGTGTGCACATGCACATTACATCATTTGTATAGTCCCTCTGCTCACAGAGTGTGCACATGCACATTACATCATTTCTATAGTCCCTCAGCTCACAGAGTGTGCACACGCACATTACATCATTTGTATATCCCTCTGCTCACAGAGTGTGCACACGCATATTACATCATTTGTATATACCTCTGCTCACAGAGTGTGCACACACACATAACATCATTTGTATAGTCCCTCTGCTCACAGAGTGTGCACACGCACATTACATCATTTGTATCATCCCTCAGCTCACAGAGTGTGCACACGCACATTACATCATTTGTATAGTCCCTCTGCTCACAGAGTGTGCACACGCACATTACATCATTTGTATCCTCCCTCAGCTCACAGAGTGTGCACACGCACATTACATCATTTGTATATCCCTCTGCTCACAGAGTGTGCACACGCACATTACATCATTTGTATATCCCTCAGCTCACAGAGTGTGCACACGCACATTACATCATTTGTATAGTCCCTCAGCTCACAGAGTGTGCACACGCACATTACATCATTTGTATCCTCCCTCAGCTCACAGAGTGTGCACACGCACATTGCATCATTTGTATCCTCCCTCAGCTCACAGAGTGTGCACACGCACATTACATCATTTGTATCATCCCTCTGCTCACAGAGTGTGCACACGCACATTACATCATTTGTATAGTCCCTCAGCTCACAGAGTGTGCACACACACATTACATCATTTGTATCCTCCCTCAGCTCACAGAGTGTGCACACACACATTACATCATTTGTATATTCCCTCTGCTCACAGAGTGTGCACACGCACATTACATCATTTGTATATCCCTCAGCTCACAGAGTGTGCACACACACATTACATCATTTGTATATTCCCTCAGCTCACAGAGTGTGCACACACACATTACATCATTTGTATATCCCTCTGCTCACAGAGTGTGCACACGCACATTACATCATTTGTATATCCCTCTGCTCACAGAGTGTGCACACGCATATTACATCATTTGTATATACCTCTGCTCACAGAGTGTGCACACACACATAACATCATTTGTATAGTCCCTCTGCTCACAGAGTGTGCACACGCACATTACATCATTTGTATCATCCCTCAGCTCACAGAGTGTGCACACGCACATTACATCATTTGTATAGTCCCTCAGCTCACAGAGTGTGCACACGCACATTACATCATTTGTATATTCCCTCTGCTCACAGTGTGTGCACACGCACATTACATCATTTGTATCCTCCCTCAGCTCACAGAGTGTGCACACGCACATTACATCATTTGTATATTCCCTCTGCTCACAGTGTGTGCACACGCACATTACATCATTTGTATAGTCCCTCTGCTCACAGAGTGTGCACACGCACATTGCATCATTTGTATATCCCAGAGCTCACAGAGTGTGCACAGCACATTACATCATTTGTATAGTCCCTCAGCTCACAGAGTGTGCACACGCACATTGCATCATTTGTATATCCCTCAGCTCACAGAGTGTGCACACACACATTACATCATTTGTATATTCCCTCAGCTCACAGAGTGTGCACACACACATTACATCATTTGTATAGTCCCTCTGCTCACAGAGTGTGCACACACACATTACATCATTTGTATCCTCCCTCAGCTCACAGAGTGTGCACACGCACATTACATCATTTGTATCATCCCTCTGCTCACAGAGTGTGCACACACACATTACATCATTTGTATAGTCCCTCTGCTCACAGAGTGTGCACACGCACATTACATCATTTGTATAGTCCCTCTGCTCACAGAGTGTGCACACGCACATTACATCATTTGTATAGTCCCTCAGCTCACAGAGTGTGCACACGCACATTACATCATTTGTATCCTCCCTCAGCTCACAAAGTGTGCACACACACATTACATCATTTGTATATCCCTCTGCTCACAGAGTGTGCACACGCACATTACATCATTTGTATATCCCTCTGCTCACAGAGTGTGCACACGCACATTACATCATTTGTATCCTCCCTCAGCTCACAGAGTGTGCACACGCACATTACATCATTTGTATAGTCCCTCTGCTCACAGAGTGTGCACATGCACATTACATCATTTGTATAGTCCCTCTGCTCACAGAGTGTGCACACGCACATTACATCATTTGTATCATCCCTCTGCTCACAGAGTGTGCACACGCACATTACATCATTTGTATATCCCTCTGCTCACAGAGTGTGCACACGCACATTACATCATTTGTATAGTCCCTCTGCTCACAGAGTGTGCACACGCACATTACATCATTTGTATAGTCCCTCAGCTCACAGAGTGTGCACACGCACATTACATCATTTGTATCCTCCCTCAGCTCACAAAGTGTGCACACACACATTACATCATTTGTATATCCCTCTGCTCACAGAGTGTGCACACGCACATTACATCATTTGTATATCCCTCTGCTCACAGAGTGTGCACACGCACATTACATCATTTGTATATCCCTCAGCTCACAGAGTGTGCACACGCACATTACATCATTTGTATATCCCTCAGCTCACAGATTGTGCACACGCACATTACATCATTTGTATATCCCTCTGCTCACAGAGTGTGCACATGCACATTACATCATTTGTATAGTCCCTCTGCTCACAGAGTGTGCACACGCACATTACATCATTTGTATAGTCCCTCTGCTCACAGAGTGTGCACACGCACATTACATCATTTGTATAGTCCCTCAGCTCACAGAGTGTGCACACGCACATTACATCATTTGTATATCCCTCTGCTCACAGAGTGTGCACACGCACATTACATCATTTGTATATCCCTCTGCTCACAGAGTGTGCACATGCACATTACATCATTTGTATAGTCCCTCTGCTCACAGAGTGTGCACATGCACATTACATCATTTGTATAGTCCCTCAGCTCACAGAGTGTGCACACGCACATTACATCATTTGTATATCCCTCTGCTCACAGAGTGTGCACACGCATATTACATCATTTGTATATACCTCTGCTCACAGAGTGTGCACACACACATAACATCATTTGTATAGTCCCTCTGCTCACAGAGTGTGCACACGCACATTACATCATTTGTATCATCCCTCAGCTCACAGAGTGTGCACACGCACATTACATCATTTGTATAGTCCCTCAGCTCACAGAGTGTGCACACGCACATTACATCATTTGTATCCTCCCTCAGCTCACAGAGTGTGCACACGCACATTACATCATTTGTATATCCCTCTGCTCACAGAGTGTGCACACGCACATTACATCATTTGTATATCCCTCAGCTCACAGAGTGTGCACACGCACATTACATCATTTGTATAGTCCCTCAGCTCACAGAGTGTGCACACGCACATTACATCATTTGTATCCTCCCTCAGCTCACAGAGTGTGCACACGCACATTGCATCATTTGTATCCTCCCTCAGCTCACAGAGTGTGCACACGCACATTACATCATTTGTATCATCCCTCTGCTCACAGAGTGTGCACACGCACATTACATCATTTGTATAGTCCCTCAGCTCACAGAGTGTGCACACACACATTACATCATTTGTATCCTCCCTCAGCTCACAGAGTGTGCACACACACATTACATCATTTGTATATTCCCTCTGCTCACAGAGTGTGCACACGCACATTACATCATTTGTATATCCCTCAGCTCACAGAGTGTGCACACACACATTACATCATTTGTATATTCCCTCAGCTCACAGAGTGTGCACACACACATTACATCATTTGTATATCCCTCTGCTCACAGAGTGTGCACACGCACATTACATCATTTGTATATCCCTCTGCTCACAGAGTGTGCACACGCATATTACATCATTTGTATATACCTCTGCTCACAGAGTGTGCACACACACATAACATCATTTGTATAGTCCCTCTGCTCACAGAGTGTGCACACGCACATTACATCATTTGTATCATCCCTCAGCTCACAGAGTGTGCACACGCACATTACATCATTTGTATAGTCCCTCAGCTCACAGAGTGTGCACACGCACATTACATCATTTGTATCCTCCCTCAGCTCACAGAGTGTGCACACGCACATTACATCATTTGTATATCCCTCTGCTCACAGAGTGTGCACACGCACATTACATCATTTGTATATCCCTCAGCTCACAGAGTGTGCACACGCACATTACATCATTTGTATAGTCCCTCAGCTCACAGAGTGTGCACACGCACATTACATCATTTGTATCCTCCCTCAGCTCACAGAGTGTGCACACGCACATTGCATCATTTGTATCCTCCCTCAGCTCACAGAGTGTGCACAAGCACATTACATCATTTGTATCAACCCTCTGCTCACAGAGTGTGCACACGCACATTACATCATTTGTATAGTCCCTCAGCTCACAGAGTGTGCACACACACATTACATCATTTGTATCCTCCCTCAGCTCACAGAGTGTGCACACACACATTACATCATTTGTATATTCCCTCTGCTCACAGAGTGTGCACACGCACATTACATCATTTGTATATCCCTCAGCTCACAGAGTGTGCACACACGCATTACATCATTTGTATATTCCCTCAGCTCACAGAGTGTGCACACACACATTACATCATTTGTATATCCCTCTGCTCACAGAGTGTGCACACGCACATTACATCATTTGTATATCCCTCAGCTCACAGAGTGTGCACACACACATTACATCATTTGTATATTCCCTCAGCTCACAGAGTGTGCACACACACATTACATCATTTGTATATTCCCTCAGCTCACAGAGTGTGCACACACACATTACATCATTTGTATATCCCAGAGCTCACAGAGTGTGCACACGCACATTACATCATTTGTATATCCCTCTGCTCACAGAGTGTGCACACGCACATTACATCATTTGTATAGTCCCTCTGCTCACAGAGTGTGCACACGCACATTACATCATTTGTATATCCCTCAGCTCACAGAGTGTGCACACGCACATTACATCATTTGTATCCTCCCTCAGCTCACAGAGTGTGCACACGCACATTACATCATTTGTATATCCCTCAGCTCACAGAGTGTGCACACACACATTACATCATTTGTATATCCCTCAGCTCACAGAGTGTGCACACGCACATTACATCATTTGTATATCCCTCAGCTCACAGAGTGTGCACACGCACATTACATCATTTGTATATCCCTCTGCTCACAGAGTGTGCACACGCACATTACATCATTTGTATATCCCTCAGCTCACAGAGTGTGCACACACACATTACATCATTTGTATATCCCTCAGCTCACAGAGTGTGCACACGCACATTACATCATTTGTATATCCCTCAGCTCACAGAGTGTGCACACACACATTACATCATTTGTATATCCCAGAGCTCACAGAGTGTGCACACGCACATTACATCATTTGTATATCCCTCAGCTCACATACTGTGCACACGCACATTACATCATTTGTATATCCCTCAGCTCACAGAGTGTGCACACGCACATTACATCATTTGTATAGTCCCTCAGCTCACAGAGTGTGCACACACACATTACATCATTTGTATCCTCCCTCAGCTCGCAGAGTGTGCACACACACATTACATCATTTGTATATTCCCTCAGCTCACAGAGTGTGCACACACACATTACATCATTTGTATATCCCAGAGCTCACAGAGTGTGCACACGCACATTACATCATTTGTATATCCCTCTGCTCACAGAGTGTGCACACGCACATTGCATCATTTGTATATCCCTCAGCTCACATACTGTGCACACGCACATTACATCATTTGTATATCCCTCTGCTCACAGAGTGTGCACACGCACATTGCATCATTGTATCCTCCCTCAGCTCACAGAGTGTGCACACACACATTACATCATTTGTATCCTCCCTCTGCTCACAGAGTGTGCACACGCACATTACATCATTTGTATAGTCCCTCAGCTCACAGAGTGTGCACACACACATTACATCATTTGTATCCTCCCTCAGCTCGCAGAGTGTGCACACACACATTACATCATTTGTATATTCCCTCTGCTCACAGAGTGTGCACACGCACATTACATCATTTGTATATCCCTCAGCTCACAGAGTGTGCACACACACATTACATCATTTGTATATTCCCTCAGCTCACAGAGTGTGCACACACACATTACATCATTTGTATATCCCAGAGCTCACAGAGTGTGCACACGCACATTACATCATTTGTATATCCCTCTGCTCACAGAGTGTGCACACGCACATTGCATCATTTGTATATCCCTCAGCTCACATACTGTGCACACGCACATTACATCATTTGTATATCCCTCTGCTCACAGAGTGTGCACACGCACATTGCATCATTGTATCCTCCCTCAGCTCACAGAGTGTGCACACACACATTACATCATTTGTATAGTCCCTCTGCTCACAGAGTTTGCACACGCACATTACATCATTTGTATAGTCCCTCAGCTCACAGAGTGTGCACACGCACATTACATCATTTGTATAGTCCCTCTGCTCACAGAGTGTGCACACGCACATTACATCATTTGTATATCCCTCAGCTCACAGATTGTGCACACGCACATTACATCATTTGTATATCCCTCTGCTCACAGAGTGTGCACACGCATATTACATCATTTGTATATACCTCTGCTCACAGAGTGTGCACACACACATAACATCATTTGTATAGTCCCTCTGCTCACAGAGTGTGCACACGCACATTACATCATTTGTATCATCCCTCAGCTCACAGAGTGTGCACACGCACATTACATCATTTGTATATCCCTCAGCTCACAGAGTGTGCACACACACATTACATCATTTGTATATCCCTCAGCTCACAGAGTGTGCACACGCACATTACATCATTTGTATGTCCCTCAGCTCACAGAGTGTGCACACACACATTACATCATTTGTATATCCCAGAGCTCACAGAGTGTGCACACGCACATTACATCATTTGTATATCCCTCAGCTCACAGAGTGTGCACACGCACATTACATCATTTGTATCCTCCCTCAGCTCACAGAGTGTGCACACGCACATTACATCATTTGTATAGTCCCTCAGCTCACAGAGTGTGCACACACACATTACATCATTTGTATCCTCCCTCAGCTCGCAGAGTGTGCACACACACATTACATCATTTGTATATTCCCTCAGCTCACAGAGTGTGCACACACACATTACATCATTTGTATATCCCAGAGCTCACAGAGTGTGCACACGCACATTACATCATTTGTATATCCCTCTGCTCACAGAGTGTGCACACGCACATTGCATCATTTGTATATCCCTCAGCTCACATACTGTGCACACGCACATTACATCATTTGTATATCCCTCTGCTCACAGAGTGTGCACACGCACATTGCATCATTGTATCCTCCCTCAGCTCACAGAGTGTGCACACACACATTACATCATTTGTATCCTCCCTCTGCTCACAGAGTGTGCACACGCACATTACATCATTTGTATAGTCCCTCAGCTCACAGAGTGTGCACACACACATTACATCATTTGTATCCTCCCTCAGCTCGCAGAGTGTGCACACACACATTACATCATTTGTATATTCCCCCTGCTCACAGAGTGTGCACACGCACATTACATCATTTGTATATCCCTCAGCTCACAGAGTGTGCACACACACATTACATCATTTGTATATTCCCTCAGCTCACAGAGTGTGCACACACACATTACATCATTTGTATATCCCAGAGCTCACAGAGTGTGCACACGCACATTACATCATTTGTATATCCCTCTGCTCACAGAGTGTGCACACGCACATTGCATCATTTGTATATCCCTCAGCTCACATACTGTGCACACGCACATTACATCATTTGTATATCCCTCTGCTCACAGAGTGTGCACACGCACATTGCATCATTGTATCCTCCCTCAGCTCACAGAGTGTGCACACACACATTACATCATTTGTATAGTCCCTCTGCTCACAGAGTTTGCACACGCACATTACATCATTTGTATAGTCCCTCAGCTCACAGAGTGTGCACACGCACATTACATCATTTGTATAGTCCCTCTGCTCACAGAGTGTGCACACGCACATTACATCATTTGTATATCCCTCAGCTCACAGATTGTGCACACGCACATTACATCATTTGTATCGTCCCTCTGCTTACAGAGTGTACACTTATAATTACATCATTTGTATAGCCGCTCTACTCACAGAATACACATATGTACATTTTGTGATTTGTTCCTCACAATTTTGTGGGTATTTTGTTGTCTTTTTACATATGGAAAAGTTGAAGCTCAATATTTTTATTAGCTTTTTCAAATTTTTCCATCAACGGGAAAGAGTTGTGACCTGAACCAAACTTTCGTTCTGTTTTATACCACATGCTAATGCCAAGAGATCATATTGTGTCATCTTTTTTATGAAGAAATACTTAGTTTGGTTAGACACATAAATCTCTTTTAAAGTTGAACACAACTCCAAATTCTGGAAAATAAAATTACTTATTGTAACATGATCTAGAAAAGTTTATCTCTTTCTTAGGTTACTCCACAACGTGGTTCTTTATCTGAATGGAATGTGCTTTTGGGTGGCTGAAATACAACATATATATAGCACCCCTTTGGAAATAATTATGCAAATTATACTATATGTCTGTGTTACTCAATTTTTTTTTAAATGGAAGTGACCTGAAAGAAGATTTATTTTGTAAAGACATTGTACAAAACCAATAACTGTATGAAAAGATGCCCAATGTCATTAGTCATTAAGAAAATGCAATCAAGAGCTGGAGAGATGCCTTAGTGGTAAGGCACATGCCTGCAAAGCCTAACTATCCAGGTTCTATTCCCCAGGTCCCACATAAGCCAGATGTAGTTGGTAGCACATGTGTCTGGACTTCATTTGCAGTGGCTAGAAACTCTGGTGCACCCATTCTCACTTTCTCTCTGCCTTTCTGTCTCAAATAAATAAGTAAATCTTTTTAAAAAGTGTCTCAATATAGAAAAGCAATTTTAAAAAGAATAAGAAACAAAAATGCAATCAAAACCATGATATCATTTACACCCACTGGCATGGATATAATCTTTTAAAAATAAAATAATATAAAGGGTAGAGAAAGGAAGGGAGGAGGATACTTAATAGGTTGATATTGTATATATGTAATTACAATGATTGTAATGGGGAGGTAATATGATGGAGAATGGAATTTCAAATGAGAAAGTGTGGGGGTGGGGAGGGAGGGAATTACCATGGGATATATTTTATAATCATGGAAAATGTTAATAAAAATTTAAAAAATAAAATAAAATAATACAATATATTGAGAAGATGTAGACATTAGGGCCCTCACACTTTGCTTTTAGAAATGGAATAGCCTCTATGGAAATAGTTTAGCAGTTCTTTAAACAGTTAAGCAGACTGACTAGTGCATTCTTGACCCCATAGTGATTACCAATGCCCTGCTGAGGATGTCCATCAGTGAAATGAAGTTGGGGGAGAATGAACAAAAGAGAATAACCTGAGGGGAACTTAATAAATTTGTAGTAAATCCTTATATTAAAGTCTGAAATAAAAGCATTTTTAAAAAGAGTTAAACAGAATTACCCTATGTCCCAACAATTCTACACACAGGTATATACCCCAAAGAACTGATAACAGGTACCCAAATAATCATCTATACAATAAATGTTCCTAACAGTTCTGATCACAATAGCCAAAGAAGGAAGCAACTCAAATGTTCCTCAGAAGATGAATGGATAAACAAATTGCAATATGCGTATACACATCAATATTATTCATAGAACAATGAAATTCTGATATTCTATGACATGGATGAAACTTGAAGAATTATGTACTTAAAACATTTTTAACTTGTACAAAACTAATTAGTGAAAAAAAAATTTTTAATTTTAACTTTATGTTACATGAATTTCATCCAAAGTAAAGAAAGATCTCAGAACCACATTATATGTAACTCCCCAACCAGACAACTTTTCCTGACTCATATGGGCACATCTCAGGTTACAGCCACCTATAAAGTTATATTGGTGTGTGTGGGGGAGGGAGGGTGGAGACGTGCCAGCCAAATAGGATTATCCGGTGCTATGCAGGGCTGTGTAACCTTATCTGTGCACTGTGAACACAGGAAGTTTGTCCCAAAGCTGGCTTGACTCTCTATTATAGCTATTGTTTACCAGCATCTGTCTGTTCCATGCTGTATGAATAATAACAGAATAAGCTGTTGGTAGCTGAACCTAGTCCAGAGGTTCAGAGAATTTCTCTTCAACACATTCCCAACCCACAACCTGGTTTGAATGTTCAGCCACACAACACAGCCTGGCCCACTGGGTGGGTTTTTGTTGTAGAACTGTTCTTTCACCACCTGTGTAAAGAAAAACGTATGCCTAAATTGTGTCTATTTTGAACTGTAAACGTATATGGGATGTGTATTCCCCTAATGGCTCTTAGAATAAACAATACTATTGCTGGAGATGCATGCATACCAGACCATTTTTAAATGGCAATATAATCTGTCAGCAATTAATGGCCATTTGCCCTGCCACCTAAGAGCTTCCTTCTGTATTCAAATATGATGATTCTCTCTAGTTAACCCCCATTGCTTTCAATTTTCTAGCAGAAACAAAGCTGTATTTTGAGACATCTTGTATATTTTGAAGTATAAACTGAGAAGTACTGGAGCAGCTGATCATAGCTAAATAGACGCACATACACACATATACGTGAATTTAGAAATTAAAGCTATAGTCACCCTGTGAAGGACACATGACAGCAAAGTGGCCCCTATATCTACAGCTGTAGATCCAATCAACCTTTAAAAATATTTAAAATCAAAATTCCTTGTTGGATGCATACCAAGTTTTATCCCTGTTTCCCTTCCCTAAACAATATTGTTTGATAACTATTGATACAGAATTTATATTGAGTTCAATGTTTTAAGTAACCTAGAGATGATTTAAAACATATGACCATGAGCACAGGTTATATGCAAATATTTCTCCACTTAATATAAGAGTCTTGAGCAAGTTGGGTTGGGGGCTGGGGGCTGGGGGCTCCTAGATTCCTCAGAGACTCTTAGAAACCGTATGGTGTGTTTGCAAGCATAGATTCATATTCTATGCTACAAGCAAACTAAGTCTCATTGCTTTGACAACAATAAAAATTGATCCCTCACATATCTCCCATGGGTGTCTGTAGCTCACTTCAGTTTACAGTATTCCTGGATCCATGATGAAGGAACAGTGCTTATCGTGATGCACTGGCCTGGGGAAGAAGGAGGAGAGAAAAGAAACCACCGAGCCACACAGACCTCCAGCTCAGTGGTGACTGGGTCAGCTTTCGTTGGCTAAGCAAGTCATGTAAGCCAGCCTAACCTGGCTGCAGGGAGTAACCTCCCTTGGGAAGACACAGGCTTACTTCAGTCTTGCTCCTGTGAGATGCCTATCAAGCAATGTTCCAGGCTTCTAACAGTCTAGAAAGAATATTAGCACCATTGTGAATTTGGTTTGTCCTATTGGGAAAAGTAATGTATTCTTTGGGATTTTATTCCTTACAGCAAATAAATAAATGGATATCCAGTAAATAAAGTCTACATATTTATACATTTGGGAATTTGAGTGTAGGGAATCTCCTATTTTAGCCCTTTGTTGATAACACTGGCCAATCCTATTTCCCACTTGTTTAACTTATCAACTTCTGCATAACAAATCACCCCAATATATACTGGTTCAGTACACCAAGTTCCATTTATCTGTTAATGATCTGCATGTCAACCAGGGCTTTTCAGAGATGGGTTACCTCTGTCCCACATGGCTTTGACAAGGGATTCCCCTGGGTCTGAGAAATCTGTGGTGACTTTGTTCACAATTCACATCTGAGCTGCTGTAGCTTGACCAGCAGGGCTGGCTGGGCCTGTGTCTCACCCTGGAGCCTCTCTTTCCTGGTCCTTCTTACTTGTCGTATGTTTTTTCCCTCATATTCACTCTCTCTCTCTCTCTCTCTCTCTCTCTCTCTTTCCTTTATAACAATCATTCTATAACTAACAGCGATGGGGAAATGATCAGAGCAGAATAATTCAAGCTGGAGTCTAGATAATTTAGAAGACAAGTAGGAAAATGTATAGACAAAACCATCAAATTTTTAAAGGTAAAAATTTTTAGGCTGGAGAGATAGCTTACCAGTTAAGGCTCTTGCCTGCAAAGTGCAAGGAACTGGGCTCAATTCCCTAGTACCCATGTAAGCCAGATGTACAAGGTAGCGTATGTGTGTGTTTTTTGCAGTGGCTAGGGGCCCTGATGTTCCCATTCATGCTCTCTCTCTCTCCCTTAAATAAATAACTAAATAAATAAAATTTAAAAACACCTTTCAGACTGGAGAGATGGCTTAGCAGTTAAGGTGCTAGCCTGTGAATCTTAAGGACCCAGGTTCAACTCTCCAGAACCCACATAAGCCAGATGTGCAAGATAATGCTTATGGACAAGGTGACACATGTGCACAAGATAGTGCCCACATCTGGAAATTGATTGCAGTGACTAGAGGCCTGACATGCCAATACACACACTCTCTCTGTTTCTGTCTCTTGCTCTCTCTGATACAAATGAACACAAAAACTTTCAGTGTGAGAGACATAAAAATGTGCTACTTATGATTAATAACAGACTATAAATTACAGGATCAAACAGAGAAATGAAGGCCAGAAATTAAAACTCTCCAAAAAGAATTTTTGAAGTTAAAAAGGTATCATCGAGCCATGGTATAACTTCAAACAGCCCATTATAGATACAATTAGAGTCCTCAAAAAGATAAGAGAAAAAGGGGGACAGAAATATGTGAAGAAATAATGGCCAGAAATTCCACAAATTTCTTGAAAACTATAAAAAACAAAGAAAGACATCAATATCTATTATCTATTGTACTCAAACTTCTCAGAGATAGTGGTAAGAGGGAGAGACCTCCCCATTGGTGGAGATCCTGATTTTCTTAAATATGGTGGCAGTTTTCTGTGTATGTACATGGGGGTAAGGAGCAAGTAAAAACATTTACAACTGTACACATTAAGCATGTGTAGTTTATTATATGTCAATTATACTCTCAATGAAACTGATATATTAAAAACAAGCAATAGCTTACCTGCAGTATACTGTAGAGTCCTTTGCAGAGTTTTGTAAATGGCAAGACCTCTATCCACTGATGATTGGCTCAGTTAGTCTGGGATGGGGCCAAGTATCCTTTTTTTTAAGCTTGAAAGAAAATTTGTGCTTTTTTGTTTTGTTTTGTTTTGTTTTGGTTTGGTTTGGTTTGGTTTGGTTTGGTTTTTGGATTTTCAAGGTAGGGTTTCACTCTAGCCCACTCACAGTGATCCTCCTTCCTCTGCCTCCCAAGTGCTGGGATTAAAGGCATACACCACCACAGCTGGCTTGACAATTCGTTTTTGACAAGAAATTTTTTTGAATTATTGGAAACTGCAGAGGCTTTCTCCATTAACCTGATTAGTGGCTAATAATAATGGTTAATAATAATCTTTTATTCGGATTAAGTAGGTTTCTATTTCAGGAATATGGTCCCTTGATACACAGTGTTATTTTCTGGGTTCTGTGGCTCTTGTGTCTATCTAGCCTTTTGCTGAGAGGCATATGCTGCTGTAGTCTATTAAAGGATGAGATTCTAGATTCGAACATGTCTTTATCTAAACTTGTAGGCGTTCTTCCTGTAAGAAATTTAAAAGCTTGTGTTTCCAAACATCACACTATCATGCCTGACTTGAGTCCTTTGATAGAAGTTATTAATTAAGAAATGACTCAACTGAAGGCAGCCTCAGGTCAGACATGGTGCAGAGCTGACCAGTGGACAGACATGGTTCAGAGTTGGCCAGTGGATTGGCAATTGCAGAGCTGGCCAGTGTGGGTTCAGATGCAAGTGTGTATGCATGCGGAGGCTAGTGGTTGTTATCAAATATGCTCCTGGATCACACTTGCCTATATTTAATGAGACAGGTTTTCCCACTTGAGTCCAGAATTCTCCAGTTCAGCTGGTCTAGCTAGCCAGCTTGCTGCAGGGATTCTGTGTCTGCCTCCAAAGCACAGGGAGTACAAGCAGTTGCCATATTCACCCAATCTTTATGTAGGTACTGGGCATCCAAACTCAGGTTCTCATTCACTGCACAGAAAGGTTTTATCCACTGAGCCACGTCCCTAATCCCAAGCTTTGTTTTGTAAAGTTGCATGCCTTAAATCTCAGCACTTGGAAGGCAGAGGTAGGAGGATCACCATGAGTTTGGAGTCAGCCTGGGGCCTAATAGAGTGAGTTCCAAGTTAATTGGGCTAGAATAAGAACCTACATCAAAAAAAAAAAAAAAGTGACCCAGGCATCATGGTGTTGCACGCCTTTAA
The DNA here is from genome assembly GCF_020740685.1 of Jaculus jaculus. NCBI lineage: Eukaryota > Metazoa > Chordata > Mammalia > Rodentia > Dipodidae > Jaculus > Jaculus jaculus. The sequence continues at coordinate 42,337,191 of NC_059117.1, forward strand.
ACCCAGCATTCGAGAGGCAGAGGTAGGAAAATCGCCATGAGTTCAAGGCCACCATGAGATTACATAGTGAATTCCAGGTCAGCCTGGGCTAGAGCAAGACCCTACCTCAAATATATACATATATACATACATATATATAATCCTAGCCCCATCCATTTTTTTTTTAGTATAGACTACGTGTATTTTTGTGCATGTCCACATATTCAATGAACCTTCCTTAGAAGGGAAATATTTGAAAACATTCAACTGCACTCAACAGCACATACTTAGTCATTACTTCCTAAAGATGTTTCAAAATTTGCAAATACTATGGCACTTTCTGTGAAGCACCCATGGAGGACACCTGTGTCCTAAGCACAACATTCTGCAGATACAGAACAATCCTTGCTGTTCTCATTGACAGTGGCTGAGCCACTCATCAGAAATGTTTAGGGAGCTCAATCATGCAGTGATCATAGTGCCAGCCCCTCATTCACCCAAGCGGGTGAGGGTATAACTACCAATGTGCTGCAGAGGGCAGTGATGCCATGTCTGTTGTACATGGAGTCGTTCAGGCAAAGGCCGAGTACAGTGCCTGGGATATAATCAGTGCCCAGTAAAAAGTTGCTCAAGGCCTGGGTGAAATGAGGCATTTTGGTTAATGGTATAAAGGTATTAGGATCACAAACTAATACCAAAATTAATCACAGCTTAGATGGGGGATGTTGGAGAACTACTTGTATCAGTCCATGGTAAGGTAAGTAAAGAACTACAAAGCCCTCACAAAAAAGGTGTTAGTGGATTAATAACATAGTCAATAAAAAGATATTATAGATTCAATATAATATATAATGTACTAATATAAAACATTCAGTAATAATTGTAATGAGATTGTATTAGTCACGAATGCTTCCTCTCAAAATGATGTTGTCTGAAAAGAGACACCTACTTTGTCAGACCATCCTCCTTGGACTTCAGGAGTGCCATAGCATTTGAAAAACAAACACCATCTGAACTAAACTCAATGCTAAGACCTAAGTAGTTCATGCCAGGGTAAAATGCTGCTGGCTTAGATTTGACAGTAAGACCAGAGTCTACCCAGACTAAGTCTATCTCCATCGATTTTCAAAGAGTCACGTGGACCCTTTAGACCCAAGTGCAATAATACTTGATTCCTCTAGACAGTGCTAACATGCTTGGTGTTGAACCCCTGTAAGTCACACAATAGTACCCTTCCTCGCCCTCTTCATCCTGACCTGGTGTCCTCAACTCCTGGGCTTGAAATGCCTGAGCCTCAATGGCTGGGGAGAAGAGCACAAGACTGGGGGAAGGGGCTTAGTGGTCAGACAGTTCATTTTATCAGTTCTGAGGGCCAGGGACACTTCAATGAGGAGATGATGTGGGTGGGGAGTCCATTTGTGAGGACAAGATAGGGGGGACTCCGTGGTAAGACAGGCTATTTACAGTGCTTAAGGTCAGGGACACTTCAAGAAAGAGATGACTGTGTGTGTGTGTGTGTGTGTGTGTGTGTGTGTGTGTGTGTGTGTGTGTGTGTCCTGGAATTGCATGCTACAGGAGTTGTATTTTTTTTATTTGCATCACATTTTAGCAAAGTATCCACAGTCATCACTGTCTCAATAGGGATGGTCACAAAAAAAAAAAAAAAAAAACCTCACAAATGTCAGGGTCCTAAAGGATCAAACAGTAATTTCTTATCCATGTGTGCTACGGTGCCCATCACAGGATGTCTGTGACCTTTCCCTGTTTTGTCCTCTCCCTATGACCTGGCCCCCAAGTGACACCGAACACTGCCAAGGCCAGTGACAAGGTCATACCTAACTAAACAATACAGGGAATAGATGCTGATACTTGACCACGTGCCTTGCTCAAAACTCAAGGAACTGTATGCTCAAAACAATTCTGACTTCACCAAAACCACTTCATTGTTTTTTCTTTAATTTCTCCTTGTGTGTGTATGTTGTGCATGCTGCCCACTCCTCTTTGTGCCCCTGTGTCATCCCGTGAACTCGCCACAGCAAGGCTCACTCACTGCAGGGCTCTGCGGCTCTTCTGCCTGTTTGCAGCTGGCTCTTTTTTACTGTTTCTGGAACTGGCGGTGAGGGCTCCATCTTGGTTCTCTGCTTCCCTGTGGGGCTGGGGTTATAGACACGTATGGCTACACCCAGCTGTTTTACTTGGGATTTGAACTCAGGCAGTCTCAGGCCCTCATGCTTATACAGCAAGTGCCCCTAATTCCTGAGCCATCTCTTCAGACCTTCAATGTGTTTTTTTAAGGATTCAGGTTTTCAAAATCATAATCTAAATAGCCACTTAAAATGTTATAAGATTCCTAAAAATCAATTTTCTAGATTCACTTTGAGACATTACAGCTTGTGATATCCTGCCAAGTATTAGGATCTGGGATGCTTTTCCTACAGGGCCACTGCCAGGGGCACCTGGTATATTGAATTGGCCTCGTCCCTGGTATAGTGGAGATTCTGCCAAAGCTGATTTTGCACCACCACTGTGATGGCATCTCACTGAGCTGAAGAGCTGCCTACCTCAGAAGCCAATTCCATGTAAATATTTGGCATTATGAGAAGAAAGTGGTCATGAGTGTCCTCATGGTATTGTATGGTGACCTTGTGCAAGTCCCAATTTCACTGGTCACTCAGAATAAGTAGATTATATATTTTGCACAAATTTCTGTAGAAGGGCTGGAGATGTGGCTTCAAAGCAGAGTGCTTGTCTAGAGGCCCTAAGTTTGATGCCCAGCACTGTGAAGCAAAAACATAAAATATATTAAAGTGCTCTAATTTAGTGGTGAAATTATTAATTTTAATAAATATGCATTTATTAAAATTCACTATTAATTTAATATTAATAACATAAATATTATTATAGTACCAGTAAAATACTACAACTTTTAAAAATGCTACAGTCAACCATACAATTGTGGGGACACATGTAGAAGTCATGTCCAAGGTTACCCCACAATGCCCCAAGTGATAGCATAGGAACCCCAACCCAAGATACCTGAATACCTACTTCCCCTCTATGGGTGGTTCCCCCTGGTAAGAACTGCAGGTTCCAGTTTTCACTGTGTACGATTATTCCTAGTCTAGTTCCACATGTCCATCTTATTGCATTATTTTTCAAAGGTCAAGACATCAGGACATAAAGATAGGAATTTTAACATCCTACAGCCTAGCTATAGAAGATACAATACAGTCATCTTTCTTTTATTTTTTCTATTAATATTATTAGTATTAACATATTTTGTATGGATACGTCATGTGTTTGTCCCCTCTTTTCCCTTGTCCCTGCCCCCATTTCGCTAGGATTCTCCTCAGTGGTGTTGCAGATATTCCCTATGGGGTTGTGGGTTATGCATTGTGGGAGCAGTAATCAAGTTATTTGGGGGGGTGGAGAGGGAATGCCTCTGAGCATGATATCTCAACCTGTGGCTCTTACAATCTTTCTACCCCCTCTTCCGCAAAACTCCCTGAGCCTTGGTGGGTGACTCTTAAGTCTACTTCCGTGATGAGCTCTTAGGAGCCTCTGGATCTCTGCTTTGGTAGGTGTTGAGCATCTTCAGGGTCTGTCTCCCTACCCTGGCTCTGCATGGAAGAGCACTCTTGCAGGTCTGCCCCATTCTGCTTTGGTTTCAGCTGTGGCGTGGCTAAAGTGCATGGGGTAGGTCATCTTTATTTTCTTAATAAAGCTATTGCTCATAAAAAACAACAACAACAAAACAAACAAACAAAAAAAAACAGCTAAGGCCTGCCTGTGGCGAATGGCAGGCCATGGGTCTGGAAGGGCATAGAGTGGTATTCATCAGCTCTTCAATCCAAACAATGTTTTTGGCCCTGAGAAGAACAGAGGATAACCCAATGCCACACCTTGTCTTGTCTGAGAATGGCAATTCAGCCTCCACCCCAGCCCCACCAGAGCTGTCCTTCATGAGCTCCTGAGCCCCATGGTGCTCAGCCCAGCTCACCCCTCACCCTGAAAGAAGAAAGCAGCAGCAATGTCCTTGGAGCAATCACTCAGCATTCCTCCCATCCAAGCTTTGGGAAGTCTGACAAGAACCTCTGGAAGAAATACATCTGAGGTCTGAGGATGGAACCAAAACCAGTAGGTAAGGAGGATGTAGCTCAGTGGTAGGGCACCTGTGTTAGCAGGCACAGTGCCCTAATGCCCTGAGAATAAAAACAAAAAGTAATAATAACAAATATATCTTAATAATTGCTCTTTTAAGGGCACACACACTTGTCTCTCTGATGGTCCATTTTATCTGCTTATTTTCTTCTTTCATAGTCCAACAAAATCTTGCTCTTCTGTAAAGGCACATCTCAATGTCATTTCTTTGAAGATTCCTTCCGACTCTGACCTCAGAATGCCTATCTGCCTCTCTGAATGTATTTCTTCTATCTTGTTCCCAGACCACTTTGAACCTACCTATGCCATGCCTCAGGGCACGGGCTGTTTTGTGATTGTTCAGATGTCCATCTCCTCCATGTCTGCAAATATTTGCTCTTGAAGCAAGGGTGCACAGGTTAGGAATCTTGGGTTCCCTGTAGCCACCATAGAGGACATAAGGAGGTGGGGGAGGAAAGGGCTATCTGAGATGAGAGTGAAATCTCTAGGAAAAGTGAAGTTTCCCCTGAGCCTGTTCTTGCCCAGGAGTAACTACCTGAGATCCTACCTTCAGGGCAGCAGCTTGCTCTCTCTCTTCTCCTTCCCTCCTTTCTGATGTCAAAGAAGGGTAGCAGCCATCTGCTTCCACAGGCCTTCCACATGATAGACTCACTCAGCAGGAATCTTTGAGAAATGTCCAAAAGAGTGGGGCCCACCGGGAAAGCCTCCTCAAGCCCCATGCTGCTCCCCATGTGGGCTGCAGAGGATGCCCCGCTGCCTTCCTGTTTCTCAGGAGGAAGCTGGAAGACCCCAGAAGCACTGCCCTGCGTCTTCCTCACTCACCACTCAGATCTCCTTCCACCTCATCCAGGCCACTGGTACACAAAAGCATGCCTCTTTTCTAGAATATATGGTGCACTTTTGCTGGCCAGTTATTACAATATTATGGGCCCTGGAATAGCCACACTGGCTCTGAGCACCTGCCTCAGTCATGGCCAGAGGTTCAGGAATGTGGGATGTGGTCCTGGCCTCCTGACTTTCAGCAAAGTCTATGACTAGGTTAGAGTCACTGTCATAGCAGGTTTGGGCTGACCTAGGAGGCTCCTAGGCTGTCTTCTTCTTGTTCTGGCCTCTGCAGTCACAGTGCCAGGCCCTTGAATCAAGCCACATCCACTAGCCTTGAAGCTGCCACAACAACAGTGCAGTTACTTGTGTGCTCTTGTAAGAGAACCATTGAGACCTCCTTGAAAAGGGTGCCTTTCCTCTTTGTCGCCATATCCCACCTTTACTGCAAGTTCTGAGTCATGGATCTCAGAACTAAACTCCTGAACGCTCTGACACGTGCTGAGCTGTCCCTGTCAGTCACACTCAAGGAAGCTGTGTCTTTCTTTCCCCAGAAGACAGTCTTTCTCCTTCTGCTCTTTGTCACTATAATTAACTCTCGCAGACCTAATTGGTTTTAATTTCACTCTGAGGTTGCTCCAGGTTACAACAGTGAGTCCCTAGCCTTGGAGGACTCTTTTCCTCTATTCACCACATATATGAGAGGGAAGCAGGAAAGAGAAGTAATTGTGAGGAGAATCCCAATGCTGGAATGGAAGCTTTTGAAGTATTTGGACATCCTGACCCCACCATGCTGGGTTCCAATCCAATGCAAGAGAAAAGAGCTGATCCCTTAGGAGCAAGGTGTGCCAGCACCCAGGAATTACTCTGCCTTACCAGGGCCAAGCCTTAGCTCCGCCTGAGCTGTAGCAGTCCAAAGCTTGCTCATAGCTAGCCTCTGCTCAGGAAGTTTCACTCATTTTTAAAGTCTTTCACATCCTTCTTCTACCTGAATTTTACAAATAAGCCATAGTAATAGTGTAATTTCAATTATCCACTTAAAATTGTACATATTACTGTCATAGATCCCTTGTTAACGAGATTCTATCCCTCTGTTGAAACAAGTTGCAAAGGCTGTGTTATATTTTTTCATTCCTGCTTCATTTCATACTGTCTCCTGAAGCACAGGTCCACTGAGTTTTTTACTCAGGCTATTACCAGAGGTATGTATACAGTTGAAGGATGGTTCTCTGAATACTTTCAGGTAGTGGAGAGTCTAGAACTAGAGGGATGTGCTCACACTATTTGAATCCCTACACTATGAGGCAAATGATATGGCTAGATAGCTGGTCTCTATAGGAATGTCAAAGTAGCTCTATAGCAAGATTGTGCAGACACATACATAGGCCATGCATCACAAAGGAGAAGCTTTAATTTTGGCTGCTCTCTTTGCTCTCCCCAGCACATGTGATTATCTAGTTGTCTCACCACTGCCCAGCTTCTCACTTCTCAAGGGAATCTGAATTCCAAGTACAATAGTTAGCTCTCATTGGATGAGAAGATGGAAAGTGGTGCTAGCTAAATGTCATGTTGGAAGTGAGGAAGGGGACCCAGAACACCAGAGCACTTACTTAGCAAGATCACGGCAGCGAGGACAGGCACACATGTAAGAAGCAGGAGACTTTTCAGTCTTATCAAAGTATGTATCAAATGTCCCCTGCCAGCCTTCTCAGTGCCCCACAGTCAGTCGTTGGTGTGAAATGCTGCTTCTAGGGTGGAAGATACACCTGCCCAGATAAGTGTGAGGCTCTGGCTTCCTTTCTCCTCGGCAAAGCTCTTTTAGCATTGATCCTGTCCTGTGACGACATATCAGAATCCAGGGAAGGACAGATGCCATGCCCAGAGGATGAAATTCAACCAGCTAAGGGCACTGTGGCCTTGAACTTGACAGTGATTCCTCACAAAGATGCCTGTCGGCTTTTGAATTGTTACATGAAACTAGGAGGGACCAGATCTTTGTCCCCTTTTAAGTGGATTCAGGTTTCCTCAGGAATCCCGTGGTGTTTGGTCCCCAGGCTTGCTGTGACAAGAATGCAGTCAGGAGTCATCCTCTCCCTGTTGGGAGGCCCAGAAAGTCTCAGGGCCACATAGCTTTATGCATTTGTTTATTTTCTAATGTCTTTCCTGAGACTTGTAGGTGTTTGGGGAAGACTTGTCAGGCTTCTTCCCCTTGTCTCATGCCCTCACTTCTTTCTTGCTATCCAGCCTCTTCTCTGCTTTCATTTGGAGTTTTCTTTCTCCCCTGAAAGGAGTGCAGTGCTATAGAAACCAGGACAAAGTCTTACTGCCTCGTCCTTTCCCCATCCAGCTCCTCTACAAGTGAGACTGCTGGGAACCCAGAGAGAGAAGCTCCAAGTGTCTTAGGACACAGTCCGACATCTGGCAGATGGTACAGTAGGCAGAGAAAAAGCATGTCCATCAGCAGTTCCAAGAGCTGACTCAGCCCCACAGGACAACCCACAGGAACAGTGGGGGACTTTTCTAGAATGTGGCTACAAGAATTTGTGTGTTCAAACAGCAGTATTTCGTGTGTGTGCGTGTGTGTGTGTGTGTGTGTGTGTGTGTGTGTGTGTGTGTGTACATATGTGTATGGTTCCAGAAGTTAGTGTTGAAGTCTTCCCTAGTTGCTTTCCATATTCTTCTGTGAGACAGGCTCTCTTGCTAAGTTTAGATCTCACCAATAGGGATTGCCTGTTTCTTCCTCCCTCCTGTTGAGATTAAAGGCCTGCCAGTGTGCCCAACATTTTACACAGGTGCTGAGGATCTGAGCTCAAGTCCGCATGCTTGTGTCCCAGCTCCAGCATCTCACTTTTTGAATGCATCTGCTTTTGACAAACCAGTCCCTCACCATGAAGGAATGCTGGCAGCTGCCAATGGCAGGGGCAGTGCCACGAGCTTGGTGAAACAGACATTGCACTGGGATTCCAAAGTTCATGGTCCATGGCACCACTTTGCTTCCAACTTGCTTGGGGATCTTGGACACTTACTTCACTTCTCTTGGCCTCAGTTTCCTTATCTTTGAGATAAGAGGATTGTACTTACCAGAATCAGAAATTGGGCTGATCCAATGGCTCCACTGTTCATCACAACTTCTTCTTTGTGTTGAGAACAGATGAGGATTATTTCTGTTCTCGTTGCTCCATCTCTGTTCCTGACCAAAATAATACATTGCAGGGGAGATGTGTGCTTTAAGTAGTCTGTCAGTGATTTATTTCTGAAGATTCAGCTTTCAATTTACTTGTATATCTATTTGTTCATCCCAAACTATTTATTGAACATGACATTGCCAGGTCAGCGACAAGGACGTGGTGATGAGCAGGATGACACACAGTGTGCAGATTTCAGTGTCAAGTGGATCCAAAAGAAAGTTACATAATAGCAGTTTGTGCTGTAATGAACACATGGGAAGCTTCCTAGGGAACACGGTGAGAGGCCCAGGGGAGGAGAGAAAAGTGACGAGGGGCTAGCAAGATAGACCAAGGAGATGGAATATATTCTGAGGAGTTGCAAGGTAACATTTGTGGCCCCAGTTTGCTTGGAATTCATACATATGCATATATAAACTCAGATTTTAAACCATACTGAGGTGAAGTGTTCATCTCCAAGCTATATGCTACATATGGCTGCTAGTCGAAAACTAAGAAATAGGCTTAGAGGAAGAAAGATTCATATTTGAGACACTGTAAAGCTGAACGGAAATGCCTTGCATATGTTAACCCTCCTGGTCTGTGATCACTTCTCCTAGTCTATGAACTGGTTTAAGAACAGAGACTGGGGCTGGAGAGATGGCTTAGTGGTTAAGCGCTTGCCTGTGAAGCCTAAGGACCCCAGTTCGAGGCTCAGTTCCCCAGGTCCCACGTTAGCCAGATGCACAAGGGGGCACACGCGTCTGGAGTTCATTTGCAGAGGCTGGAAGCCCTGGCCCACCCATTCTCTCTCTCTCCCTCTATCTGTCTTTCTCTGTCTATCGCTCTTAAAGAAAGAAAGAAAGAAAGAAAGAAAGAAAGAAAGAAAGAAAGAAAGAAAGAAAGAAAGAAAGAAAGAAAGAAAGAACAGAGACTGAGTCCAATGGATGTCCAGAGCCAGTGCAGAGCCTGGTCACTAGGAGGTGTTCACCTGTTGTTGCCTGAGCATTTCACTGGCTTGCTGGTGGATTAACTAGGTGGGTGGGTAAGGGGGGTGGATGGCAGGATAGGTGGATGGGTGGACGGATGGACGGATGAACGGTTGGTTGCTTAGATGGCTCTGTGAGAGGAGACATGAAAGTTTCTAGACTATTGTCTGGTATATACCTTTAATGAATTGTAACTATATTATTCTGTCCTGCAACATAAAATATTTTAGTTCATATATTTAAATAAAAAGTATATTTAAATTATAAAATATAAACAAATATATAAAATATATTTAGTTCATATACTAAAATATTTGTCTATAAATTTTTATTTAACTTACTTTAATGCTGTCCATGGAACAGTATTTTACACATAATAGAAAATAGTAAACCCATTTTTATATGTTTTGTTAGTATTGAGAAACAAAAATCTAACTGCATTCCACATAACACTTGCTATCATCTATAACACTACTAAACACTGCTCCTTAAAAATATCCAATTTTTTGCCAAAAATTCTCATTGGAGAAGAGACAGCCTCTTCAGCAAATGGTGTTTTGAAAACTGGATAAATATCTGCAGAAGGATGAAAATAGATTCTTCTCTCTCGCCATGCACAAGAATTAAGTCCAAATGGATTAAAGACCTTAACATCAGACCGGAAACTTTGAAACTGCTAGAGGAAAAAGTAGGGGAAACCCTTCAACATATTGGTCTTGGCTAAGACTTTCTGAATACAACCCCAATTGCTCAGGCAATAAAACCACAGATTAACCACTGGGACCTAATGAAATTACAAAGATTTTGCACCGCAAAGGACACTGTGAAAAAAGCAAAGAGGCAACCTACAGAATGGGAAAAAATCTTCGCCAGCTATATATCTGATAGAGGATTAATATCTAGGATATACAAAGAACTCAAAAAGTTAAATAATAAGGAATCAAACAAGCCAATCAAAAAATGGGCTATGGAGCTAAATAGAGAGTTCTCAAAGGAAGAAATACGAATGGCATATAAGCATCTAAAAAAATGTTCTACATCACTAGTCATCAGGGAAATGCAGATTAAAACTACATTGAGATTCCATCTCACTCCTGTCAGATTGGCCACCATCATGAAAACAAATGATCATAAATGTTGGCGGGGATGTGGAAAAAAAGGAACCCTTCTTCACTGCTGGTGGGAATGCAATGTGGTCCAGCCATTGTGGAAAACAGTGTGGAGGTTCCTAAAACAGCTAGAGATTGATTTACCATATGACCCAGCTATAGCGCTCCTAGGCATATATCCAAAGGACTCATCTCATTTCCTTAGAAGTACACGCTCAACCATGTTTATTGCTGCTCAATTTATAATAGCTGGGAAATGGAACCAGCCTAGATGTCCCTCAACAGATGAGTGGATAATGAAGATGTGGTACATTTATACAATGGAGTTCTACTCAGCAGTAAGGAAAAATGAAGTTATGAAATTTGCAGAAAAATGGATGGACCTGGAAAGTATTATACTAAGTCAGGTAACCCAGGCCCAGAAAGCCAAGCGCCACATGTTCTCTCTCATATGTGGATCCTAGCTACAGATGACTGGGCTTCTGCGTGAGAATGAAAATACTTAGTAGCAGAGGCCAGTAAGTTGAAAAGGAGACATAAAGGGTGGAGAAAGGAAGGGAGGAGGCTACTTAATAGGTTGATATTGTATATATGTAATTACAATGATTGTAATGGGGAGGTAATATGATGGAGAATGGAATTTCAAACGGGAAAGTGTGGGGGTGGGGAGGGAGGGAATTACCATGGGATATATTTTATAATCATGAAAAATGTTAATAAAAATTAAAAAAAATATATCCAATTTTTCACATAAATGAGACTAAACAGATGTGCTTGATCCAAAAGGACATCAGTTTTGCATGGGAAAATTTCCACAGACCATCACCAAAGTGTCTTTCAAATACTATTGTTGAATAACAAAAACATAAATCCTAAAACTGAGTAGTGAAAAGTACTCATTGTGCAAAGTGCCAGGTTCTGTCAGGTAAGAAGTTAGGGCAGGGTCTCGGGAGCCTTCGCTTGGAAGACTCAAAGGCACGAGGGGGACCTGATGGCTGGGGTCTGGAGGCCCCATTTTTCACATGTGTGGCACCTGGGCTGAGGTGGCTTGCTCACTCACTTCTGCTGGCCAAAGTTCCTACATGAGGCCTCTCCACAGCTTGTGCTTCCGCTGATGTAGCACCTTGGAAAAGGTGAATTTCTAACATGACAGCTCGTGGCTCCAGGGCAAGGTATCCAGTGAACAAGACCAAAGCCCTTTGGACCCAGGCCCAAGAGCCACATAGCTTCACCTCCAACTCATCGTAATAGAAGGCATTACAAAAGTTCCACATCCATGCTTAAAATTCTGTACTCCCAGTTCTTAGAGACTGAACCCTCGAATCCCAACTGAAAGTTATATCAGCTTTGTTGTTTAGATTGAGTGTCCTATTTAGCCATGGGTATCCTGGAACTCCTTCCTCCTGTAATCCTACTGCCAGAAGCCCACAAACTCTGGGACTAGACACACAGCGCAGCATTTGGTTTGGCAATCTATCCTGACTCATTTCAGCGTCACTTGGGTGTCATTCTCATCAACATATACCTTTTGCCTTTGGAGGAATTTGTTCTCTAATCTCCCATCTTGACTGAACCATGAGGCAACATGGTGGCTAGAAGCCTTTTCTTTCCTAATTTCTGAGCTCAGCTTGGACTATGTCAGTTTGGAAAGTGGATCCATGGGCACCAGCAAGAGAGGATCCTTCCAGATGGACAGCCAGAACCATGTTATGAAACCAGACAAGCGAGTACAGCACAGAATGGTAGCAAGGCTCCAGACACATGAACAAAATCTATAAAATCTATAACCAGCACCAAGCTCCCACCCATCCCACAGCTCTCCTTCTTGGGATCTGTACTTTGGCCACAGTTCATCTGTTTCCTGGGGGCAGTTTTGTGTGGATTCAGATTGTTTAAGACATGCCCCTTCGGGCTAAAGAACTTCTATGAGAGACTGTTGGCCTTCATCAGGTGAGAGTGGTAGAAAGGCAGGTATGTGCCAGGGCCTTGGGGCAGGGCCCAGAGAACTTGGGACTTTAGACTCACTGGCACCAGAGAGCTGACAAGGTCACAATCTGGAATGCTGGGATTCAGATGACATCCTGGGCTTTGTCCAACACGACATCATAGCCACTCAGAGGGATCCACAAGAGCCAGAAGCACCCAGGTTTTTCTGGAATCCAACCCAGGACAGAGTGGGGCTGCTGGTGTGCGTGTTGGCTGTGAGCTGCGGCCATTATGCTATTCTTTCATTGACTCATGTCACCTTTTCCACTGGCCCTGTATGACTCGTAGTAGGGAACAAGACAAAAACAACCATCTTCACTCTACCCCAGAGTGACCTAGGACCAGTTGGCAGGGCCCATGCCTGTCTTCCTTAGTGGACATGGTATAGGATATGGCAGGATCTGATCAGAATCATAGCTCACCTCTATCAAGGCATCATTGTGTTGTAAGCATCTGAAATCACATGTATTGTTTGTTTAATCAATACTGAAATCTTGAAGTTTAATGTCAAGTCTATCAAACACTTCTAACACGAGTGCTGCTAAATCTTCATTTGTTATGGGTTGAAAAATACCAATTGGTCTAAACAATGATACAAATGATAATCCTGCTAGAATGGGACATATGTAGCATTTCCTATGCTTTGTCATAGAATAACTGGAAAAAAAACTATGCATTTTTAATTAATTTATTAGAAACAGACATAGAGAGAGAGAGAGAGAATGAGAATGTGTGAGCCAGGGCCTCTAGCCACTGCAAATGAACTCCAGACACTTGTGCCACCATGTGCATCTGGCTTATGTGGAACCTAGAGAATCGAACCTCAGTTCTTAGGCTTCGCAGGCATGTGCCTTAACCACTAAGCCATATGTCCAGCCTGAAACTATGTATTTTAAGGAACATAAATTTGATGTCTATGTGAATGATATATAATTTGGTATGCATAAACAGTGTCCTGTGAAACATTTGGAAATAAGGATTTAGTGTGACTGAAAATGGTCACTGATGATATACCCAAGATGGTGATGTCGCATCTATTCCAAAAGTCTGCAAGGATGCCTAAAATGATATCAAGGAGCAAGGAGCTCCATCTGCTTCAAACGACCAGTCTTACCCACAAGGGAGGAAGCAGAGTGCAGGCACTGAGCCTAGGAGAATGTCCTCAGGCTTCCCTGTAGCTGCAGGCACTAAGGGCAACAGTGGGTGGAGCCTGGGACCACGGCTGCTTGCTGTGCTGACTCCACAGGGTCCATAGAAGCTATATTCTATTTCATTCAATTTTCTATATTAATCCTGTTTTGCCAAGTTTACATACTAAAATGCACCTTTCTTGCCTTTCTCTAATATCTCACAATACTCAGAATACAACCTACTTTAGTGGTATTTATACATCTTTCACTCAATTCCATATTCATTCTGTCAAATACCTTTGAGAAATTATCTTTAATAATTAAAACCTCCAGAATCTTCTTCACTCTCTAGTGAGTCTAATCAAATTAAAATATGTTTAGGAATTGGGGCAGGTTTAAAAAAATTCCATATCACATGAAGAAAAGGTAACTTTAGTTAAACACAATGGTTTCCTAAACTTTCAAAATATCACTTGCATAATTACAGTAGCTATATTATTCATTAAATTCTGTGTGACTATCCATAGCTCACATGATGCCAGACACAAGCTTAATTAATCTACTTTATCACTTTATAACTAAACTTTTTCCTTTAATCCTCTAAGGGACCTACTATTACTATCTACATTTAACTTGGAGAAATGAAGCTAAGAGATGGAACAAGTTCCTCCACCTGGAGACAAGTGGAGAAGCTGGAATCTTATTTAACCTGCACATCCCAGCTACAAACTCTTTCCTATTAATAAGAAGATCTTAACAGACAAGCTTTTCACCATTTTCAGAGTTTAATTGCTCTTTCTGGGGCCATAATAAACACATGACATTTTCAACTAAAGTGCTACATGGCCAATTACAGAGTTACCCTCTTACAAACTCATCAAGATCACTGAAACCCTTTTGTTAGAAACAATAATAGTGGTCATATTATTGTATTGATGTAAAAGAATTGACCTATATTATTTTTGAGCTAATTCAATGTATCTATCCTAAGTCATTATTACAATACTACAAAGACTGGGCTGGAGAGATTGCTCAGTGGTTAAGTGTTTGCCTTCAAAGCTAGACCTGGGTTCAATTTCTCAGCACCTACCTAAATCCAGATGCCTAAAGTGGCACATGTGTCTGAGTTTATTTGCAGCAGTTGGAGGCCCTGGTACAACCATTCTCTGTCTCCTGTCTCTCTTTTCTCTACCTCTCTCTGCTTGCAAATAAATAAATTATATATATATATATATATATACATATATATATATATATATATGGCTGGAGAGATGAGTTATCAGTTAAGGCACTTGCCTGCAAAGCCTAAGGACCCAGGTTTGATTCCCCAGAACCCACATAAGCCAGATGCACAGGGTGGTCCACGCACCTGGCATTCATTTGCGCTTTCTCTCTCTCTCTCTCTCTCTCTCTCTCTCTCTCTCTCTCTCTCTCTCAATAAATAAATAAAATATTTTTTAAATACTACAAGAACTAAAAGATCTTTTAGGTATAGTACAAATATTGAGATGTAATTTTCTAGGTCTGAATTAATTTATTTATTTGGAGGAAAAAAATCTATGGTACAGGCACATGATAATCCTTATCCTTTAGTATTTCATCTCTTGACTTTCACAAACAGTATAGGATTAAATCTCCATGATACCATGTTTCTACCACAGAACTTTTATTTCTCTTAACTCAATGGGAAAATATCTTCAGGGATTTATCTAAATGGTGTCTTTATATGACATTACATAGTGTTGTCTTCTGCATTTGGAGAGATTTTTATTGCTTTGAATAGAAACCATAAGGTGGCATGATTTAGGCCCCACAGACAGTAAATCCTTCCCTGATTCCTGCCAGATTAAGAGTTTAACTTCCAGTAATGCTACTTAGCCAGTCACCTTACAACCTGAAAATCCCTATAAATACAATCTGGCTGTGAGATTCAGACTTGGAAGGACTCTATACTTTAAACTCACCTAGCATGTAGTTTTGTTTACAACCTACCTAGTATTTCTCCTAGTAAAACTACAAAATTTATGCAAACTGGGCAAAAAAATGTTTCTGTTTACTCTGGCAACAAAATTTTCTTTGCATCCTCATTCCAACTACAAACAGAATATAACTAGAGGAATAATAAAATATAGATGTTTGGGCTGGAGAGTGGTTAAAGAACTTGCTGGCAAAGCCAAAGGACCCAGGTTTGACTCCCCAGTACCCACATAAAGCCAGCTGCACAAGGTGGCACATGCATCTGGAGTTTGTTTGCAGTGGCAAGAGGTCTTGGCTTGCCCATTCTCTCTCCATCTTTATCTGCCTCTTTCACTCTGTCAAATACACACACACACACATACACATACATACACACATACACACACACACTTTGTCTATTCCTGACAGTGGTTTCTTATGCACTAAGATCTAATCTATCTGCAGGCATAATAGGCTTATCCCTTGAACCCTGGTTTTTTTTTTTTTCCACAAAGTACATTGTAGCCAGGTTATTATACACTCCTCTAAAACATCATTTATATTGTTGCAAAAGTGTCAGATTTAGCTGTTTCCTGATATTAAGACATGCATATCCTGCTCTACCTTTAATATTAGAAATAGTGGGCTGCAGAGATGGCTTAGCGGTTAAACACTTGCCTATGAAGCCTAAGGACCCCGGTTCGAGGCTCAGTTCCCCAGGTCCCACGTTAGCCAGATGCACAAGGGGGCGCACGCGTCTGGAGTTTGTTTGCAGAGGCTGGAAGCCCTGGCGCGCCCATTCTCTCTCTCTCTCCCTCTATCTGTCCTTCTCTCTGTGTCTGTCACTCTCAAATAAATAAATATATAAATATTTAAAAAAAAAGAAATAGTGCTGCTATTTAAAATCATTTTCTTTGATAGATTCTTAGAAATCCAATTGCTGAATCTTAATGTACATAAATATTCTTAAAATCTGGATGTACACAAGAAAAGTAGTTCCTGGGATGATTTAAACAAATGTACATTGTCTAGTAACTTCCTGGTTATATTTGATATGCTTTTAAACCTCTCTCTGTGTGTGAGTGTGTGTACCTGTGTGTGTATGCATGCATATGTACATGTGACACTTTGAACTTGTGCAGCTTTGTAAAGCATAGATATAAAATAAATTGCAAAGGTTGTAGAGTGGGAAGTTCTTGGACCTTCAATGCCAATCACTGATATTTTGATCATGCTTTATAAGTAATTGGTTGTGATTAAGCAGGTCACTAAAATATTAGACCAGACATATACCACACTAGACAATTTAAACCCAAAGCCTTTTTCAGGATACCACCCCAGATCCCAGGAGAGAGAACATAGCAGCCAAATCCTGTGATACTAAAAATATGGATTCTGGAAGTGTGTGGTTCTAGGTTCAAGTTAGAGTTCTTTTCTGTATGTCTGTAACCTAACCAAAAATAATTTTCTTTCACTAAAAAAAAAGTGAGACTGGAGAGATAGCTCAGCAGTTAAAGATGCTTACTTGAGAAACATGAAAGCATGGGATTCAAATCCCCAGTATCCATGTACAAAGTGCACAAAGTGGCACATGTATTTGGAGTTTGTTTTGCAGCAGTAGGAGGCTCTAGCACACCCATACTCCGTCTCTCTAATAAATAAATGAATTATATTTTTAAAGGGTTAAATTGAATGTGATTCCTCCAGCTTCAGACAGGGCTGTCTTTTCCTGGAACAGTCATGCTTGGATATTGCGGAGACCTGTCTCTTCCCAGAGCGGCCGTGGCTGTGGAGATGTCGTCCTGTGAGAAATGGACAGCAGGGCCACTAGGGTGGTGTTGGGCTGGTCCTGGCAATGCATGAACATCAAGTCCAGTGATGACGCTGAAAGTCTTAGTCCTCGCTCACACAGGATCCCAGAAGTAAACGTAAATCCTACTTGGAGTGTGTAAGCCTCCACCCACAGTTCAGGATACAGACTGCTCAGAGCTCACCAGCAGCTATCAGCTGTCCAACTGTGAAGGGCGTCAAGGGCTGTAGTGTTCAGGTGATTGTTCACTGTGTGGAGCACTAGAGGATTGGAGATGTTTTTATTTATGAAATCCTGCGTAGCAGGCATCTCTGACCTTTATAACCTGGGCCAGTTCACAGGCAGAAAACAACTGGTTATCTTCATGTCTTCTTGAAACACAGATAGACCTTTCTTCACCTGCAGAGCAGAGAACCTGGTAGAAGCAGATAGAAGAGAATATGTTAGATACAGTCTGCAGTGGTTCTCCCCAAACTGCCATTCTGCATGTGACAAGAAATGCACTTTAGCAAATATTGGACTTCCAGCAGGGATTTCTCTGGATTAACAAGGTGACAGTGGCAGGAAGGGCGCAGGAGTCATAGAAATGCAGTTGGGCTCTGCTGTGTATTAGAGAACCGTAAGCCAGGACACAGTGTCTTGACTTCCATGATAAAACACTGTGTCCATCACTTGGGGTACTTCTTTAGCCAGATGGGGTGTCACATGACAACAGGAGAACGCACAGGAGATAAACAGGAACCATGAGAAGAAAGTGACATAGTTCAAGAGGGAGCAGCTAAGGAGTTAGTAATAACTGTTTCTCTTTTAACTTTTTTCTGTTAATATTTTATTTACTTACTTATTTGAGAGAGTAATAAAAATAAAGAGGCAGATAGAAAGAAAGAAAGAAAGAAAGAAAGAAAGAAAGAAAGAAAGAAAGAAAGAAAGAAAGAAAGAAAGAAAGGAGGAAAGAAAGAAAGAAAGGAGGAAAGAAAAAAGGTGTGCCAGGCTTCTAGCTACTACAAACTAACTCCAGATTCATGTGTCACCTTGTGCATCTGCCTTTACCTAGGTACTGGGAAATAGAACTTGAGTCCTTGGGCTTTGCAGGCAAGTACATTAACTACTGAGCAATCTCTCCAGCCCTGCTTTCTTTATATGCAACATGGTTTTCTTGTATCTTAGCTCTACAGAAGTCTCCCTAAAGTACTGTAAAGCATTTTTAAGAAGTTTTCACTGACAAGTGTTTTGTCTTCTTAAAGATAAGTCTGCCATACTTTTGTAAATTCAGAAATTAAGAAAAATTTCTAAGATGCTTAAATTTTTCCTTCCAGAAAATGGTTACTATGCTCTAATGGAAGCTTGTTGTTTGCACAACTGTTCACCAAACCAAAACAACACGTGCCTATTGCAATGTGTGAGCTGCCAAATGTTCCCTAAGGTTTTGTCAATGACTCACAGCATCTTGGTTTCTACATCCAAGTTGTCTTGAAGAAACAACGGTAATTAGCCAAAAGCACTGACACTTGTCTCAGTAAAATGTTGCTGGGAGACTGCATGGAAGACACAGCTAACACAGCTTTGCACCAGCAGTCTGATAAGACACGTCAGAGGGCTTCTCGGCCTCTTCTCAGGGCGCTGTGCTGCATCCCAGCGCACACAAGCCCTCTGGTCCGCGATGAGCGCTGCCCATGTTGAATGAGGTGAAGCAAGTTTCAGGATTGGTGAGACCGCTCCTTCAGTGCTTTTGTTTCTCTCAAACTGCGGCGGACCGCCCCATCCCTAGAGGTCAGTCAGGGAAGTAACTGGCCTGTGCCACCAGAGACAAAGGCATCAGACCACATGGAGCAAGTCTACAGGTGGACAGTTGCAGACATGCTCCAGGTCACCGGCACCTGGTGCTCAGACACACAGGAATGCAGACCAGACTCCTGAGCGAGAACGAGCACGTGAGCAGAGGGGTGCAGCCCTCCACTCTGGCCTCTCTTCGTCCATAGTCACGGGGTGAACCTGCAGTCTCGGCTGTCTCCGTGCTCTTTCAGGCACAAAATCCACAAGCAAACGGAGAGCAAACACTCCAGAGAAGTTCTTAGGAAGAACAAGGAAGACTTATTTCTGTCTCAGGAAAACATGTTCCCTGTACATAGGATCAAACAGGCTGGGTTTAGTGGTGTTGATAAAAGATAACCTCTCTTTTGCTCATCATTCAGCAGTCTGAGCTTCGTTCACTCAGCATCTCTGGCATTTTCAGTTGCCAACAGATATGGAAAGGCAGGTCTAAAATACCACCACAGAACCCACAACGGAAATCCCCCTGCATCTATATTTGCAAGTCCCCTCAAAATCTATCTATAAGCTCTTGATATATGTGTGTATATGTCTGAAAAAAATACATATACAGCATATATGTGTGATATAGTAAGCATACATTGATAGACCATACTAACAGTAAGATTGTGCAATCCATGGAAGAGTGGAAATAAAGGTGAACAAATGTCAAGTGCTGTGATTCAGGCACTTTATCCGGGGACAAATGACAACACCACAGGTTGTTGTAAAGTTAATTTTTTTAAATTTTGAAAATGTATAAAATGCCTTCAAGGAACAGAGAAGAGATATAAGTCCTTGTATCAGTGTGCAAATAACCTACGACAGTGGAGTGCCAGGAATTTCCATGAGGCATTAGGAGACCACACCCTAACTCCCAGGACAGGCCCAAATGCAGCTCAGCTTTCTCATTTACAAAATAAGAATAATGGCATATACTCTACCTTCCTCACAAGAAAAAGGCATCAGATAGACAGATGACAGATAGAGAGGCAGATAGACATATAGGTGCTAGATAAAGAGATAGATAGATAGATAGATAGATAGATAGATAGATAGATAGATAATAGATAGATAGATAGATAGATAGATAGATAGATAGATAAAGAGAAATAAATATCTCCCTAAATACATAGCTTTTAAAAAATACTGAGACCTAGCTGGGTGTGGTGGCACATGCCTTTAATCCTAGCACTTGGGAAGCAGAGGTAGGGTTGCCATGAGTTCAAGGCCACCCTGAGACTACATAGTGAATTTCAGGTCAGCCAGAGCTAGAGTGAGACCCTACCTTGAAAAAACAAAAACAAAAAAACAACAACAACAAAAAACAACAAAAACAAAGAAATACTGAGACCCAAATCTACCCTTATTCCTCAGGCCTATGACTTTAGGCTTGACCTTGATACAAGGTCTCTCTATTCCTTTTGTGACTCTAGAAACTTGATAGCCAGATTTGGAGGAAACTCTAAAGGTCATGGCCCT
This sequence comes from Jaculus jaculus, assembly GCF_020740685.1. NCBI lineage: Eukaryota > Metazoa > Chordata > Mammalia > Rodentia > Dipodidae > Jaculus > Jaculus jaculus. The sequence continues at coordinate 42,357,588 of NC_059117.1, forward strand.
TGTATTGTGTGTCAGATGTAACAGTATGTGGCTGTGATGATAATAAGCCTGCACCATCTTCTGACCTGCGGATAGCCACTCATTCATTCAGCAAAACCTAGTGTACCTGTTTGGTGCTAGGTCCCATGACATGGGTTTCAATTGTGATGAGACAGGTGCATAGTACTTACGAGCTCATAAAGCCAGTGGCTAGAGGCCCCTAACTCACAATGCCAAAATCACACTGATAGGATATGGTTATAAATCCCCAGGAAAGTGGTGGGAGGTGAGACCCAAAAGGTGTCAGGGGCAAGACCAGATATGCCAGCAAGCCATGGTAAGGATCTTTGCTTTGACCCTACAAGTCTATGGAGTATCCTGATGGAGGCAGAGGTGGGGTGGCATAAATAGAAATACAGTCTAGTTTTATATTTGAAAATCTATTGATTCATTTAGGAGAGAATTTTTATTCAGTAGAACTTATTATGTTAACAGCTTTTTCTTTCCTAACATCTTCGTGAGTTGAAGCGTTCAGGTCTTTAACAGGCCTTGCTCCTGCAGGGGCATGGAGAAGGCAAAAGCCAGTCCAGCGAGCACCCGGACTCTCAGTTCTAGACATGCATTATGTTTCCATGGGGGAGTTCTGAAAACTGGGTCCTGCCCTCAGAAAGCTGGATTTAAGTAGTCTGAGGTGGAGTTTCAGCAGGTTTGGGAGTGGTGTGTCTGTTCTCCAAGTGATTTTATTTACCGTACAAGGAGTGGAAAGCATAACTCAGACATCTCAAAGTATGGTCGCCAAACCAGCAACATCGGCATACCTGGGCATGTGTGAGAAATGCACATTACCAGGCCTGCTTTCAGACCAAGTGAACATGGGCTGAGTGTCACAGTGTGTTGTATTCTTATCAAGTCCCCAGGGGACTCAAGCTGCCTAGACCACAGCCTGAAGGGTTTCAGGCAGGAGAACCTGGGCCTTGATCTAGCTCAATAGCTCCACTAGGAGGGGCAAAGGACCCTCAGTTTCTTTTCCTATAAGAAAGGAGGCAGGATTAAACACGTTCAGTTTTCTCAGTATACTAGTAATTTTTCATCTGTTTGTGCTTACTGTAATGAGGTCTATATAATGTTTAAGTTGGTTTTCTGTAATGTAACTAGGGCATAATCATTGTAGGAAATTCCATGAATAGAGAAAGCAACAGAGAAGAAAATAGAAGCCAGTGACAATTGCTCATCTTTAGCAGTTTCATATGTTGTAGAAATCCCTCCATGTGAAATATTCAGGACGGGGAGGTTCATGGGCTGCAAGGAGAGGGAATCAGAAAGTGACAGCTGATGAAGTCAGAGTTCTTTAGGGTTGATGGAAAGTTCTGGAGCTAGAGTGGCAATGGGTGCAGAACTTTGTGAATGTACTAAATGCCATTGAATTATACATTTTAATAAGTTTTGTGTTAGGACTATTTTACCATAATAAAATCATATATGACTTGTTCTTTGGGGGTGGGGACAGTCTAGACCTACTTAGCTGTGCCAATGTGCTGCAACTTACCAGCGTGGGCAAGTCACTTCATCCCTCAGCAACCAGGTCCCAGTCTGTTCCGTGGGGGTGATTGTAATAGTCCCTGCCTTGTAGGATTGCAAGTCTTAAGTGATTCAAAACATGAAAAGTGCCTTGCACAGTGCCTGGTGTTTAGTGTGCATATTGTGATGATAGTGTTAACACAGGAGCTGTTTTCCTCTCGGGCAGCATTTCTGGGGTCATTTTCAGTGATGCAATGAGGTGGGATATAATGAGGAGAGGAAGGGCTACTTCCACCTCATGCTCAGTCATTCCCAGGGAAAATCCAGAGTGTAAGACATCATGTAGAGAAATGTGCTCCATCTCATGAAGGTGCAGATGAAAATAGATCAGATGGAGATTTTTGTCGGAAAAAGCCCCAGTGTCTACTGCATATTGAGGACACAGTGTTCCATGCTGTGGGTGAGAAGGCGAATGAGGATCTGCCATGGTATTCAGATAAAGAAAACTCTGAGGGCATTCCTGAACAGGGAGGTTTTTACCAGGAGCAGTTCATAATAGTTTTCCTTTAATGCAAGGGTGAGCCAAGGTCATCCACAGTGCCTACTATCAGGCTGCTGCCTGGACTAGCACAGTCTATGAAAAGAAGACTCTTAAGGGAATAGTGTATGGTTCCTGCCCATGCCTGAATGTGCCTAGTGTTTAGATCAATTCTATTGAAAACAAATGTCTGTAAAAGAAGTCAGTGTCACAAATAGAAATAAGCATCACTTGTTATAAGTAAAAGCACAGGACCAAAAGAAAATGTTGAATCTTGTATTCAACTTTACATATACCAAAGGAAGGGATCCTCTTTTACCTATTTGCCATTTAAACAGTTAATCTGGTTCTCAAAATGCATATTCATATGACTCAGCCAGTACAGATCACAAAATGTGCTCCCACATGACATGATCAGTTGGCCATCAAACAGTATCTCTTGCATTGCTAGCAGTGAAGCTTAAAGAACAGATCCTTATTCCTGCTCTCCATGTTCTCACCTTTAGGCTAAGCCTGGAAGCCTTTCTAAGCTCCTACTTAGTCTCCATCAGGGACAGCTGAACCTCAGGCTTTGTCAAGGGAAGTGAGCAAAGGAGTCAGTGAAGACACTGGGAGAACTGACCCCACGAGGTTCCAGTCCTTGGAAGCTGAAGTGTGGGAGGAGTGATGATCATAGAACAGCGTGGGAGATTCCACCATTTAGGAATCTTTGTCCACATCTCTCCCCAGCTATGACTTTCTTCATGTGCAGGGCCTTCCAGAATCTTCCATTTATTCAGAAGCAGCTGTATCAAAGACTCTCATCAGATACTTGCAGGGACACAAAAGGTGAAGCAGACATAGGCATGTTGCATGAATTCTCAGTGTGACAGAAGAAGATCTGTCATGATCACTCGAGCCTAAGATAGTGAGAGCTGTAATAAGGAAGAGCTGGATAAACCCTATGGCATTTCAGAGGACAGACGGAGTGCACCTCTAGTGGGAAGTGGGGAAAGTCTTTCTGGAGAAGGCAGCATTTGAGGCAGAATGAGAACATTGGTGGGAATGTAGATATATTTGATACTAGAACATTCTAAGAGAATGAGTAAACTATCACACCATAAAGCTGAGTATGCCAGAAGAGAAATTTCTGGGATTTGTGTGGGGAAATAAGATGAGCTGGATGTGGGGATTAGTAAACACCTACAATGCCAGGACACGTTAAGCCATGGGGAAAATGCAGAATTTCCCAGGTGGATGGGAGTGGTGAATGGGCTAGGAAGGGCTGCGCATGGCCTGTAAGGTAGGTTGCAATGAGAAGATGGGGCAGAGTTGGGTGATATTTAAGATCACGCGTTTGGACAATGTGGAAGCAGAATGTAGCAGCAAGGCACAGCGTACAGCTGCAAAGCTGCAAGCGGGTGGTTCACCTTCTGGTCCTGGCCTTGCTACTGAAACCAGCTGCATGTCCATGGGCAAATTATTTTACTCTTCAGCACCTTAGCTTTTCTATCCACAAAATGAGCAGAAAAATATTTGCCCTCCTACCAATGAGGAAAAGGTGAGTAAGCATATTTCCTACATGACACGCATCATCTGGCACAGCCTAAGCTGTTATGCCGCATTTTGGATGTCAGTTTTGTTGAAGGTAACAAATGAAATAGGGTAACAGACTCTGAACCAAGCTACAATGATGGTGGAACAGGGGTAGAGAATTGCACAGGGCAAGGATTGATCTGGGATTGATCAGAGGGCTCTGCTGAGACATGGAGCCACGTCTCATAGCAGACAGGATAAAAGCCATGGACCATCTATTTCCATAATCATCCGGCCATACTCATTCTTCTTGTTTTCTAGCTTCTAATGTATTGATTTTACTGTGTAGCATTTCTTCCATTAAAGCTTGCCAATAGAGAGGGAGTACTCCCAAGACATCATAGTTTCCCCACTTCTATTAATGGAGAAACCTAGGACCAGAATCTGTGGTCCCAGAGTTCATCAAATGTATGATGCTTTTAAAAGCAAGAAGTGTATTGTGGTAGGCTGAGAGAGAGTGAACATCTGAGATGCTTTGTTTAAAAGAAAAACAACTATGATGGTTGGGCTTTAGTTAAGGAGTGTCTTGTCTAAGAAGGACTGGGGATGGTGTTGTACGAGAGAAGGGGAAGCCGGGAGGCATCCTACAGCAAGACATCTGCCTCAGTTTTTAACTCTGTCCAGCTCAGCCTGAAGTGCTCTGCCCTTCTTCTGCACCACAGCCAGTGCTCAGACTGCCCCAATTTAATGCATGCCTAGGAATAACGATGAAGCTTTCATGTTCCCAGCAGATTTGACAAATATATGAGGCTTTAGTCCTGTGATATTAGACAATCATCTGGGTTTAAAGGTTTGATCTGCTGGAGGTCAGCCCAGGATGGGGTTCAGAGACCCAGAATAATTGGATACAGCCTCAGTCTGTGCACACTGGAGCCAGTGCGTGTGTGTGTGTGTGTGTGTGTGTGTGTGTGTGCGTGTGCGTGTGTGTGTGTGTGTGTGTGTGTGTGTGTGTGTGTGTGTGTTCTCCTTTGCCATGTTCCGGGGCAGGAGGAATAAAGCTGCCGCCTGCCGCCTTCCTGGATCTTCAGGGGCTGATGGGATGTGCTTCTGGGGTTGCTGCGTGCATGAATGTGTGCTATTGTTCCAGACACATGCAGGCCTTAAGATAGCACAAAGCAGGCCCATCTCTATTCAGCTGCAAGCCCCCTCCATCACTCAAATGGGGCCTCCCAGGTCACATGCTGGAGGCCTCAGCAGACAGGACACAGCTGCCTCAAATCTTCTTGCCTAACATTAGCTGCGGTCCCAAATCCCTGGCAGCTCAGAGCTTTTCAGGCTGGGCAGGGGAAACTAGAAAGATCTGAGATCCAGGCACTATGTTCTCCCGGGAACTGTGGCTGGAGAATGAGAAAAAGTGTGCTGTGGTTCGGAAGTCTAAGCCAGGCAGGAAACGCCAAGAGCTGCTCACTTTGGCGCTGGGGGTGAAGGTGGGAGTCAAAGGCTGCTTTCTGTGGCCCCCTCTCAAGCTCTTTGCCTGTTCACAGATCTCCTCACTGGTTCGAAGGGCTGCACTCACACACAATGACAACCACTTCAACTACGAGAAGACGCATAACTTCAAGGTAAGCTTTTGCATCCTTTCCTGTGCTGTGCTGTGCTGGGCAGGTGGGAAGGGATGTATTTCCATCTGATCTTTTGTTATAAAAGCAGGAGGCAGCAAATCCCTTTGTTTTCCACATTTAGCTACATGCATAACCCTAATGGTCTGCATTAAGTCAAACTGGAGGCCTTAGAAAGCAGTGTACTCCATGCTGAAACCTAAAACACCTGAGTGTTGACTATTCTAGACAGCCACACCCATTTCCTCTCCATCTTCCCAAATCCAGTGAAATGCAAACAGAGCTTTCCCAGTCTGTGGTGTGAATAGAGATGTTCTGGGGAAAGTCCAGCAGTAGTCATTTTCCACTCAGAGGCGTCATAAAACAGGATTGCTGTCTATCAGCAAGTGAAAATAGTTGCCCATTTCACATCTTGTGTTTAGTCTTTTGTTTTCAGGCATGCTAACTTAAACAGCTGTGAAAACCATGATGATGGACATTCCCATCCAGTAGCTTTTCTTGTGATCAAGATGCAGAGCCACCTTGCAGCCTGGCCCAACTAGGCCCTGCCGCTAGACACAACACAAAGATAGGGCATTCTGGCAAGAATTTAAGTGGATTTTCCCATGTGTTATCGCCATTTCACACCAGCTTTTGATCTGATGTGCCGTCAGAAAGTTGCAGCCTGTTTTCTTTGCCCGACTGTGTTGTACAAGAAGGGTTGGCATGAGAAGCTGGCAAGGAGAGCGAGGATGAAGTTAGAGCATTCTCCAGAGTGGGGAAATGACAGTTTATAAGTTGGAGAGGTTACAGATGATGAATCCAGGAAGAAAAGAATAGATAGCGGGAAACAAACTGTGAATTACCTTCCATAAAATCTGATGTTCTTCAGGACCAGCGACTGTTGGCATCAGTTAGCCCCTGGTCAGAGGTGGCCAGGGAAGGTTCTTCTTGCACTGTTTCTGCAGGGTCATTCTTCATGAGATAAGTGTGTGTGCGTCATGCATGTGCGTTTGTGTTTGTCTTCTCTGTCTCCCTGCCCCTGCTTTTAGAAAACAAGCTGTAGGCCTTTGCACGCTGCCCTTGGACTAAGCAGTGGAGGAATCCTGCCTGTGCACTCAGCATCAGGGTTGGGAAGAGCAATGTGAAAGTCTTCCTCCATGCAAGAGCCTTGATAAGGCTCCCATCACTGAGAAGTGATGGGTCAGATTTGGAGCATTAAAAAAATCTTCATTTATTCTCTCCTTCCTGATTTCTATTTTAACCTCCTTGACTTTTTTTTTTTCTTGCCCAAAGAAAGTGTTTTTCTGACTTTTGGCAGAAATCCCTGATTTTGCATCCTGTGGACACTAACCAAGGATGCCCAGGGTGGATCTCGTACTTATGAGTCCCTTTCCTTCCTCTCAAAAAGTTGGATTATTTTGGCTGTAAGATACAGTTGGAATTGTGCCCTACCATCATGTTTGTAAGAAGCAGTGTCTCCATACATACCCTTGTCTACAGTTATGTTAAAAATATAAGTGTGTTTGGTTGATGGGTACATTCAAAATCAATGTCAGTCTTTTCATTTTAGATCTCCACACAGGAAAGTAATCTTAAGGCACTTTTCAAAACAAGGTAGCTGAATCTTATTTCTTAAATTTTCTAACATGATAAATTGACTCTCAGAGGAAATAAAAGCTGTGGCATTTATAATGTTGACTTAAACTCTGTAACTGCTCAGTACAGCCTCTTCTACAGCTATGGAGACATGAAACACCAGAGAATAGACTCATTGTGCTGGGGATGCGCTCTTCTCTTCCATGGCTTACACAGATGTTTGTAAACCAGAACAGGCCCTGGAGTAGTTGTGGTTGTTAATTGTGGCTTTCAATGGTACTGTTCGTGCCACTGACCTTCAGAGTGAGCTGCTGGGCTGGAAAAGGCGTTTCCTCTGTCCTCTCTGCCCCTTTTACCCTCAGCCCTTGTTCCCTCTTCACCCCTAAGTAACTGCAAGTGGAAGCGGTACATGGTCTTTGGAAAAACGTTCTAAAAGCAGGCCCATGCTATAAATACAGCAGTTGTTTTTTAGTAACAAGCCGCTAAGTAAAGAAAGGAACTCTTAACAATAGCACACTGTTTGGAATTGATGTTTTATACCTTACTTGGTTTTACATTGGTTTTTTTTTTTTTTATGCTTACTTCTAATTGGTTTTATTCTGGAACTTTCTTGGATTATTTTTCAAGATCTTATGTGCAAGGCATGGAGTTAGTATTCAAAAGAAAGAATGTATAATCCCATTTCCATGCTTGTCAACAAATAGGCTTTACTTGCTCCTGTCTGATCGCTGTGGACAGACAGCAATCTGCCAGGAGAGCACAATTCCTGAGCCCCACACCAGCTTCCTTGCCCAGTCAGGTCTGTCCCCTCAGCTAACATCTCCTCTTCAGTGCTATGCTCAGGGACACTTTCATGAGGTGAAACTTCCAACATTGCTCAAGTGAGGAAAGTGTGTGCTCTGCCTTCCTGGGAACAGCGCATTCCTCTGGCTTTTCAAGCAACACTGTCTAGAGAGAGAAAAAAAAAAAAAAAGAACAGAAGCAAGCCAGTATAGCAGCTTCTGGAGACGAATGACAGTCTTGCCTCCCTTCGTGCAGTCACTATCTCCTGTGCAGCACTGTATACACATGCCGTCTTAGCTCATTGAAAGGCTGGGTTTTCCAGGGTTCCTTGCACCTACTTGGCACAAAGAGATATTTATTGAAGTGGTGACATTAACAGACTCCTGTCTGGAATGAAAATTATTTATTAAGGAAAGAAAACACTTCACTATTTAACCTCTGTCATCTAGGTGGCTAAAAGAGAGACTTTCTTTTGTGGATTACCTTAATATACCTTGTGGATGAGAGCTAAAATGCTTCAGGCCAGCAGACCCTGAGCCAAACAATCAGGATCAATAGCCTCCCATCCCACTCAGCACAGGATGAGACAGATGTAGCTGCATTACTTTCAGCAAAGAGCTGAACTCTGTTGGCCTCAATTTCCTCTTCTGTAAGATGGGACTATCGCAAGGTATAAAGAGATCGTGGAAGTCAGCAGACAGGTCTTCTGTTACTACCATGTCTATGCCTCTATCTATTTTCAGTATGCTAAATAAACTTGTCCTTTGAAAAAAATATACCCAACAGGCTGAAGATATGACTTAGCAGGTAACTGTTTCCATGGGAAAGGCTCCCTGGTGCTGGGGTCCTGTGCAGGAAGCAGTGTGTTTGCTCTGTCAGCCCTAACCAGAATGGTGTATGGGGGAGCGGGAAGTCAGCTCAACTCTGAATAAAGAAAGTAACCTGAGCTGAGCAGAGTAAAGTGAGAACATTCCATCAGTGCAAATGACCTGAGCAAAACCTTAAGGTAAGAAAAGAGCCAAGATTAAACGAGGTGCAGAGAAGGAAGGACTGCAAGAGACACCTCCCACTTAGTTCTTTGGCCTGGTGCACCCCAGCACTGTAGCCATGGCAGCCTCTGAGCCCTTCCCCTGCCCTTTGTCTGCAAGGTCTGCATGAAGTCAACGCCACTCTCCCACCTCTCTGTTCCACACAGGCTCTTCCAGGACACCCTGCCCTCCTCCCTATATGGGGTAAGAATGAAGAAAAAAAAATCCCAGACAGTTATAAAGTCAAGGGACAAAGCACCCTGCACCCACCTCACCCCACGCTCCCCATCCCCTTCTGTCTTCCTGGCCCCTGCCCCCATGCCCTCCCCTGCCAGCCTCGCTTCTCTCTGTGGCTTTCACTGCCAGCTAATGTACATATGCCCTTAGTGGCCCGCCTTTCCCTGGTGTGTTAGTAGACTTCGTGTCACCATGATGTGACGCCAACACCAACAACGAAGATTCACTTTATCTCAGTTTCACGTGTCCTGGTCCGTAGTCCCTAGCTCTGTTGATTCTGGGCCTGTGATGGGCATGGCAGCTGGAGCATGTGGAGGAAGAGGCTGTTCACCCATGGAGCACAGGAAGCAGAGGGAGGAAAACGCAAGAATGGTCAGAGCATCAACGGGGCCCAAGATCAGGCCTCCAGTGACCACCTACTTCCTCCAGCCCCCACGCTTAAAACTTTCAGGACCTCAAAAGTAGTGTTGTCAGCTGGAGACCTAGGGTTAAACAAATGAGCTGGAGGAGGAAGATTCATGTTCACACCCTAGCACTTGGGCAGAGGGAAACTTCCTCTGGTTCACTGGATTCAGGAGCTGCCATGTGTGGAACAGCCCAACAGAGCTGTGATGATACTGCCAAAGAACGTGATTGGCAGGTACAGCGTGGTCCTGTCTACTCACAATGGCCCCTCGTGCTCCTGATCTGGCCCCGTGAACATGTTTACACTGGCATATTGCCATCAAACCTTGTGGCAGGGACTTCAGCAAGTATGGAAACACGTGTTGGAGAAGAGCCTTGCATAGGGAGGTGTCTGCTCTCATGTGGGACCTCACTTACAGCTGGTCTTGTACCTTGTCTTATCTGTGTGTGTCCACAAGGACCCTGTCATCACAGTGACTGAAAATCCTTCACAAACCATAGAGCCTAGTGAAGAAGCTCTGTTACAACCCTGCTGGGTGTCTGGGGTAGGCCACACATGGAGGTGACTCGACCAAACAAGTTCACAAGGGGCATTTATCCCAAGGAGCCTGATCATATCAAGTGCTTAGCTGTTATCAGTTTTGATGGAGATTTTCTGGACCCAAAGAACTCACGACTAAAAGGGACAATTCTAAATCACTAAATGCCTGATTCATTTTCAGTCCACTTAAAAAAAAAAAGAAGCCTTTTCTCTTCCTTTGGAGAGATGGAATGAGCACCAATGGTCACCATTCATGTGAGTGGGGTCTCCTGGGAGGATCTTAGAAAAGAAAACCCCTCTACCCTTTATTCCTTTCCTCAGTCAGTAAAGACTGCAGGCTCCCCCATGCCAGGCAGCAGAACCAGTGGCCATGGGATAATTGACTCTTCCTCACCTGGGTGCTTTCGTTCCTAAATGCTATGGTTGGATGTAAAGTGTCTCCCATAGGCTCATGTGTTTGAATGCTTTGACCTCAGCTGGTTTCACTGTTTGGGAAGATGGCAGGGCCTTAGGAGGTGGAGCCTGGCTGGAGGACGTGGATCATTGCGTGGGGAAGGGGTAAGATCTTGTGGCCTGGCCCCACTCACTCTTGGTCCTCTGTTTCCTGACTGAGAACAAAATGTGACCAGAGCTCCTGCCCTCCTCACCATGATGATCCCGTTCCAGAACCATGAGCCAAAGTCTTCTTTCCTTCCATAAGCTGCTCTGGTCAGGTATGTGTTCACAACAATGAAGTCACTGAGACATTGAGGGATATTTGTCAATGTCTGGGGATGGTTTTTTTGTTTTGTTTTCTTTTTTAATTCTCACATGTAAGTGTATCAAGGGTATCCAAAAGAGGTCAGGAAAAGACCACACAGTAGTTATCCAGCCCATGTCAATGGCCCTGAATGGAAAACCTCGTCCTAGGTCATGGGAGCCATGGAAGGTTTCTCCCATCCAAGTACTAACCAGGCCAGAACCCACTTAGCTTCCAAAATTAATGGGATTGGGCAAACTCAGGGTGCCAGGGCTGTAGACCACAGAAGGTTTCTGAGGAAGGAATGTTGTTTAAAAGCATGTCGGTGCCAATGTTGTCATAAGCCAGAGAGGAATTGGCTAGGGCAGAAAAAACTCCCTTTAAAGCAATGAGAAGATGCCTCAAAGGCCTCAAGGCAATTAATGTTGTAGAAACTCCTCTATTTCCCTGCATGAGCAGTGGGGTGGCCCTGCTCTTATGCCTCCACTAGCAGCTGGAGCATCACCCCTATACCCATTTCATATCTCTGGTATAAATTATTTGAGCTCTGCACCTTGAATCCTTTACTAAAGAGCTCCTAAAGGGCTTTCCTGGTCAGGAAATGGCGAATCTTCAGTCTCCTGGAGACCACAGCTGGGAATTTGTGGTATTGTGAAATAAGGGTAGCACTTTAGCAAGCAACCATATCTTAAATCCTGTTTTAAATGCTTTAAAGCAGCAAGTAATAGACAACTCCAAGGCTCCGTGGTGCCCTGCTCAGAGCCTGTCTTAGCTCCCTGGTCTCCCATAGCAGGTGCCCAGCCTCAGGGAGAAAAGTGAGCGTGGCTGTTACACACTCGGTGCTTGCCCTCTGTTATCTTCTTACATCTGACAAGGTTCACTTTAAGGTCAGTGTTTCATCTGATCCTGCAGGAAGGGACAGTCCAAAGTTTCATCTAATTTCTCACATGAGTTAAATGTCACATGGTGGTGGGAAATGCAGTAAACTACTGGAATACTTTCAACAGAAACTTGGGGTTTCCACTGCGCTGCTGACCTAGGGGCAGCTGAGGCCACATGCCCTCAGCCCCTCGGTGAACTGCAGACCTCTGAATCCTGCCACTTGAAGCTGGACGTATATTTTGCCATCGCTAAACCCCTCTTCTATTCACATAAACTAGACCAAGAATAAAACTGCCATTGGCAAAAGGATTCCTCTTAAATTAAAACAAAAGAGTCAAGTTCTCATTTTTTTTATTTAAATAGCAAAAGCAATGAACTGAGGTAAAACAATTTTATCCTACATAAGTGTATTAGTTCTTTTTCATTGCTAAGACTAAATGCCTGACTAGAAGTCCAGAAGTAACTTAAAGAAGGAAAGGTTTTATTTTAGTTTATAATGTGGGGAGGGGTGGGATGTTCCATCATGGCGAGGAAGGCATGGCAGGCCAGCTCCTCACGTTGCAATCAGAAGCAACAAGTGAACAGGAAGTGGGGCCAGGCTATGGAACCTCAAGGCCTGCCCCCAAAGACCCACTTTCTCCAGCAAGGTTCCACCTCCTAAAAGTCTATAACCTTTCCAAACAGTGCCGCCATCTGGAAACCAAGTTTTCAAACACATGAGCGTATTGTGTGGGTGGGGGGGGCATTCTATATTCAAAAGACGATAGTCAGAAATCCCCCTGCCCACACCCCCGACATGCATACCAGGAAACATTTGGTAATGTCTGGAAACAACTGTAATTTGTCCTCACTGAGGGATGCTACTGGTCTCTGGTGGGCAAAGTCCAGGAACACTGCAAAAACCTTCTACCATACCCAAGATTGCTGCCCCCAGAAAAAAAAAAAAAAATTCCAGCCCAAAATGTTAACAGTGACAAGGTTGAGAAACCCTGATGTGAACTGATAAGAAGCAAAAATTCTCAACCACAGCACATCATAAATAGCACTAGCTTACAACTAGATTCTGGGCAAGTTGATTGTGCATTTGGGTGGTGTCTACACTGGCCCATCAAAACATATTTGTTCTGAAACCACTAGAGAATAGTGCCTTCCAGAGTCAGCAGATGTGAGAAAAATAACATCCTGTTCATTTGGAAAGAGCCAAGTGGGGGGCGCTTACTGTGTGCCAGAGCCTTTCCTTGACACTTCTCCTCCCTCTTGCCTTTATTAAGTGGCCATTCCTGGGCCATTTGTCAAGCACACCTTATCTCCAGCAATACCATCTTTTTGTTTGGTGTGGTTTTCGAATTCCAGGCAAACCATGCACAGCGTAATCGTCTTGGACAGACGTTCTTCCTGTCTAGAGTATTCTCTTCCTGTCTGGGGTATTTTAGTTACAGCCCTAAAATTTGCAAAATGTTTGCTTTTTTTCTCTAAAAAGTTATTCTTGAAAATCAATAAACTTCAGAGTATGGAAAAAGATGATCAGTGACTTTTAAGATTTGAGATATTACATTGGCATGGTAGACAAAATGAAGGCACCCCAAATAGCATGGACTCAGGGTACCCTCAGCATTCAAGTGGTTGAGTGTCTAGAGACAGTCCCTAGGGATCCAAAAGAAAATCAAACAACATATCAACCATGAGGATAAACAGTGGCCCACTCCCAAAAGGAAATCAGGCAATGAGCCTGAAATAATGTTTATCTAACTTTACATTCCCCCTCAGTGTCCGTTTTGTTTCAGTTCTAGAGACTGAGTGGGGGACACGTGTTAGCCGGTGATGTCTACCTGCATTTGTTGGGCTGACAGCCTGTGGTGAAAGGCAGGGGGATGCTGTTGGGACAGAGAGTGGGTAAATGGGCATGGCTAATAAATATTAAATGCAATTTTTGATGATCTCAGTGATTTAGTAAAATATTGATAAAAAACAAAGCTTAAATATCTGTGACTAGCTCTGCATGGTGGCGCACACCTTTAATCCCAGCACTTGGGAGGCAGAGTTAGGAGGGTCACCGTGAGTTCAAGGCCACCCTGAGACTCCATAGTGAATTCCAGGTCAGCCTGGGCTAGAATGGGACCCTAACTCAAAAAAAAAAAAAAAAAAGAGAGAGAGAGAGAGAGCAAAGAAAAACAACAAAATCTGTGATTAGCATATCTTGCATTTCCTAAAGCAGCAAGGCAGGATTCGGTGTGTCAGAATGCAGTTACAAGCATGCAGTAAGAATTCCCAACTTCAAAACACATTGTTTGCACTTTCCCCCCATTATGGGAATGTTCTTTTATCTGTGAACATGTTTCAGAGAACACCATGCCATTCCTTTTCTACTATTTGCAAGAAAAGGTTTTAGTTTCAACAACCAATGCCACCTTCTTCGATTCTTAGTTATGTATTTCATCTTCTTAACAGAATGTCCCAGAGTCATCTGCCCCAGTCAACACAGCTGCTTCCCAACCCCCTCACATTATTCAGTGTGATGAAATTCTACCCTTCAAAATGCCGTTCAAAACTATTGTTCTTAACTTTACTGGAAGAATGTATTGTTCTTTCCATTATCCTTCCATTGAATCCCTATTACATTAGCTGACCCACAATTGTCTATATTGCCTGTGAATTCTTGTCGCTTTGAGATCCTTCAGTATGAGGTGTTCTCATTCCACTGATGTATCTCATCCAAGGACCAGTACATGGCCAGGTTCAAAGTAATAATCAGCATGAATCAAGTAAACACAGGAGCGAGGCAATGGAAGGTTGATAGAAGAAGTTCATTTCTCAGACATCTTTCCCCAACTAGTTTATAAAGCTCTTCTGAGATATACCAGCTCTCCATTATATGTGGTTTTGGTCATTCCACATCATAACATATATTGTACTTAACATACTGGTATTTGTCAATCAATTATTTACTCTTAATTTCTTCATATTATTGTTACAATATAGTACATACGGTGTCAATGCAGTTATACATGCTGAGGCTTGATTCGTAATCAACCTATGTACATATGCCATGTGTTTTTGAACAGCTCGTGTGCTCTTTGGATAGTTGGACATGAAGCAGGTTTCCTTCTCAGTGTATTAACATTATCTATTTGATTTATTACCTTTTTAGTAAATAGATGTTAAAATAATTGTAACTGTGGATTTATCAACTTTTCCTGATTTTTCTGTTTGCTATATTTTTTGAAATTTTATTACCAGGGGGTATAAATGAGACGTCAGAGTTATGCTGTTTTACTTACAAAGAGCACTCATGATTCAAACAAATTGCAACCATTCCTGTTATCTTGATTTCTTTTGTAAAGTAAAAGTAGTACATTGGCCTCCCAATCTGTTAAAAATAACATTGTCTGTGTTTCTTTTTTATTAATTGAGGCTTAAAGCTTTGAAAAAATTAACATCATACACATATCATATAAGCTTGTTCTAGTAAATTTCTAATTGTTGTTTTCTAATTGTCTTTTTATTACTAATCATCCAAACATGTATTTGACCTATTTGAGGTTCCTATTGGCTAGCATTGTTGGGCATGTCTTTTTGCCTCCAACATTTCTCTCATATTATGTTTTGAGTAGGTTTCCTGTGAATATATTTTAAATACCATCTGCAAATCTATGTTTTCTTTGATGAGTTAGTCACATATATTGTGATTAGAGCTATAAATATTTTATATATGTTATATGTTATATATGTTCTACATGTTATGTATGTCATCTTTTGCTTTTATTCCTTTCTTGCTGTTTTATGTATTTTTAAATTCCTGGATTCTATGCCAGTCTGTTACATATACACAAAAATGTTATATGGATAGTTATGTAGAATATCTTTCAGCTAATTAGTTGCTGTTCTCACAGATCCCCAATTAAATGGACTTTGGGATGCTTCAGTCCTCTCCCTCCCATTAAGTCTGTGATTTCTCATGTTGTTTTAATTCCTCTAAAACTGGTCTCCTTGTTACTGTTTCATGCAGATAGAATGTGAATAAATTTTCTACTTTGATTTCCTTGCTCATGATTGAATCGTGGATCCTATTTCTTTCTCCAAAATTTAGTATGTTTCTCACTTTTTTTGAGAAAGGATCTCACAATAAAAAAGAGTTACCCAGGCTAGCTTGAACTCACTTTGGAGTCCAGAAATATCTTGACTCTTAACAAAAGAAATCCTTTGGGGGCTGGAGAAATAGCTTAGTGGATAAGGTGCTTTCTGAGAAGCCTAAGGACCCAGGTTTGATTCCCCAATACCTATGTAAAACAGATACATGAGGTGTCACATGTGTCTGGAGTTCATTTGCAGTGGCTAGAGGCCCTGGTACACTCTTTCTCTCTCTCTCTCATTTTATCTATCTATATCACTCAAATAAATAAGTAAACTATGTAAAAAAGAAATCCGTTTGCCTTAGCCTGAGAAGTAGTCAAGACAGGCTTGAGCCAGACTTGGTTTGCCAAACATCTTAATGGATTTTCCTGCACTTCTCTTCAGCTCCTTATTTCCGACTTATTCATCACTTCCCTTGTGTCTGGCTTCTGTCCTTACCAACCCAATCCAAAGAGACGATATTTACCAATGGCTTTTTTATACATGAATCAACATGGAGGACTTCCCACGTTGGACTTTGTGCCAGCATTCAGCATGGTGGCCTTCTCCTTCCCAAAACAATCTTCTACCTGTTGGCTTATAAAATATTTTACTTTCTTGGGCTGATGAGATGGCTTAGTGGTTAAGCGCTTGCCTGTGAAGCCTAAGGACCCCGGTTCGAGGCTCTTTTCTCCAGGACCCACGTTAGCCAGATGCACAAGGGGGCACACGCATCTGGAGTTTGTTTGCAGTGGCTGGAAGCCCTGGCATGCCCATCTCTCTCTCTCTTTCTCTATCTGCCTCTTTCTCTCTCTCTGTCACTCTCAAATAAATAAATTAAAATGAACAAATTTTTTTTTAATTTTAAAATATTTTACTTTCTTGGTTTTCTTTAAGTTGAAGCATGGAGGACATAAAGTTAAGTGACCCCTACTTCCTCTCTTCTATTCTCAAATCCCATATTTCTAATATTTTTTGTTCATTTACCCAAACTAAAGTGCCACCTGTGTTTTTTTCTCAGGAATGGCCCTATGTATGCCTGTAGTCCCCATCCCTCCTCTGATCCATCAAGATTCTATGAATTCTATCTTAACAGTAATAATTCAGTATCGTTAGCTTCCCAAGGCCAATTCTTGAACTTCTCCCCAAATGATCTCTCCATCTCATCAAATTGTAACCCCATCCTCTTATTCCTAAAGGAGAAACCAAGAGTTAAATTTGATTCCTCCCTCCCTTGAAGTATCACATTTTTACTATTCATCAGATTGTGTAACATTCTGTCTTAAGAATATGCCTCAACTCCACCTCTCCCATCTCTACCAGCAGCATTCTGCTCTCGGTCTAAACTAGACTACCACGTACTTGCAAACATGGTCCACTATCAGCACCCTACCATCCATTTTGAACACAGTGGTCAAAATAATCTTCAAGAGAGTTACCTTTCTATTCAAAGTATTCAAGGAACTTTCTACTGCACCTAGTTTCAAACCAAATCCATATTCATGAATAAAGTCTTAAGGATCCTATGTCTTTCTCTTTCCTACTTTGTACCTCATCTCAGTCACTCTCCCTATCCCTCTGTGTATGTTCTGGACTCCTTGGCCTCTAGTTGCTTAATCATACCAAGCTCTTTTGTTCCTCCAAGACCACCATAAATTACTTCTGACCAAAATGTTCCCTACTCTTTTCCACAAGAAAATTGCTCTCCTTTTCTTTCACATTATTTTCCAAGAGCATCCAAGTAAACAGGAGGCTCTTCATAGTCTCTCTAATAGCAGCTTCATCTAATTTCATACTGTATCACTTCTCATACTATTTTTATATTTTATACACTATTTCATTGTATCTTATTGATCTCATAATCTTAATAGTATATTCATAATAATATAATAATAGTATATTAATGGTATATTAATAATATGACCAAAATTAACTAGCACCTTTAAAACGTTTCTAGTAAATATTAATAACTGGTGAATTCAAAAAAAGTACAAATTTTAGTGTACACTTTTACTAAAGAGTTATTTTAGTAGAAAATTCAATTTTAGTGGGCATCTAGGTGATTCATAGCAATAGGCTTCTGAGGATGCAAATGTTCCATAAGTTCTCTGAATTCTTAGGAGTGCTTTGTCACGTGTAAGGACCATACCCTTGGCAAACCAAATGTGAGGATCACACCCCCTACAAACTCATGTGTGTGTGTAAGGACCACATCCCCTGCAGAACCACAGGTACGGTCTTCACCCCTGCAGAACTATACATGTGAGGACCATACCCCTACAGAACCACGTGTGTGAGGAACATACCCCTCAGAACCAAGAGTGTGAGGACCACACCCCTCAGAACCAAATGTGTGAGGAGCATACCCCTACAGAACCACGTGTGTGAGGAAGATACCTCTGCAGAACCATGTGTGTGAGGACCACACCCCTGCAGAACCAAGAGTGTGAGGAGCATACCCCTGCAGAACCATGTGTGTGAGGAAGATACCTCTGCAGAACCACGTGTGTGAGGACCACACCCCTGCAGAACCACGTGTGTGAGGAGCATACCCCTGCAGAACCACGTGTGTGAGGAACATACCCCTGCAGAACCACATGTGTGAGGAGCATACCCCTCAGAACCACGTGTGTGAGGAAGATACCTCTGCAGAACCACATTGTGAGGACCACACCCCTGAAGAAACGTGTGTGAGAGGAACATCCCCCTGCATAGCCACATGTGTGAGGGGCATACCCCTCAGAACCACGTGTGTGAGGAACATACCCCTGCAGAAACACATGTGTGAAGACCATACCCTACAGAACCACATGTGTGAGGAAAATGCCCTAAAGAACTACACATGTGAGGACCACACCCCTGCAGAACCACGTGTGTGAAGACCATACCCCTGCACAAACACATGTGTGAGGACCATGCCCCTACAGAACCACACATGTGAGGACAATACTCCTGCGAAACCACACGTGTGAGGGGCATGCCCCTGAATAACCACATATGTGAGGAAGATACTCCTGCAGAACTTCATATGTGAGGACCATCACCCTGAAGAACCACAAATAGGAGAACCATTCCCTCTACAAAACCACATGTGTAAAGACCATACCCCTGCAGAACCACGTGTGTGAGAACCATTCACCTGAAGAAGCACACATGTGAGGACCATCCCCATGAATAACCACATTTGTAAAGATCATAACCCTGCAGGACCACACTTATGAGGACTGTGCCCCTGCAGAACCTCACATGTAAGGACCAAGGACCATACTCCTGAAGAACCACATGTGTGAGGACCATACCCCCTTCAGAACCATGTGTGTGAGGAGCATACTCCCTTCAGAAACACATATGTAAGGGTCATAACCCTGCAGAACACTTCTTCCTTTTAGTAAAAACAACTTTGAAAGATTTGTTTAATAATTTTTCAAAATATTAACAATATAATGGGCAAATTAATGAGCTAAAATACAAGAAGACAATTATCACTTGGTTTTGTTTTATTACATATAAACCATGGTCATAAGTAGTTCTTTTAGCAGGTAAGGTGGCCTGGGGAGAGGGTTTAGCAGTTAAGGTGCTTGTCTACAAAACCTAAGAACCCATGTTTGATCTCTCTCCTGTTCCAATGTAAGCTAGATATCTGCACAGAAGTGAGGCAAGCACAAGGTCACATATTCCCATTAGGTGGCACAAGCATCTGGAGTTAAATTGCAGTGACTGAGGCCCTGGCAAACCATCTCTCTTCCTCTCTCTCTTTCTCTCTTAAAAAAAAAAAAGTATATTGGCTTCCCAATCTTACAAAATTAATATGTCTGCATATCATTTTACTAGTAATTGAGATTTAAAGCTTTGGGAAAAATCTTCAGATAATATATGCCAGTTTAATTATGTAAAAGTTCCCAACCTTTGCATATGCCCACAATATTGGTCAAATTAGTTAGCAAAGATTCCCTTAGCTCTGTTTTTGAACTTGTTTGGTGCTAGGAAACAACTCTTTTTGTTTGTTAATTCCTGAATTAATATATGGTCCTATACCTGAAAAATCTGATAGAAGATCATCCTTACTTTGTGGTACATGGAGTACTTAACAACTAGTTTAGGCACTGACTGATAAGAACAGTACTTTGATCAACAAAAATAATTTCCATTTTACTTACCTGAAAGCTATAACAGGCCTGCAGATGACAGGTCCTGTCACTGGAGACAGCCTTTCCATGGGACTTATTTTTACCCTGCATTTTCAGCCAACTCCGTTGCTTTTTTAAATGCCTTTTCCTGAATGTGGCTCAAAGCTTCAGAACCTTTTAATTATCCCATAATCATGTCTTATTTATACTTGGCTGGAGAGTCCACGGATGGATGGAACAACTTAAGTCAAAAGGACACAGTTTTGCCTTCCAGAATTTGCTGAGCTAAATGCAGGTTGTAGCAGCCCAGCAGCCAGCTCCTGCTGTCTTGGCTTGTACGCACAGTCTTCTTCGGGGTGTGAGAGAGTCTCATTGCTTAGATGATGGCACAGTTCTGTAATCTCACTGCTTCCTCATGTTCCTGTCTGATTGGGGCCTGGTGGATCAGTGGATGATTTCAAAGATGAAAGCATCACTCAGATCTTGCAGGTCAGTTTGCTGCTCTGATCAGTGGAAGGGAAAGGCCCATGAAGAATTCACTCCTGCCAAGGCCATTGTTTCTTGACTTCACGTGTTTCAAGGGCAAGGCCACCTGCCTCCAGATCACTGACTCTTCTGCGCTCTTTTTGCCTCACAGGTACATACCTTCCGAGGCCCACACTGGTGTGAGTACTGTGCCAATTTCATGTGGGGGCTCATCGCCCAAGGAGTCCGGTGCTCAGGTAGACTCAGAACTTTCTCTTTCCTATTATGTAAAGTGCCACCTTATTGACCCAAAGACATCTCTCCAGAGCTGGGGACAATGTCAAATGAGCATGAAAGTCTAGCTTTCGTTTGTGTGTTTGCATGCAAGTATGTGTATTCTTATGTGTGTAAACATGTGTGTGTAGGTGTGCCTGCATATGTGTGATGTGAACATGCATTTAAAGACCAGAGGTCGATGCCAGGTGTCTTCCTTGACCTCTCTCCACCTTGATTGAGACAAGGTCTCTTAGTTGAATCCAGAGTTCAGTGATGTAGCTAGTCTAGCTAGATAGCTTGTCCCTGGGGATCCCCAGTCTCTGCCTCCTGAGCATTAGGAGTACATGGCATTTATGTGGGTGCTAGGAGTCAGAGCTCAGCTCCTCACATTTTTAGGACAAGCACTATACCAACTGAACCATCTCTCAGTCTCTAAAAGTCTAGCTTTCTTAAGGGCTCAGAGCCTCTCTGAGATTGATGGGAATACCATTTTAAGTGTTTACACTGAAAATGAATCTTATATTTATGTAAGGAAGGAAGGAAAAAGCCAACAACAAAGTATATTTCCATAAGTCTCACCCACCTCCCCAGATGGCAATAGTCCCTAAAACAAAAAGAAAAAAAAAGTCAGCGTAGGGTTGAAATGCCTCAGTAGATAATAAAGCACTTTCCCACACAAGTGTGTTTTGAGTTTGGATCCCCAGGACTCATATAAAAGCTGAATGCTGTAATGCAAGTGTCTGTAACCTCAGCATGCCTATAGCAAGAGGGAAGGTGGAGACAGGACAATCCAGGCTCACAGCCAGCTGTCCTGGTGAGTGCAGCAGCAAAGAAGAGACCCTCCCTCAAATGAGGCAAGGCAAGGACTGAGAACAAATAGCCAAAGTGGTCCTCAGACTACCATGCATGTACCATGTAACACACATGATCATACACACACATTAACATGCACACACACAAAGTCACTTTTAGAGCTCAGGGGTGCCTCAGCAGTCAAAGGCACTTGCTTGCAAATCCTTTTGGTCCAGTCCAGGTTCAATTCCCCAGCACCTACATAGAGCCAAATGCAAAGTGACACATGTATCTGTAAGCCAAAGGTGACTACAACAAGAGGCCGGGCCAGGAGAATCTGAAGCTCACAAGTCAGCTAGTGTGATGTTCATTTGCAGCCTGACAGTTGCAAGAGACCCTCAAAGAAGGTGGAGCACAGGCACCTCCAAATTGTTTTCTAACTACATGCGTACCTTGGCATTTGTGCCTATACACTCATGTGCATACATACATACATTCTAACAGAATTACATAGAGTTTAAAAAAGGCCAACTTCATTCCCGTCCCATTTACTCCAGGAAGGAGATTATGAATGACACTGGTGGACATGTGTTTGCCACAGTGTCTTCTGTTTATCATGCCCTTCAGCTTCACCAATAAACTTGAGGGAAGATGCAATTATCTTCCATTAAATGAGAAGGAAATGGAGTCTCAGCAATGATTGCTAATTGCCTTTGGCCACATAACAAGTGGTGGGACATTGATTAAAAGGTGGCAGGATTCCAGAACCTATGCCCAGTATTTTTCTGCCATCAGTCAGTAGTGAAACTACACACTTTAATTTGATATCACATACTTTCAAAGTAGTTTGAAACCCTGGGGGTGTTTTCCATCAGGAATTGGATACACATTTCCACTGCTAACTGGGTATAACACATCTTATTAAGGTGCATTCAATAAAATGGTTGCCAAATTAACATGTTAGCTGGCTTTCCTCATTCATCTTGCCATGCTCCTGCTGGCAAATGGTGATTCTGGGAGCAAGAGCAGCCTTCTCAGGTATTGACTGATTAACACTGACTCCATGTCTGATTGCATCTTCTCTAAGCAGCAGTGTTTCTTAGCTCCCATTCTATAGACACAGCAACTGCCCATGTGGATACCTGGATGGTACGAGTGTTCTTGCTCTGTATCCAGATCCTGAGGCAGGAGGCAAGACCAGATCTGAGTTAGCCTCTCGAGAAATGTTCAGTTACCCTGGTTAACACAAGAGACTGAGCTGGCCAAGGTCACAAAGCACCTCAGCTCAACCACTGGACACAGTGATATAACAGCTGACCACACACTGGTCAGTACTTCAGTCTGTCCAGGCTATGCCTACCAGAGCTATCCCTCACTGCTGATCTTATCCAATTCCAACAGGAAATTGGTTCAAAGTCAACATTATGAGAAGAGATTACTGGGCTCCACATTACCTGTGACCAGCAACTTTCTCTGGGATTTATGCAGAGCTCTGTGAATTTGTTTCTGTTTCTGTTTTGTTTTTGTTTTTTTTTTAATACAACACATTCTAAGAATGTATTGTTAGTTTTCTCCAGTGGTTGCTTTTAGCCTATATTTCCTTTGAAGAGCAGGAAGGCTGAAAATGATCATTACATTTAATGGAGCCATCATTTTTTTCAATTTTTTTCATAATTTAGGTATTTTTAAACAAGCTTTTAAAGATTTTATTTTTATTTATTAAAGAGATCGAGAGATACAGAAATAGAAAGGTAGAGAGAGAGAGAATGGACACTCCATTGTTTCCAGCCATTGCAAACGAACTCCAGATGTATATGCCCCCTTGTGCATCTGGCTTAAATGGGTCCTGGGGAGTTGAACCTGGGTCCTATGGCTTTGCAGGCAAGCCATCACTCCAGCCCATAATTTAGGCATTTTTAAATGATTTAGACTTCTATTTATAGATCATGAAGTTCTATTAGTTTATAAAATTAAGTATTTTTACACTTGCTATAAAACATCTTAATTTTAATAAGATTGGTGCTTAACTCTGCATTGATAAACACATTCCATTGTAAGATCTTAAAATTTGTAATAAAAATAAGCATAGAATTATCATGTGCTAAAGTTACTTTCTCAAACACCCAACCAGAAGCAGCTTATGGGAAGAAAGGGTTTACTTTAGGCTTACAGATTTCAGGGGAAGTTTTAGCATGGCGAAAGAACCCAGCTTACTTCACACTTTCACAGCAGAGAGAATGGACAGCACCAGCAAGCACGAGCATCCAAAGCTCAAGATGGCTCTCTACATACCTGGTAAGACTGGAATCAGGATCTGCCTCCAGTGACATGCCTTCTCCAGCAGGGTTCCTCCTGCTGAAGACTAAGTAGGAAGCTTAATCAAGAATACCAGAGTGCTGAGAATCATATATTTACATTCAGGCCACAACACCATGTGATCAGCTAGTCCATATCAGGAAGTATGACATCCCAAGGAGCTGAAAACAGTATCTCCAACAAATAACAGCATATTGCTTGAAGAATAAGGTACAACCTGAATCCACTGGTGGATGACTGGATATCCAAAACATGACATAGACATACATTGGAACATTGTTTAGCCTTTTTAAAAGATGAAAATCCAAATGCTCCTGAACAATGAGAACAAATGATAAAGGATTCTAGCTATAGTAAAAGTAGGATCCCTTCTTTCTCACAACTAGTAAATGAATCCCGTGTGTCTGTGTGCATATATGTGTGGATATATGTGTAAGAAAACTTTAACATATGCTACAACATGGTGGAGCCTAGAAAACATTCTGCTAATAAAATAAGCCAGACACAAAATTATAAGTATGGCATCATTCCAGTCACATGAGGTATGTAGAGCAATCACATACCTGGTTAGAACATAGACTGGTGGCTCACTGAGCTGGTGGGAGGTCTGGGAAGTTAATGTTTAATCATGTAGAGCTTCAGTTTTGCAGGGCAAAGAAAGCTCTGGAGACAATGTACTTACTGCCATTGACTTCTAAGTCAAAAATGATTAAAAGCATATTTATGCTATGTCTTACCACAATTTAAAATTTTAAGAAAGGTTTATAAGATACAGCAAAATTACTAATGACAGAAGACAAGCCTGGCAGACCTGCTTGCATTTTCTGCCACTGTAATGCTATGAATTTTATTTGACTTAACATGTTCATAGCATTTTTGACCCTCCCTAAGCACTTTTTCCTAACTTAATGTGACCCCCACAACCACTTGACAGGCAGGGCGGGTGCTACTATAATCCCCACTTTACAAAAGAACATTGATCTCAGTAAGAAGCCTAATTGATTGTATTGATCTCAGGTGGCTAAAATTTACATTCACTAGATAAATGAATAAATTTGAATAAAAGTGAATGAAATTGAGTTTACATAGACTTTGTGGGATTTCACATGCTGATAAAACTAAGATGAATTTTAGCTGTTTTTTCTCTGAGGGGTACATAAAGAGAACTCAGCCAGGAAACATTACCTAAAAAAAATCACTCAGAAATGACCACTGACGAATTTTTAGAAGTTAGAACCTCTCAGATCCTTGCTGTGGTTAAGTATGATTTTATAAAGCAGTTGACTACAATATTCATTATTGAGTGCATGTGGCCTATATATACAAAAAAGTTATTCTTTATACCTAGGAAAAACAATATTAGAAGACACTTTTAGTAGACAACACATTAATGTGGAACAACCTCAGCATTAAACTTTTATTTTTCAGAATGTAGACTGTGCCTTGCAATTGTCAGAGAAAGTCCATTAGTGGATACCAACTGCTAACCAGGCTTTTAATTTGTGCATTGAACTTAAAATCACCTTTTCAGCTTTGCCTTTGGTATGAGCTTTATAAATAATTACTCCAATCATCACATTACAAGGCATTGTCATAAGTTGTAAGGGATCAAGTCCTCCCACTGGAGTAGAGTTTAACATGATTTCCCCTCATGGGTATTATGATAAGGCAAATAGAAGGGATATGACCTCCTCCAACTGCCCAACAAAGAGAAAGGGGTTGGAAACTGTGGACCACACTCCAGGGAAAACAGAAGAAAAGATACCAGTAGTCATGAGCTCATCAAGCCAACGAGTAGTCATTGCTGCAGACAGAATAACTATGTTTCTCATAATGGGAACACTAAGGATATAATGGCACAACATAGCGTAATTCTTAGGACCCTGTATGAGCCATGACTAGCTCTAAAAAGCCAAGCCCAAAAGCCATGGTAGGCCCATAGAGCTCCATTGTGTAAGGGAGAAACCTACAACCATCCTGACCAATGGCTGAAAGTATCTCCATAAGATAGTCAGGCAACTAGAGGAGAACCAATGAGGCCAGTGCAGTTATGTAATAGTTAATGAGGGAAGCGAAATCTCATGCACATCTAGTGCAAAGTACTCCTCGTAATGGGATAGATGTTCCAGAGAAATCCATCAAACCCTTGGTGTTATTATTTTTATTTTTGGCAGCATGTAATTTGTCTTGGCTTATGACAAGAGGAGCAGGCAAGACTAATGTGGCTTCTTTGTTTACAGACTGTGGGTTGAACGTACATAAGCAGTGTTCTAAGCATGTTCCCAATGACTGCCAGCCTGATCTCAAGAGGATTAAGAAAGTGTACTGCTGTGACCTCACCACACTCGTGAAGGCTCACAATACTCAGAGGCCTATGGTGGTAGACATCTGTATTCGAGAAATTGAAGCAAGAGGTTTGAGAAATATTCCTTCCTGTCACATACAGTGATGTCATTTTTACTATTGTCAAGAAAACTGACATACTCTACTACTCTTGTTGGGAAAATGACCTACCCAGAAACAGAAACACACAGAGATAGACTAGTTCCAACCCATACCATTAACTTCCATTTCCTCTATAAGCCATGAATTTCCACAGTCAGCTAAGGTTCACTGAGCATTGACTACAGGGTAGATACTGATGATATAAAAGTCATTGTTCTTGACTTCAGAAATGCATACTTAGGGCAGGGGAGATGACTCAAAGCATTGGCCACATGAGCATGGAAACTAAAGTCTGGACACCCAGCACCCACATAAATGTAGTGGGCATGGAGGTGATGGAGGTGGGGCCAGGACCTGGGGCAAGCTGGCTAGCTTCACTACTCAAATCAATGAAGCTCTGAGCAAAAGCGAGAGATCTTGTGTCAGAAGATAGTGATCAAGAAGACACCTGATGTCTACCCTGGCTTCCACATGTACACACACACACACGTGTGTGCATACAGGCACACAAGCATGCATGCATACATACATGTGCATAACACACATATATTAAATATATACACAAAAATATAAACAGATTTCACACTGCATCGTGGGGAACCAGAAGAGCAAACATACACATATTGCAGGTGTCCCTATTCAAAGCACCCTGGGGTCACAGAAGAAGACGGCCTCTTCTTATTCTGAGGACAATTAAGACAGACTTAAAAATGCTATTAAGTAATAAAAACATTATTTAGCAACAGACTCTCACCACATAAAAAGATACCCCTAACATTACTTTTGTATATTAAAGAAAAGAGGTAAAAAAAAATTATAAAACTGTAAGCAATGTAAATCTAGACAGCAAAGAATGTCATTTTAAGGTATTTTTTAAGGCTCTTCACATTATACTTGGGTTTATCTTTCTTTCACACTTTCATACTAAAATTTTCTCATTTGGCCACTGTTCAGCAACATGATGGGCAGGGTTCTGTTAGGAAGAACTTGGATTGCTGGATAAAGCTTGGAAAACTTTGTATCTGGGCCAAATACAAAGCCTCTTTAAAGCCTGAACAAACCGTTTTGCCCTTTATTGTGTTCTGCTACACATTATATCCATCACTAGACCAAACTGGCTTAATATACTCTATAGGTAAGTTCTCACTTGCCAGTTTCCCATTCTTTCCAAAACAAAACATCAAAGGGCATTGTAGCTAGTAATTGTCAGGCCTTTATAAAGAATTATCCCCCTCTCTTCTGCAGGTTCTTTTGCTAAATCAAAACTGGCTCATTGAACCACAGTTTATGAGAAATGTCTCCTCTGTTTTCTCTGTGTGGCTCTCAGAGTTTAACAAACTCTCTGTGATCTAGTGAAGGTGTTGATGCAGGATAACAGGAGGGTTACCCAACTTAGGATGACTTCTAGATCAGCTTCCTAGGAAGGCTTCCTCAGCCCTCTCCGCAGGCACCACTACATGCTGCCATAAACTACTGTGGCCTTCTGTCTGTGGCAGTGCATGTCCCGATCGTGCTGCATAGACCTGCATTTCCTACTACCCGGAACAGGGTGGAAGGTAGGTTTCCTCTTACGGGCCACTTCATCTGGAGTAGTTTCAGCAGTGGGTACCAAGATGAGAGCCGGAATTGACTAAGTATGTTGGTTATGGTTTCCAGAGAGAGCAAGGCCGCCACATCATCTATTTCTGTAGCTAACACAAGCTAATGCAGACCCTAGTAAATGGCAGATAGCGCATATTCAATAAAAGCCAAGTTAAGTATAATCAGAACATGTGTTAGTTACCAAGATATTGGCAAATATAATGATTGCTTATTTTTGCTAAAGCTATTGTTTGGATAGCACTGGTTTTTGGCATAAAGGATCTAAAGTCCAGTCCTCTATTCCCTCTGCTGATTTTGATCCTTCATGTCACCCACCAGGTAAGGAGGACAAAGAACAAATCAAGGGGACAGAAATGGTCGTTCTTCCCCCCCTAAGTAGGCAATCAATGATCAAGCACCAAAATCAATAAATTTCCCCACATTCATGTGTGTGATCAGCCTTCTGAAAGTAAGACAATTAAATAAATCACTCATACTCAGTTATTTAGCATGCTGTCTTATTTTTATGATTAAACATAAAATCTTGGAAAATTTGGACTTGTGCAATAAAGTGAGGATATATCACACACATGCAGGGTGTGTGTACCTAGCATGGTATTGTGTCCAACACAGCATCAGGAGTGAAAAGATGCTAGGGAAAGCCAGCTTCTATCTATGGTAGGGAAACTGGCATGTGGCAGTCTGAGGCACAAAGGAGCTCATGAGAATCTGAAATACCAGCTCTCTTTGTACATCCAGGCAGGAAGAAGACCCGGTCTTCACTGAAATATCCATTTATAACAAGAAAATTAATACAGACTCACATGGAAATGGGGACTGGCAAGTCCAAGTTCTGACGCAAAAGGGCATGATATATGAGATGGCTAAATGTATTTGTTCATTTCCTGATAGTTCCAGTATAGATATGAAATTAGAGTCTTTTTATAGATGTTTCAGAAAGCTGAAGTTTAAATCTCCTTGTATTCCCTTGTCCCACAGGATTAAAGTCAGAAGGGCTTTACAGAGTCTCAGGGTTCACAGAACATATTGAAGATGTTAAGATGGCATTTGATAGAGGTAAGCTTGAATGGCCCATAATGCTCTTGCTTACCCTAATGCCCTCCCTGCTGCTACCAGAGTTCACTCATAGTGGAACAAAGCTTTTCAGCTACTGATAGCTGCTCTTCAGCAAGGTAAAGAATCATGTGTTAAAATTCTCCCAAGTCTAATTCACTGATGGGAGTTTCCAAGGTCTCTTTGGAAGCCATGGACAAGTGACTATATGAGGAAGAGATTTTAAAAGATTATTTGAATAAGAGGCCAGTCCACATACCACCAGAATACCTTCATCATCCTCATGTCAAAATGTACCAAATCCACTCAGGACTTCTCTCTCAGTGTTCCAAGGAAAGGGACTGGAAACAGGAATGGAAGGCTCCCCAACACTGAAGGAGGGAAAACCAGTGGAGTACAGGAAGTAACTCCATGGTTGTAGAGAATTGAACCTGGATCCATGGCTTTACAGGCAAGTGCCTTAATTGCCAAGCCATTTCTCCAGCCCTGATTGAATGACATTTTTTTTAAGGGAGGGTTTCACTCTATCCCAGGCTGACCTGTAATTCTTTATGTAGTCTCAGGGTGGCCTCAAACTCATGGCGATCCTCCTACCTCTGCCTCCCAAGCGCTGGGATTAAAGGCATATGCCACCACACCCAACCTTCAATGACTTTTAACCAAAAAAAAAAAAAAAAAAAATTCATAGTCAGCATAAGGTAAAATGGATTCCGTGTATTTACTAATGGAAAAACTTTATAGTCAAAAAATGCTATGAGGGCTGGAGAGATGGCTTAGCGGTTAAGCGCTTGCCTGTGAAGCCTAAGGACCCCGGTTCCAGGCTCGGTTCCCCAGGTCCCACGTTAGCCAGATGCACAAGGGGGCGCACGCGTCTGGAGTTCGTTTGCAGTGGCTGGAAGCCCTGGCGCGCCCATTCTCTCTCTCCCTCTATCTGTCTTTCTCTCTGTGTCTGTCGCTCTCAAATAAATAGATATAAAAATTAAAAAAAAAAACGCCATGAGGATAATTGGAAAAATTGGTAAGAAACGTAATCTTATCTGTGCATAAGGCAAAGATAAACTTTCCCTGATTGAAGTCCTAGGAGCCAGAGGAGGATCAAGTTCAAAAAACTTCAATGAACCCTAAAGAGGCTGTAGAAATGTAAGGTGCCCAGTGATTATTTTATGTGCATGTTTTTCAGGCCCATGGCTAAAGAATACTGGGCAGACATAAAAGAGCATCCTAAAGAGTATTTTAGTAAATATGTAAATTAATGCATTGCTTCTTGACATTTTCATGTGTGTTGACCAGTGTTATTTTTTCATATTGGGTTACTACGCTAGTATAATTCTTACAAAATAAATCTTTGTGCCTATGGAATGACTTACTATGCTTAAATTTCTAGCTAGCAAATTACCAAAGGCTGGAACCAGAGAATGGTTGATATTTTATCCTATTTGTCCTCTTGTCTTCGGTCAACTGCAGAGCCTATGCCAATTTCACCAAGCTCTTTTCTGTCACCCCTAGTACATCAATGTTATTAGAAGTCAAAAAATGTCACCTCAGAATTTTTGGGAAGCATTCGCATCTGGATCTTTCTTTCTGTGCATGCTTTAACGTCACAAAGTGAGGAACTAACCAGGAGTTGGACCACTGATTGTTTTTCAGATGGTGAAAAGGCAGATATCTCTGCCAACATCTATCCAGACATCAACATCATCACTGGAGCCCTGAAACTGTATTTCAGAGACTTACCCATCCCCATCATCACATATGACACCTACTCCAAATTTATAGATGCAGCAAGTAAGTAGGGAAAAGGAATCTTTTAAATAAGGTGCTTTTGAGCTCAAGAAAATTAAAACTTTGAACTATTTAATTTATTGAGAGGACACTAGTTTTAACCAGTAGTGTCTCAGGATTAGGGTTAATAGAAAGCCACTCACCAGCTGAGCTAATCCCCATACTTGGCTGACTCTATGGCAGTAGCTGAGTGCCAGGCAGCTCTGTTCCTCCCCGTCATTCCCTGTATCCTGACAACCAGCATGGCTAGTCTGTTATTTATTGAGAGTTATGAGTACTTCTGTTGTAAAAGTCAGTGCTCTCCAAAGAGAGCTGTGTAAAATAATTCCTACCATCCTTTGGGAGTGTTACATAGGGAGACCCTGTCTCAAAAATAATGGCACAGATATACTGTATACACTGTGTCAAGTACTATTCTAGAACCTCTCACCAGTTTCTTCTTCTTGTCTACCCCATAAAGCAAAGATTATAGTTTGATTTGATACAAGAGAAAAGTTACCATGGAGAACTGAGCAAACAAGTCCAGAAGAGGACCGTCAGAATTTGTCATCCACCAACCCCAAGTTCTTCATTCAGTATTGACCTCTGCTCTCCAGAGTTAAAGGGCCATGTCAGGGGAAGGGCTGCACTTTGCCAAGAAGCATGTAGTAACAAGGAAGGAGAAATTCACATGCTAAAAGTAATGGCATAAAAGTCAAACTCTCCTTGAGGAAAATGGTTTGTCTTGAGGGGGAGGATTATGTTTCAAGGTTGAAATATATAGGTATATGCCATTAGATATATTGATTCATTAATTCATAAGATTCATAAAAGACACAACTTTCAAATGAGCTATGGTCCTGCCCCCTAATAAAACTGTTCCTTTCTGGATCCTAGCATTCCTGAGCAGAGGACATTCTAGCAACTGGGCTTTTTTCTATCCCTGCAGGAATAACAGGAGGGCTTTCTTTGAGTGTCTGCCAATACCTATCAGTGACCCAAAGTCCACACATTCTTCCTCCTATTGTTAACATGCATAGTATCTATTTCCTAACCTAGGTTGCACACTGAGGCCTTTAATAGAGATAGAGTTGGTCGGCCCATCTGTCAATACCCTTGCATTGCAAAATGTCTTTAGTCATAGAAGTCTGAAAAGGAGAACCTTATTAGACACCTTATAGCACATTCTACTATAGTTGATGCAGACAAAATTAGAGTTTGTGATGGTGATCTCTCAGCAAAACTCAGAAGGGCCAAGCAAACTCTGTGCATGCACCACCAGCACACAAGCACCTGACTGCCGGTGCCTGGAAGGTGAGCACAACATCCACTCTGGCCGCCTACATCACAAATGTGCATTAAACATATGGCGTTCAACTTCAGCTCTTTCTGGAATGAGGCATGACACAAAGGAACTGATTAAGTGAAACAATACCTGAGATTGTATGAATTTATCAAATTCCTCCCATTTGTGGCTAAAACACACAAAACCAACTTCTTGTTGCTTCTCTGGAATACTGGAGTCATATGTATGCACTAACATCCATCTGTGTGCTTGTCACAGAAATCTCCAATGCAGATGAGAGACTGGAAGCTGTCCATGAGGTGCTGATGTTGCTGCCTCCTGCCCACTATGAGACCCTGAGATACCTGATGATCCACCTCAAAAAGTAAGCCAGCACCTCCCTGATGCACCTACCCTGATCTACTCCTAGTACAGTACTAGAGAAAGTAGACAGCCTTCCTCCTTTGCTCTACATTGAAGAAACTGAAGATAGCAAGACTGCCTTCCTTGGGTTTCCTCAGTCTTAGCTGCTGGAGCCCACACTGCCAAGAGCTGCTCCAACTACTCTCCATAGGGCATCCCTAGGGGACCTTGGGTTAAACATGATATTGCTGAAGCTTAGAAAGGGTAAATGGACAACTCAAGCAGATGAACTGAAGATTGAAACCCAGGCCCACACTCTGTCTTAAGCATTTGTTCTCAATACTTTCAGGCAGGTGTCTTCTGCCTACATTGGATGTACTCTAAGTTCTGGTCTTCCTTCTACACACCATAATGACAGCCTCCAGGGCCTATCTGCCTTCTGGGAGAACACATCCCCAACTTGACCTCTTCATTCTGTATATATGCATTCTTTCTCCAAGCAATGAATTGCCCCAAAACTTTATGGCTTAAAACAATGAAAATACATTATGTCATTGTCTCTTTGGGTCAGGGATCTTGATGTGGATTCATAGGTGCCTATATCACAATATCCATGTGGAAGTTGCAGCAAAGCTCTGAGCCAGCCTGAGAAGCTCATGAGAAGGCTTGAGGGGAAGAGCATCCCTTTCCACAAAGCTCCTCTGGCATTGCTGAGCTGATAGCCTCATTTCCTTGCTGTTTGCCACACACCTCCCTCGCTTCCTTGCCGTGTGGGTCCCTCCATAGCTGCTCCCAAAAAGTCAACTAGCTTTGCTTAGAGCAAGCAATCAAGAGCATCCAAAATGAAACCCAGTCATTCTGTAACTTAATCTCAAAGGTAACATTCTAGTGTTTTGACACATTGTATTTGCTAGGAGAACATTACCAGGTCCAGCCCATACTTCCAGCAGATAGGGCTTGCTGGAGGAGCGGGGGTCAATCTTGGAGGATACCTTCCAAATGTGAGGCTGTCTATGTATGAGTGTGTGAGACAGAAACATCTAGATATTTGCAAAATACTAGAATCTCTAGCTCTAGACTCTCCTCCCTAAACCTTGCATCTTTTTCCTCTTCTATACACTTATGAGACTGACACATTGATCGTTGAATACTGAGAGATTTGTACATCTATGTGTGTCTCCCTTTGTGAGTTGAAGATATATGACAGCAGTATATTGTTAGATAAAATGAAACAAAAATTGTCTGCTTGAGCAAATTATATACCTACTCAGTAAGTAAAGTCAAGCAAGTTGAGAACCCAATACTAAACAGTAGGGTTTCAGTTTTCATTTTTCTGCCTTGTAAGACCAGTATCTAGGAAGAGGTAGCAACATGCAACTCAGATAAACTTACTTTGATTAATTTATTGAATCTAAGTAATACTGAGTCTAAATAGTGCACAAAAGGTATCATGCCTAGCTTTTAATTAGCTACAAATTATTTCATTAAATTGTTGCATTTGCAAGGTAATGTACCATAATCAGGAAAAATAGTAGTGTTTCCTAGCTGACTTGTAAATACCATTGATTTCATATTTCTATTGTGATGGGTTTGTTACCTGTTTGCTAGGGTACAGTGTTTCACAGAGAGAGGTGAGCACTTTCATAGTGAAGAATGTCCTCTTCCCAACTTTTTTTTAATTCTTTTTTTAAATTTTAATTAATTTATTTGACAAAAAGTTGGGGAGAGAGAGAATGGGCATACCAGGGCCTCCAGCCACTGCAGACAAACTTCAGACACATGCACCCTTTGTGCATCTGGCTAATGTGGGTCCTGGGGAATTGAACCAAGATCCTTTGGCTTTGCAGACAAACACCTTAATCGCTAAGCCATCCCTCCAGCCCTCTTCCCTACATTTTTCTTAGCTTCGCATCAGGAAAATGTGTCAAGTTGAGTTAGTGACACTACTCAGTGACTAATCTCAACTACCTCCAAAAGAGCTGCTAGCCTCTGTAAAACATAAATATATTTTATTATATTTTCTCATTTTTGTGGAACTTACTTCATGTCTGTTATGAACATTCTAAAAACCTAAATTCTTGAGAGCAAGAATCTGGGAAATCATAGTTTCATTTTACTAGGAAGGTGGTAAACCAACTTTATGGATGGTTTAGAGTTCATTCTTGAAGGCCTTTCAGTTCTTCTGTGGATGTACATATGATTTTAAATTCCAGCAAGAATTACTGCTCCAGACCTCATCCTGTGGGCACTAGGATTAATGTACAACTGCCCTGAAACTTGGCCACATTGCTGCCATTCTCCTGCCCCACGATAATGGCCTGGCTCTCCCTAAGCCAAGCAGCCTGCTCCATACGCACCCTCTCTCCTGGGGCCCACTCCTGCCAGCAGATAAGGCCCTGCTCTCAGCTTCCTCTCTGGCATGCAGCCTGCAGACCAGCAGGACGTGATGAAGAAAGCCAGACTTCCCACAAGCCCGGGGAACATGCCACGGGCTGGCCAACAACCTCCTGCCCCTTCAGCCAATGTTACTTACATGTCAGTTCCAAGCATCTTCAGGAAGATGAACTATTCTCATTTGTTAAGGCTGTGTTCATAGAGGGTCACATTAGTCATTTAATTCTACTAGCTGAAGGCATTTATCAACAGTTTAAAAAGGAGAGAAAAATGATCCAGAAAATTACCCTTGAGAGAATGCCCATCTGCCATGTTTATTCTCAATTTGATTTTGTAATTTCCTGAGCCAGAGATGGTCTTGAAGTACAGAGCCAGTAGGTCCATCCACCCGCAAGCTTGCTTATGTAATGTGTGTGTTTGTTTTCCAGGGTTACTATGAATGAAAAGGAAAATTTCATGAATGCAGAAAATCTAGGTATCGTATTCGGACCCACTCTGATGAGACCCCCTGAGGACAGCACCCTCACCACCCTCCATGACATGCGGTACCAAAAGCTGATTGTGCAGATTTTAATTGAAAATGAAGATGTTTTGTTCTAATCCATCAGGGAAATGAGTTGTCAGAGCTAAAAGAATAAAAACATTTCTTACACTTGATTTGTTTTCAGGCAAGTGTTAGAATTTCCTGAACCGCAGTGGATTGCAGAGTTGGGGACTATGTCTCCCTCCTCCACATGAGGACAATGGTGAGGGGGAGAGAACCCTGACCTTGGGTCTTTTGCCGTGCCTCGTATGTATGTCTGTTTTGCTGGAAGAGTGATTAATAAATCTTTCTTTAACTTATTAAAAAATGTAGACTTTTAAGCTTCAATCTTATCAGTAATAAAAGGGAACTTAATTCATAAAGGTACTTGATATAGTTATACATTTTCCACTTACAAAAAGAAGACAATTCTATATGTTAAATGTTAAATGAAAGCTATATTGTAAAATGTATTTTATTTTAGCTGCAAGAATGTTATTTTATCTTAGCAAATAGAACTCAATGCAGTGCATTGGTTATTCCCGTGTTCCTTGTCCTGCGTTCTTGCTGTGATGCCTGGAAAATGTCGACCAGAATGCAGTATTACCTTGACATACCTCTGTCCTTGTGCGTGCTTCTTGATGAAATTCATCCATCGCCCGTGTCCCTGCTTTTGACAGGTCTTTCTCTTCAGTACTCTCATTCTTCTCTTTTATATAGTGTATGCTTGTAGCAGTTACAGGATGCTCTGAGACATCCAGTTTCCATTCCATAAAATTTTTGTGACTTCCCAAAGGATGTCATAGAATTGGTCATAGCCTTTCTATATTATGAGTATGTAATTTCAAACATGCAATGAGATTTGTTGCATGAGATAAATTGAGGACATTGGATATATCTGGGCATGTTTGCTTTTCTAGTTTTAGCCATGCCCTTCAAATGTATATGTTCATAGAAGGTTGATTTTTTTGCCACATTTCCAAATGAAAGATGAATGTGTTGGATCATTGTTGAATTTTTTTCTTCATTTTCATTTTAGAAACCTATTTTTAAAATTGAGAATAAATAAGATTGCTTTTATCAAAAATTTGTTTCTGCTTGATAAAAATTCCTCTGTATGAAATAAAATGTAATATGATTTTATTAATAGAGTCCCATCCTATTGGTTATATTTATCTTAACATAAGCCTTTCACACAAAGATTTCTATATATTTCCTATATTTTGTAATATAACTGAAATATTTAAGTTTCTTTTAAATCCCTTGATTGTCTGAGATGATTCATATACTTCATCACAAGTCTTGCTTTGGAGCAACCAGAAGAGAACTGCTCTGTGATAAGTGGAGGGAGAGGAGCACCAAGGGTTGTGGACCCAGGATATCCCCAGGGCCCTCCCTGCTGATGGACTCTTGGCATCCAGGGTTCAAACTGGTTTGTCCTGTTCCATGCTTCCCACATTCCTCCAACTGTACAGATTGGTTTGTTGTAGCTTATGTACTTCTTGATACTGTCAAAACTTATCTGGAAATGGTTTTATTTTGTGAAGTGAATGAGACTTTGTAATTTATGACAGTGTAAATGGAAGGAAAGCGATCTGTGTATTAAATGCTTCTGTCTATCATTTTGAACTATGTTTGGGGCGTGGTGTCTAGAGGCCATATTTGCAAATACATTTGGTAATGGATTTTCTACCATTACAACACCTCAGGAGAAGGCAGGTGCATCCTTAGGAGTCCCCACCTTGCCTTAGCAGCTCACCCCTCTTTCTGCATCTTTCTAGGGAGCCTGTTGGGAAGTAAAGACTCAATTCTTTGCCTTTACTTTCAGAAATCCAGGGCACCTGGATCCATACAGGAGTGAGGAGTTAGAGTCAATCATACTAGGACACTTGGACAAAGGACAAGAATGTTGGAATCACAAAGCTGCAAGTTGGGATTCTAAGATTCACCTGTTACCAGAGCTGACTGGCCACACTGTGAAGTGAGGAGCAGAGGTAGCTGGAGTTAATTTGTTTTTCTGAAAGACTCAGAACAACAATCAGATTGTGACCTCATACGTGACACTATGATAAAGTAATTGTTATTTCTGAAGATTTTAAGAATGGTTTTAAAAAGGAAAGACTTACATGGGAGCAGGGATGAAAGAAGCCTACAGGAGAAGGAGTTGTCTGGGATAAGTCAGAGCCCCAGTAATACCCAGGGACTTGATAGCATGGCTCTGTGACATGCAGGGAGAGTGAGGTTCACTTTTTTCCTCAGATGTGATCCCAACACCTGATCCACCAGCCTTGCTTTAGTTTGAAACCTGCTCGCCACACCCACTTCCCTAAACACCCAGCAGTCCACCCTCCTGGCTACCTGCAATGGCTCTCCTTACCTGGGTCACCATTCCTGCCATAGCATCCGTCATAGACTGTACAGAATAACACATTGTCCTGTAGGATGCCCACAAGTAAGTTGTAAGAGGTGTAATAGGGGCCAGGAATGTGGGAGAAGAAGGTGGCAAAGATAGAAGGAGACCCCCACTTTTCCCATGATGGTAAATGGATTTTCAGATATTCTGGTGTTGACTGCTTAGGCCTGGGGACTGGAGCAAAAATCAAGGGTGACATCCTGAAAAAGCAAAGGAATAGGGAGAAAGGATGAGGACAAGGGTGGAGAGAGTACTAGGAAGAAATACAGATCACAGGTGAAAATTTTTCTGGGCTGTCTAACTCTTCTAACCAAACTTGGGTGGCTTATACATTCCTAAGTACTATTAATCTTCAATGTAGAGAAACTTTCAGTTTTTAAATGTAACATATTAATTTCCAACAAACATTTATCAAGCTTTCCTTAATGTTGAAGACTTAGAGGCAAAGAAAAGGCTTATCTCAGGGGAAAGTTTAATCATTTCAGTCTGGCTGGAAAGAGGAAACTGGTTGTAGTAGACAGCTTTGGGTTCACTGAAGTGAACTTCCAAACCAGGCACAGTTAAGGAGGAAGAGATATTTACTGAAGCTTACAGATCCAGGGGACATTCCATAATGGCAGAAGAATCTGGCCTGCTTTCACAGGTCCAAGCAGGGAGAGAGAAGGCACAAGCCAAAAGCCACACTGCACACCTCAGGAACTCCAGGTGGAATTAGGCACTTTGCATATCTTTAGATTGGAATTTCAAACCCACCACCACACCTTGACATCCTCATAGTGACACCTCCTCCAGCCAGGTAGCTGCAAATCAAAATTACAAACTAGTGAAACAATAAATATATTGGTGGCCACCTATTCAGACTACCACAGTCTTCATGTAAGGGGTTTGGCCTCTAATATAAAGAGAAATTTAATGTTTAAACATGCTTTTAACTGTGGAACAGTCATATTTGCAGAAAAGTTAGCCTTAGCAGGTTTCCACTCATGCTACCATCTTACAGATCCACAGCTGACCTAGCAAAACCCAGAAACTAGAAATCAACATTAGCATATTTCTACCTACTATTCTCCAGGCTTCCTTCCTTCCAGATGCCATGACTACTTCCACTAATGTCTTTGTGTTATTGTTCAAGGACACAAATCATTCAGCACTCACGGGAATTATTAAGGGGCAAATGACACAATTTGTTATCCACTGTTGGAAGATGACTTTCTTGGCTATGAGTTCATCAGAGAATATGTGAGCAGATGTGGTGTCATGAGAGTAGCAGTACAGAGCCAGATGTTCGTGGTAACTGAGACTGGTGGTAGACCAGACTAGGCAGGGATACGGCAGAGAAAAATATAACTGGGTTATAGTTAAGAAATGAAGTTGAAAGGCTTGGCTATCGATTGGATTTAAGAATCCAGGGTGCTTTCTCAGTTACTTGGGAAACTGTAATATTTACTAAACAAAAGCCATTTATAAGAATGAAAGTTTGTTGGAGAGGAGGAGAAGAGGTATTAAAGGCTGGGCCTGAGGAACTGGAAATATCTGTGATATCCAAATATAGGTTCTCTAGGAGAAAGTGCATTAACAGACCTGTGCTGGAGATTTGGACCCACTGGAAATAATAACTGAAAGCATGGGATTGCATTAGCATGCTCAGGGAAATGAAACAGAAATATAAGGGAGGCCCCATGCTGAACCCTCTGCAGCATTCACAGAGGGAGACAAAGAGGAGAGAGGATATGAGGCCTACTATAATATAGTAAGCTATCAAGGATTTCATGAGCACTTCAAAAAAATCTATCCTCTCTTCAGGTTTGCTTCACAGTGTCCTCATGCATGTAATTATTCCCTTAGATTAGTTTGTTACATGTAAGGCATCATGTTAGATCCTGTGCTTTGGATAAATTTGCTTCACTGAATGCTTTGTAAATATAAGTAAGCCAGTGATATGGGTCTAAATATTCACTCTTCTGGTGAATGTGTTGAATTTCCAATGAAATGATCCTTGGAGGTAGTGCTTTAAGAAGGTGATTAGGTCAGAAAGTGGGGCCTTCATTGAGGAGATTAGTGCTCTCATAAAAGAGACTCATGTCCTCTCCAATGAGGATATAGCAAGGCGATTACTACCTATAATCCAGGAAGTTGTCTTCACAAGCCACAAAATCTTCCAGCATCTTGATATTGGACTTGTCAACAATGCTGTTTGTAAGCCACCCACCCAATACATGGTACTTTGTTATAACAGCCTGAACAGAGTAAGACAGCTAGCATTGTTGTTTTCTTTGTTCCTGAACTGAGTTGAAGATATTTTATTTCACTTTGCTGCTTTCCTGCTGTTGTTTTACATACGTCTAATACATGTATATGACAAATCACCACAATTGTCATTACTACTGCCACACAGTGAATAGAAAATCCCTGAGATAAGACCCACAGATACATGATACAGATGTGAATACATAGCACATCTCTATTCATTCTAAGAGTCCCACTCAGCAGCTCCCTCCCTGTGAGACCTCCCTGGACTTCCCAGGCAGAGAAACCAAGAAATAACAGCCAAACACATGAGAGCATGACTGTTCAGAAAATTGTAAAGGGTTGTTTTAACCATTGCACAAAGTGGGAAGGAAGAGGAAAGGGAGTGAGAATAAATACACAGGCCTATGTAAGAAAATAAGGAACCTGGGTGCCAAGAAAAAGAATAAACTTAAAAGAGTCAAACTTAGAAAGGCCTGTCAGGTGGACAAGACAGGAAGTAAAGGACAGGACAGAGCAGAACACAAAAGCCCAGAGTCACAGAGCTAATCAGGAAGTTGTTACAGGCAATGACAGCCTGACTTGGCTCATGGCAGGTGGGATGGAGCCTGACTTGGCTCATGGCAGGTGGGATGGAGAAAAGACTTGGAAATGAAAGAT
This sequence comes from Jaculus jaculus, assembly GCF_020740685.1. NCBI lineage: Eukaryota > Metazoa > Chordata > Mammalia > Rodentia > Dipodidae > Jaculus > Jaculus jaculus. The sequence goes on from NC_059117.1 coordinate 42,397,782, forward strand.
ATTTAGGGGACCAATCAGAACTTCTCAGCATGGTGCCAGAGGCAAAAGGAAGGAAACAGTCACATTTGACATCCCTACTTATGATTTTTGCAACAAGGTGGATGTGTGGTAAAATAAGAGAATAAAAGAAAGAAGCAGTTTGTAAGGAGAAGTCACATGGTGGGGCTCGGGGGGACTGTATGATGAGTTATGGTGACAAAGGCTTATCTTGGTAGAAATGTAGGGTTGGTATCTAGAGCTCAGAAGAGGGATGAGCTGGCAGATAGGATTCACTGTGGACAACTGATGTGAAGCAAACCAAGAAGAGGATGCAGGTAAGAAGAAAATCTAAGGAACAGCTATACTAGATAGCTTCAAGTCACTGAGATGATCTTACAAACCAGGCACAGTTATGAAGGCAGGAATATTATTAAAGCTTATAGATACAGGGGAAGTTCCATAATGGCAGAAGAAATTGGCCCCCTCGTAAAGAACCAAGCAGACAGAGAGAAGGCCCAAGCCAAAAACCCCAAAGCCACACCAGCACATGTAGGAATTCCATGTGGAGCTCAGGCAATTTTCATATCGTTAGACTGGAATTTCAACTCTATCGCCACACCTTAGGGCTGGACCCTAAGATCTGCCCAGTGACATCTCTTCCACCCTGCTGGTACTCAGAGAAACTTATGGGGAGATCAAGAATGGCCAGAGGAGGAGGATAACGTGTTGCACTCACTTTGGATATGCGGACTCAGAGTCACCGGTAACAAGAGCAGACAAGGAGGCAAAAGTAAGTTGGTCAGTGACAGGAAGGGATGAAGTGAGTATAGAAGATACAACCTATAGTCTATCTTGGCTAAGGAAAACGATGTTCTCATTTCATAGACTTATCAACCTCTTGTGTGTAGTACATCACATCTAGGACTCAAAACAAAACTAGAAGTTTCATAAACTGCTTCAATAGTACTGTATTCTTAGAAAGTTAAGAAAGTCTTACTCTGACATACTTTGATCACTCACCTTGCCATCATGATACCTGTTTTTCCTGTCCCATGATCTCTAGAATTAGTATCATCTTGGGTTGTTCTGGTTCTGTATTCTAAAAGTGGATACAATAACAAAATAGCTGCCCTCCTAACCTCCCAAGCATTTTTCTAAAGATCAGTTGTGATCCTGAATGTGGATACTCCAAGCTAAGTGTAAACTATATAGTAATACACAAATATTAATTATTGTACTCGGGTTTCATCCCTCCAAACCATTCTCTTTCTTGGAGGGGCAAGCCAAATTTCACTCAGAAATGGCCAGACTTGAGGCTAGAAAGCCAAATGATGAGAGCAGGGACAATAAGGAGCTATAAGAATCAGAGGAACAGGCAAAAATAACCAACCTTGGAATGAGTTTGCGATTTTGCAGGCCAAGTAGAAAGAACGTGTATCAAGCAAAAATGATCCTCATCAAGCCAGAGATAATGTGTTGGGGAGGAGAGGTATGGGGTGCTTTCCAGGAGGTCATTGACAACATATCCACAACACTTTTTATGATCCAAGAAGCTGACAACTCTTGGGTGGATCAGAGGGAATCTTTCTGGCCTTATACACAGTCTCCATGTTGGCACTGTCAACTACATGTGAATAGCCCATAGGAACTACTGCTTCAGAGTGGATGGCTTCTAATAATCAGACAGGCTTGACTTAGATGAGGCAGTAGAACTATCAGTTAGAGAAAGTTTGGGGGCACATGAAATAAAAATGATAGGACTTAAACAATAAAGACATCTATTAGCTCAAACATAAGTCCAATTGTAGGACTGTCCAAGATTGGGACTATCTTCCTATCCTACCACACTCAGCTTATAAGCTTTTCTCAGGTTACAGGTGAGTAGCTGCAATGATAAGAAAAACAGTGTCTTTCTTTTCTTGAATGTCCCATTTACTAGCAAGGGAAACCTTCCTAGGAGTGTGCATCAGATGACAAGCCACACTGACCAGAATGGCTTTGCATGCTCATGACTAAGGCAGGCATTAGCAAGGAGAATAAAATCAACAGGAATGGTTACATCCTACTCCTCCATGTAGCTTTGGATTATTTATTTATTTCTTTATTGCAGATAGAGTCACACCGTAGCCTAAGCTAACCTGGAATTCACTATGTAGTCTCAGGGTGGCCTCAAACTCACAACAATCCTCCTACCTCTGCCTCCCAAGTGCTGGGATTAAAAGCATGCGCCATCATGCTCGACTTTGGACTTTTTTTAATGGTAAATTCTTAGCTATGACTCACAGAGTCCAGAGTTGGTGCTTTGGAAACTTCTTAATGGGTCCTTTAGAGAATAGCTAAAGTTTGAGAAGTGATGGTGTTGACTAACCAGAACTGACACTGAGCTGAGGACAGGTCTGCTTTATTCAAAGATCCTGAACAAAGAGGATTCCTTAGCACAGACAGAACAACAGCTTTGTAGTATTGTGAGGACTGCTCCAATTCTTAGAGCCTGCATGAAATGTTTCATACTCATAAAACCCTTCCTCAGCCGCCAAGGACTCCATAGGTCCCACCTGACAGCTACTGGGAACTACAGTGTAACTGTCTAATGATCAGCTTTATGATAGCAGGAATTTCGTCAGCTTCCCTCACCACCCTACCTCAGACCCTTCCAGGCATTGTACCTCACATGCAGTAGGTATATCAAGTTTACTGATATACACGCCTCCTACAAATAAAATTTCTACTGGTGTACAGTGGAAGGGACGGCATACAAAAACAGGATCCTTATCTCTCTTCTTGCACAAGAATCAAGTCCAAATGGATCAAATGCCTTAATATCAGACCTGAAACTCTGAAGCTGCTAGAGGAAAAAGTAAGAGAAACACTTCAACATATTGGCATAAGCAACAACTTTCTGAATATAACCCCAGGTGCTCAAGATCAACCATTGGGACCTCATGAAATTAGAAAGCTTTTGTACAGCAAAGAACACTTGAATAGAGTGAAGAGGCAACCAACAGAATGAGAGAAAATCTTTGCCAGCTATACATCTGATAAAGGATTAATATCCAGGATATACAAAGAACTCAAAAAAAAAAAAAATCAAACAACCCAATTAAACAATGGGCTATGAATCTAAATAGAGAGTTCTCAAAGAAAGAAATATAAATGGCCTATAAACATCTAAAGAATATTCTATGACCTTAGCCATCAGGGAAATGCAAATTAAAACTTTCTATCTCACTCCTTTCAGAGTATCTATTATCAAGAAAACAAATGACAATAAATGCTGGCAAAGATGCAGAAACAGAGGAACCCTTCTACACTGTTGGTGGGCATGCACACTGGTACAGCCATTGTGGAAATCAGTGTGGAGGTTCCTGAGATAGCTAAAAGTAGATTTACCATATGACCCAGCTAGGCACATATCCTAAGGTCTCTTCTCACTACCTAGAGATACTTGCTCCACCATGTTTATTGCTGCTCTATTCGCAATAGCTAGGAAATGGAAGCAGTCTAGATGTCCCTCCACTGATGAATAGATAATTAATATGTAATACATTTATACAATGGAGTTTTATTCCGATGTAAAGAAAAATGGAATTTTCAGGGAAATGGATGGATCTGAAAAAGATAATACCAAGTGAGATAACCAGGCTCAGAAAGCCAACATCACATGTTCCCTCTCAAATGTGGATCACAGATTCAAATGTATAGACTTGTTTGTGAGTTGGAGTGAAAATTGGTAGCAGAGGCCAGTTATAAAGGTGCTATAAGGGAAGGAGGCCAGTTATAAAGGTGCTATAAGGGAAGGCTTAAGGAGATAGTATTTCATATATTTAAGTAGACAAACAGAGGTTACTGAGGGTGCAATGGCCTAAGTGAGGTAAAGGGAAGAGATTGAGTAAAAGAAGTGTTGGGGAAGGGTTAATCAAAATTCAAGATGTTATGAATAAACCTACTTTTTTGGATAATGTCACACCCAGAAACCATAGACTATTAGTAGAAAATTTTCAGTACCAGGGATGAGATGCCTTCCAGTGAGGGTGCTGACCAGGGAGGTCCCTGATGCTCCCAAAACATTACAGGCCATTGCTAAGGCTCTTGGTTCCCTACCAGAACTAGATGGCAAGACCCTATTGAAGAGTCCACATGCTTGAGAAATCTTTCTGGATCTGAACTGGAAACCTCCTCCCTATAGACCAGCTTACAGAAAGCTGGAAAAAGCTACGCTGCATACAGCCCTATGGGAGAGACAGAAGTCATCAGTAATGAAAACAGTAGACATTGCAAGTCTTAAGTTTTGCCAGCCAGACCAAATGACCAAATGGGTGCAATAGTGGCATGTATGTTATAGGGGAAAACCAACCACTCTCTTCTTGGCCTAGAGGCCTGCTCCATAGGAGAGAATACATACCTGGTACTGAAAACCTAATCAAAAGCCTATGGCAGGGGAGGTCATGAGCCATAAGAAAGTAACATCTGCTCTTGTCTGGTTAAATGCATATATTATGCTCACTAATCTGCCTTGTTAGCACTTTTCTTAACATTCATACCCGTATATTAATGCCATTCTCACTTTTGGTTAGAGAAGCTTCTCTTTTCAGAGGAAGGTGACCACTGATGTAACCCAAAAGGCAGCATAGTGCTGAGAAATGACAGAGAAGTATTCAGCACTGAAACATCTATATTATACCTTCCAAGGCTCAGGGTACATTGCAAGAGAGGTGACAGAAAGAATGTAAGAGCCAAAGAAAGCATAGGGCTGCTTACAATGTAATAATTCAGACACAAATTGGCCTCAATATCCCTGCCCTCACAGTGACTAACTCTACCTTCACAAGGCCCTTATAATAGGAGTAAAAGATGATGACATGAAAATAAAAGAGAGACTAATTGATAGAGGGAGGCAACATGATGGAGACTGGATTTGTGAAGGGGAAACTGGGCGAGGCAAGGGAATTATCATGGTTTATTTCTATAATTATCAAAGTTGTGAAAAACTTTAAATAATACACACACATGCACATGCGCACACACATACAATTGCAACAAAAAACAGGAGAATGGACATGCGCAACTTCCCTGTGCAGAGGGACATGGTGGATAGGCAGCACAGGGTGGATAAGATCAGAGCACAGGATGCAGAGTCACATGACCTGGCTTAGTCAGAGATCAAGGTTTTTAACATTTCCTAGTTTCATGATGTTGTTCCCCCTTTTTTTTCGAGGTAGGGTCTCACTTTAGCCCAGGCTCACCTTCTCAGGGTGGCCTCGATGTTTGTCCCTTTTGAAACATGAAAATTAATGCCTGTCTCCCTGTCTGTCATTGCAGTAACATCATGGGATTGTCTCTGGTGCCAGATATGTGCCTCCAACACTGCTTCTGGCCTACTTCCTTCAGGCAATCACACCCACACTGGCTTTGAATCCTACCCGTAAACAAAACCAAATTATCGCCAAGATTCAGTAAGCTGCCTAATGTCCTGTGACAAGTTTAAGCAAGCTTGTGATCAATTACAGCCTAGGTCCCAGGTGAGCAGGCCTTAGATACACCACTCACCTTAGAAGATTTCTAAAGTTCACAATGAATGCTTTGTCCCCATTCTTCTGCCCCTTTTGCCATTCCTTGGCACATTTTATATACCCACTGCACATGGTTTACAGATACCATGGGTTATAGATGTGGAATAATACTCTAAGTTGGTCTACAACCAAGCTTCTCTCCTCTACATGATGGCATTGAAATGTCTCTACAAGTGGCACACGTGGATTGACCCACCTCACCCACTTCATCAACTGCCCTAATTTTATTTAATTTAACATTTGCTACAATTAGATATTAGATACTTTCCGCTTCTCTCTGAATATCACCGTTTCTGGGAAGATTTTCCTTAGAATCTGCACCAACTGCAGGTGGACTTCTTGAGTTGTGGAGGATGCTCATGCCATCGTCAGCCTTGTTAACATATTTCCCAGAGATGGCACAGTCTGTACTCTCACCAGCATTTGAGAGTATCCTATGCCATATCTTTATCTATACTTGGTATTTCTACATCTAAATCTAATCCATTGGGATAAAGATATATTTTTGCTTAATGTGTAGTTCCTTGGATACCAGACAAGCTGAGCAACATTTTTTTGGTTTAATGACTGATTTCTCATTTACTGGCCTCTTCATTGAACTGGCCATTCATAGGTTTTATCATTCCCCAGTTGAATGTTTTCTTCTCTGTGGATTTGTTGGAGTTCTTCATAGAATATGAATTCTCACAGAGAGACAGAGATCTCCCAACAGTCCATAGATAGAATTCCCATAATTATATGGGTCTATTTCTAGACTCTAGTATTATCTGTTTAGTCATTTTACCTACCTTTGCACCAATGCCAAACTCTTAAATTTTGTGTCTGAAATGTCTTGAAAACACTCCATTCTTGTGCCATTTGTTTAGATTTTCTTGGTGGTTGGTGTAAGTTAGTTGCTCTGAATGAATTCTATGACAATGTAATGTAGTCTTCTCATCTCATTCTGACACAACCAATTCAGATTTAATAAAATGGTATTTGATTTCTATTTTGGGAGAGAAGATATATATCTCAACAAATATAATAATGTTCTTTTATATGGGTTTTCTTTTGTACTCAATAATTTTTCATAATTTCCCAAAGTATATGCCTATGTCTTAAGATATTTAATCCTAGACACATGATTATTTCTGTTACTATGTGAACAAATTTGTTATTTATAATATACTTTCTTTTTAATCTTGGTTTTTTGAGATGAGGTTTTACTCTGTAGCACATGCTGACCTGCAGATTACTAGCCCAAGCTAGCCTTAAATTCACTTCACTCTTATGTTTCAGCCTCCTAATTTCTAGAATTGCAAGCATGAGCAACTGAGCCTGGTATTTCTAATATATTTTCTAATGAATTATTACAGATTTAGGGAATACTATAATTCTCATATGCATTAATCTTATAAGGTTAAACTTATATTAGTCTTACATCCACTAACTTTGATGAATAATACTATTAAACTGAATAGTTTGACTAAATATTATGTGGATTTCTAAATAACTAAATTGCTTACATATATAGGCGACTTTGTCCTCTTTCCAATTCTCTTTCCTTTTCTCTTCTTCCTCCTTTCTCTCTTGCCTGTTCCTCTTCTTCCCTCTTCCTCATCCTCCTCTCTTCTACAAAGGCATACATATCCAGAAATAACAGAAGTCATATCTTGTTTCTGACTTTAAATGAGAATACATCTAACATTTCACCATTAAGTATGGTGGGTGTTGTGTTTTTTACACTGTTGGTCATCAGATTGAGTGTGTGACAGAATCCTCCAGAGAACCAGAGCCTGGATGACAGGTGTGATGGAAAAAGAACAAAACTGGACCTTTGCCTGGTCATGATTCTCAGGTGATTCTTGTTGCCACTGAAGAAGGAGAGCAGCTTTTACACAGGAATACCCTTCCTTTTTGTCTCTATGAGACCACTTTTCAAAAACTTACACATGGATAATATCTTATAGATCAAATTTACTCCATTAACATGTTAATAATGTGTGTAGTACAAGTAGATTCATACAAGTTAAGCCTTGCTTACACGTCTAGGGAATATTTTATTCTACCATGTGCAATATGTTTCTGATGATATGATTTAAAGAATTGCATATCTAGCTCATGATTTGCTGTATTTTTCAATTTGATATCAGGCCTGGGGATGTTATTCACAGGAAGAGCACTTGCTCTTCCTGAAGAAGATCCTGGGTTTAATCTCTAGCTTAGCAAAAAAAAAAAAAAAAAAGATTTATATCAAGCTTCATACGTGAAATTGATGTATTGAGGTTCATGGATTTCTCCATATTTCTTTCTGTAAAATAGTTTGAATAATGATAGCACTAGGGTAGGCTACAAATAGGAAAAATTTCAAATTCAGATAAAATAAGAAAGAAATTACTGAGCTGGAGAGATGGCTTAGCAGTTAAGGCACTTGCCTGCAAAGCCAAAGGACCCAGGTTCAATTCCCCAGGACCCACATAAGCCAGATGCACAAAGTGGTTCATGCATCTGGAGTTCATTTGCAGTGGCTAAAGGCCCTGACATGTCCATTCCCTCATTCTCTTTCTCTCTCAAATAAATGAATAAATAAGAAATTACTTGTCTCTCAGGTAAAATTCCATATGGATAGCTACATACCATGAAGGTCCAGGATCCTTCCATCTGGAATCAACTGGAGATCTCCCACCTGTGGCTCCCTTGCCCAGCCCTGCCTCATCCTGCAGCCTGCTCTTAATTCTCCTCTCCACCTTAGCTTAGTTAAATTCTTGCATTATAAGCTTGAGGACCTAAATTCAATCCCCAGAAACTGTGTGTGTATATGATTTTTTAAGGTGTGGTGGCACAAGATTGAAATTCTAGCACTGAAAATGTGCTGAGAGTTGCATCCCTTGTCTTTCTGACAAGCCAATCTAGCCTGCTTGGCAAGTTTTAGAGACCTTGTCTCAAAAAAAAGAAATGGATGGTGTCTAAGAATTGACACCAGAGGTTGTTTTTTAGCCTCCATACACATGTGCACCCACATCTACACACACACACACACACACACACACACACACACAGAGAGAGAGAGAGAGAGAGAGAGAGAGACTGCCAACATCTGTTTGTGCTGGAATTTAACACCCTAAACTAAGTCCTTTTCACATCTCAGCTCTCTGGGGTTCCACTTAGCCTACATTAGTGCATGCAGCTTTGTCATGCCCTGGAAAAGGCCCTGCTCACTGTATGGCCCTCTACCTTTAGACTCTTCTAGAAACACTGGTATCTCTCTCTGCATGCCCCATATGCTCCAGGATGTCCATCAAATTCTCAAAGGAGCTCTGTGAATCCCTTTGATCTTGGGTTTCCCTCATCAAAGAGCACTCTCATAGTAATCTGAAAATTTACCCTAAAAACAATGCTATCCACTTTCTTTTTATTTATTTATTTATTTATTTATTTATTTATTTATTTGAGAGTGACACAGAGAGGAAGAGGCCTATAGAGAGAGAGGGAGAATGGGCGCGCCAGGGCCTTCAGCCACTACAAACGAACTTCAGATACATGTGCCCTCTTGTGCATCTGGCTAGTGTGGGTCCTGGGGAATCCAGCCTTGAACCAGGGTCCTTAAGCTTCACAGGCAAGCGCTTAACTGTTAAGTCATCCCTCCAGTCCACTCTCCACTTTCTTGAGAACTCTTCTCTTTCTTCATAGCCTCAAGATGGGTGTTTAGATAAGCATCACAAAACTTGTTCTCACACTCTCAAGCACTAAGTTCCTGGTTAGACTAGAATCTATTTTTCCCAGTCTTTGGGGCTTTATCAGGGAAGTCCCATTTAAATTTCCATAAGGTATATTTTCATGGAGTTATTTTGACAACAAAAAGTAAATGTTAATTGTTCCAGCAGTTTTTAAAAGTAGCTACAGGAGATGAACAGAAGTACAGAACCGCTTGGTCACCCAATTGTTCCAGAAAAAAACTGTTTCAGTAAAATGGACAATAGGGCTGGAAAAATGGCTTAGTGGATAAGGTACCTGCCTGAGAAGCCTAAGATCTCAGGTTTGATTCTCCAAAACCCACATAAGCCAGATGCAAAAGGTGGCACATGCATCTGGAGTTCGTTTGCATTGGCTGGAGGCCCTGGGACACCCATTTTTTTCTCTCTCTCTCTCTGTCTCTCTCTCTCTCCCTCTCTTTGTCTCTCATAAATAAATAAATATTTAAAACTGGCAACAACAAAATGTCAATACTGGACTTATTAAGTCACTCATTATTATATCGTATGCAGTGGATACTATTCAATCATTTAAAACAATATTTTTCCAAGATCATCGATGTGAAAAAGTTTCACAATATCTTGACAAAGAGTAGTTTCTGATGTCAAGCAATGAAAGAACACACTGACTATGACTCTATCATTGTTTTCAAAATGCCTCCTCGGCTTCTGCTTCCTGCAACATGGAGAAGTAAGTGATAACAGTCCTGCTGGGCTGCTTTTCTCTCACTCTCTCAAGCTCTGCTCAAGCAGGGTATGGGCAATGCTTATCATCTTGATACAATTTAGCATGTTCCCTGATCTGCTGGGGTTGTATCCTAACAAATTCATCTTCGTGTTCAAAATGCATTTAATCCTCCTAACCTAGCTTAGCGATGTGCGCATTGTAATGTTATTTTGTTACCCTCGTGTTTGTGGGGCTAACTGGGAGTCATTGCCAGTCCAGGAAAAGTTACAAATTCAAATTTCACAGCACAATTTCACTAAGTGCCTAAGGCATCATCATGAAGTCAAAAAGTTATGAGTCAGTAACCGTTTTAGTCCCAGCAATTTTGTCACTCTATTGCTGCTATTGTGTTCCACGTCACCATCACCCTTCTCTTTGATTGTCCCCAACCCTCCCTACTGCCTGTGAGTCTGCGTCAACACAGTGAGTGGTAGATTCTGTTAAAATTCGTCAGATCATGTCAGCCATGCCTGAACCCCTGTACTGGTTTCCCACTAAGAATGAAGGCCAGAGCTGGAGAGATGGCTTAGCAGTTAAGCACTTGCCTGTGAAGCCTAAGGACCCCGGTTTGAGGCTCGATTCCCCAGGACCCACGTTAGCCAGATGCACAAGGGGGCGCACACATCTGGAGTTTGTTTGCAGTGGCTGGAAGCCCTGGCGCGCCCATTCTCAATCTCACTCTCTCTATCTGCCTCTTTCTCTCTCTGTCACTCTCATATAAATAAATAAAAATGAACAAAAAAAAATTAAAAAAAAAAAAGAATGAAGGCCAGAGTCTTGACTGTGCATATGACCTCTCTGGACCTGATGATTTCTCTGCCTCCACTGCCACAGTGGCCTGCACCTACCCCATGCAGACTTGATCTGTTCTTTCTGTCTTTCCTCAAACATGCTGCATTAGTCACTATCTCATTTCTGGGACAAAATACCTGACCAAAAAAAAAAATCAATTTAAGGAAGGAAGCGTCTATTTCACCTTGAAGTTCCAGGTTGTAGTCCACTATGGCAGAGGCACAGCAGTAGTTCTGAAGCAGGTCACACACAGTCCACAGTCAGGAAGCAGAGACCCATGAATGCTACATGGAATGGCACTGCCCACAGTTAAGGTGCATCTTTTAACCTCAGCTAACCTAGCCAAAATAATCCCTCACACATTGCTGTGATTCTCACTCCTGTCAAACTGACAATCAATAAAATCAATAACACATACGAGGCATACTCCTACCATAGGAAGGTCTTGGCCAGCCTTCTTTGTGCCTGGAATGAATGTTCTTCCATTTATCCAAGTGGTTGCCACCTTTTCCCTCTTCAGATCTTTGAGCAATAAGCTTGGGAAGGAACACAGCAACACATAGCACCTGGAGTGGGCTGGAACTCTTGATGAAAAGGATTAGTGCAAACAGGGCCACTCTATCTGCTGAGTACCCAAAGAAGAGGCATCTTGGGTAGATGGAAACACCACTGGGTGGGCTGTGGAGCTGCCCCATAGTGTTCCCTCATTGAAAGTGCAAAGGTAAGAATGGCTGCCTTCATTTAGATCTTGAAGGTCCGCCAAACATCCATGTGATAAAGGCCTAGTCTCCAAAGTGGTGGGTGAGACTTCAGGAGGTAAAAGCTAGTGGGAGGTCTTTAGGTCAGAAGGGTGGTGAGTCCTCTTTCATTTTTATATCCACATCATGAGGTGTCATGGTTGCTTTGCTGCCAAAGTCCACATGAAGACTGAACAATATCTGCATAGGAATGATATTATAAACATAGAATAGCCAATAGGAGAAAGGTCAAGCAGAGGTTATGGTGACATAATAAAACTAAACCCTTAAATACTATGGTAGTTAGCTGGGTGTGGTGGCACATGCCTTTAGTTCCAGCACTTGAGAGGCAGAGGTAGGAGGATGGCTGTGAGTTCGAGGCCACCCTGAGACTACATAGTGAATTCTAGATCAGCCTGGGCTAGAATGGAACCCTACCTTGAAAAAAAAATACTTAGGGAGCAAATTTACAGGTCTAATATTTGGTAAATCAAAAGAAAGTATAATAGCCATATTATTTAGAAATATAGAGATCTATAAATCCAAGAAATAAAAATTACTGAAGAGGTAGAGGAAGACCATTGAAGGAGGGAATAAGGAAAGACACTCTTGTAATCCGCTTTAAGAACTTGAATGATATTCAGCTCTTAAATTTATGTGCACATGTTACTTTAACAAAATAGAAACATAATTGGAGGAAGACAAAAGGAAGATTTCCATGTCATCTGAAACAACAGAGGCATGATGCTCCTGGAACTTTCTTCCTGGAGTATGAGGCAGGGATGTGGATTATATGTTGAGACTTCTGGAGCACCACATATGAAATATGTTCTCTAGTGTATGCCCTTAACTATCATCTGATGGCGTCCTTTCTTCTAAAGATTTTGACTAGACATTCATTGATCTTTTTTTTTTTTTTTTTTTTTTGGTAGAATTGTTTTAGGCTTAACCCAGCACATTTCCTCCCTTAATGATAAGTAATGCAATTTTGGTGCTGAAAGCTAATGAGCATCCTTGAATAACATACAAAAAAAATCCTGCTTGATTGGATTAAGGTTATTCCTGAAAATTGTAGATTCAGAGAAAATGTTGTACAGTAAATATTCAACAGTAAATTTAACATGATATTGTTGGGAGCAGGACACTGGCCATAACCAACAATATTGACAGTACTTTTCAAGACTTTCTGCTATAATTCAAATAATTTTGGAATTAATTAATTGATTGGTTGGTTGGCTGACAGAGTTTGCTTATATCATTTTTCCACACAGCCAATGAAAGAAATTAGTCAAGGAGAAATAAGCATTCACTGAGTGTGTAATATGTAAGCACTGTGCTGCAGATTTGGCTGTCTATTGTCTATTTTAATCCTGGCCCCCACCCAGAGAAGTGGATAGGATTATATGCACTGTATGTGTAAGAAAACCAGAGCTTGACAACATGAAGTCATTTCCCAGAGCCACACAGCAAGTAATTCAAATAATCAAATCTTTTAACAAGCAATGTATATAATCACGATTTCCAGAGTTGATTTGAGCTTTATTTTGAGTGTGCTGTGATTCCATGGGACTTCACCAATTAAGCAATCCAATGTGATTTAACACTGTGTTAAGGGAAGCTTAGAAGACAATGACCTAATCAAAATTTTTAAAGTATGACTATCTTTTGATATGATAGCCTTGATAACAACAAAGGTTTATTGATCTATTGATTAACTAAATGGCAATGTGAGATTTAAATAGACATATGGGAAGAACACTGTTCTAGGGACAAAGTAAACTGGAATCAAAATAACACCACCTCTCAAGTCCAGTGACCTTAAGGAAAAAATCTTCAACTTTCTTATATAAAATTATAAGACTGATAATGCCTGACTCTCAGAGGGCTCCTCCCATTAAAATGAAAAGCCCAGAGGTAAAATTCAAAATTACTCATAATACATTTATAGCTACAGCTAAATCAGTTCCTCTTACTGTGTAAATTAAATTACATCAACACCCAAGCCTGAAATTCAGCAAGTGAAAGTACACATATGAGATGTGCCTGTGTTTATCTTAAGCAGAGGTGAGCTCCCAACCCTTTGCTAACCTCTCCTGACAGCCTGTGACATAGGAAAGCCATGATTCTTTGAGGGTTGTCAACTCCCTTAAGTCTGGCAATGGCCTGGATGAAGGCAAGGAAACCAAAATATCACTTCCGGCATCAGGTTACCCTTTCATCAGATATCTACCCTCTACTTGTGTTCATGTGACTCAAGGTGCTGACACACCGACCAACCACAAAAGAGAAAACACAGCCTGGCAAACAGAGCATAACTGAACAGCACTTTGCAAAGGGACATTAGCAAGAGCAGAGAGCAGGTCGCCTTTGAGAGGAGCCAGGCTGCCCCAGGCCAGCCTGGAATCAAGTCATCAGCAAAAGAACACCGCCTTGGACATGAGTTTACTTACATCAGTGATTTTTCAACAAGCAATAATGTTGAATTCATCTTTGCTTCCTAAGCAAGTCCAAATGTCTTACAGAGCCTTGCTCTAGGATTCCATATCCTTTATTTCCTAAGTTCAGGATTTAATAAAATCTTCACAGTCACTCTCTAGCATTATATTACCCCACTCCATTTGTATTTTACCACCTGTATCCATCTTCCTCAGAGGCAAATTTAGCACAATATGTTTCTTTCAGCGTGCTGACAACAAAAACATAAAAGAACATACCAGCTACTTTGATCTATCTATTATACTCACACATCAAATTCGAAAAGAAACCAAGCTATTAACTCATGGAATGATGACTCCAAATTGCAATTCCCCACCACATTTATTATATTTCTTTTCTCGTCAGTCATATTATACTGAGGGCATCTGCACCCATGCATGCTGTGATAACTCAGTGATCAGCATAGAGGGCCCTATGCAATGTGCAAGAACTTACCTGCTATACGCTGAATGTTTATGCCTCTCCCCAAAACTCCCATATTGAAACCTAACCCACAGCCACAGTGTTTGAAAGTAGAGCCTTTGGAAGATGAGCAGGTCTTGAAGGCTGAGTCTTAATAAACTAAACCAAGCCAGGCGTAGTGGCACACGCCTTTAATCCCAGCACTGGGGAGACAGAGGTAGGAGGATCGCCATGAGTTCGAGGCCATCCTGAGACTACATAGTGAATGCCAGATCAGCCTGAGCTAGAGTTAGACCAAATAAATAAATAAATAAACTGAACCAGTGTCTTTATAAAAGAAATCTCAAGGAGTTCCCACAGCTCTCTGCCATGTAAGAATGCAGAAAGAAGGCAACATATAACAGTGGTGTGCTGTGGCCCTGCCCTCTGAAGCCAGTTTTCAGCTCCAGTGCTGACAAATTGTGGGATCTCAGGGAAGTAACCTCTTTGCACTATAGCATCTTGTTCTATAAGAACAGTGTCTGTTTTCTAGGGCTCTTAGGAAGACTAATGTGAGCTAATGCTTGTGTATGCTTATTATATTTAAACTTTATTCTTCAACTGTAACCGGTATAAAATGCCATGTAAATAATTATTAACCAAAATGAAATTTATATCTAGTGAGTCAGATAATAAATAAACCAGAAAGTCAAGAGGACAAACATCAAGCAAAACATTTATAATTAAATACTCTCAGCAGTGGGCTGGGTTTTCTGGATGAACTCTCCATGAAAAGAAGGCTTCTGAAGTAGAAAGGACAAAATTATGAGCCCAGAACTCGGCCAAGATAGAGAGATATACAGGAGATGCTGTTCTCATTAAGTCTAGGTCCCCAGGGGGACTGATGACTTCAACCAAGGCCCTGGCAAAACAGAAGTACACACTGTCCATCTTCCCACAGGTCTTTGTGCATGGCTAAGTTATCTTTGAATGAAAAAGAGCTGGAGTGGAAAGGGAAAGCATTAGTGGACATATCCCCAGAGGGTGTGGTTATGGCCTAGTGCTCATGTGAATCTGTTGCTGTCACTGTCAGACAAACCCCAAGCCACAAACTCCAAGTGCACCTGTGTGGCAGCTCCTCTCAGCTCCTAAAACTCCCATTTGTTTGTATATCACCTTTAACTTACACCTTAACATTCCCTACAAATAGCATTTTAGGAAAATAGGAAACACACTATGATGGCCAAGAATATCGAGAAACAAGACTGTGAGTGGTGAACTGGCAACAAAGAAATAGGCCTGCAACAAGTTCCCATCTTTTTAAATTTATTTATGGAAGGGCAGATACAGAGAGAGAATGGCACCAGGGCCTCTGACCACTGCAGTCAAACTCTGGATGCATGCACTACTTTGTGCATCTGTCTTTATGTGGGGACTGAGAAATCAAACTTGGGTCCTTAGGCTTCACAGGCAACCACCTTAACCACTAAGCAATCTCTCCAGCCCCTCCCATTTATTTTATTTTATTAGAGGGAGTGAGAGAGAGAATGAGAGAGCGTGTGTGTATGAGTGAGACAGAAGGGGAGAGAGAGAGAATTCGCATACCAGGGCCTCAACCACTGCAATCAAACTCCAGACGCTTGTGCCAACTAGTGGTCATGTGAGATCTTGCACTTCCTCACCTTTGTGTGTCTGGCTAACATGGGATATGGAGAATAGAACATGGGTCCTTAGGCTTCACAGGCAAGCACCTTAACTGCTAAGCCATCTCGCCAGCTCCCTACCATTTTTAATTATTAGACAAGTGTTATAGAACAACTATGTTCATATGTTTAAAGAAGAAAACACAAGTGTAAAACTACTTTTATTGAATAATGAGATAATGATCTAACTTTCTAGAAATTAAATTGAGTACAATATTTACAAAAGCAGTAGTCAAAATGTACAAGTTAATTGAGAAATTTAATAGCTTCTTAGATACAGCAAAAGGGAGAGCTAACAATTTGGTATTAGCTCAAAAGAAATTATCCAGAATACTTCATAGAAGGCAAAAGTGGGTAGCAAGAAAAGGATAAGTTAGAAACTTTGGTTGGATAGATTGAGGTGTATCAAATGTTTATGTGGGACTGGAGAGATGGCTCAGCGGTTAAGGCACTTGCTTGCAAAGCCAAAGGACCCAGGTTTGACTACCCAGGACCCACATAAGCCAGATGCATAAGGTGGCACATGCATCTGGAGTTCATACCTCTAATAAAATAAATAAATAAACAAATGTGTATACAAAATTTCAGAAAAAGAATGGGGCAGAGGTACTTGAAGAAACAATGGCAGAGAGTTTTCTAAAACTGAATTAAGAATCAAACCAAATACAAAAAAATAAAAAGAAATGCATACTTAGATCATAGTCATACTGAAAAAAGAAACAAGAAATAAAATTCTTAATAGCAGTAGTGGGGGAGAGGGCCAATTACCTCTGAAAGCGGGTGCAGGTTGACAGCTAGGTTTTCAATATTTCTATAGGCTAATGTAGACTAAAATTTAGTGAAATCATATATGTTTAATGGGCTGAAAGAAAATAATTCCTGCCTTAAAAGTCAATACTCAGTGAAGATATACTAGGATTATCACAAAATAGTATAAAGAGCTTACCACCAGCAGGTTCATAGGGCAAATAATATGTATTTGAGAGGAATGTGTTCCTGAGGGAAAGGATGAGGTACAAGAACTAAAGAGAGACAAAGCCAGGACAAATGGAAGTCATTTCTGTTGAAAACATTAAATTGACAGGCTTTGGGACACTGGGAGAGCAAGCAGAGAAAGACGTTGACAACATGGTTATGGACTGAATGTTTGTATCTATCCGGAAACCTAACCCTCAGCAATGGTATTTGAAGATGGAACCTTTGGAAGATGAGCAGGTCTTGAGGCCTGAGTTTTTATGAACAAAGTCAGTGCCTTTATAAAAGAGCCTCCAGGACCATAGGAGAACATAGCAGGAAGGCACCAGTGACAGGTTATGGAGTTCACCAGACACTGAATCTACTGGCACCTTGATCTGGGATTTTCCAGCCTTCAAACTGTGACTGATTTGATGTATTCCTGACCTCAAGTCCATGGGGCAGTACCTGCATTCAGTGAGTTTTTTCTCCTCAGTTAAACCACTCTGGAAAGGCCCTCCAAGATATTCCCAGAGGTGTATCTCCAAGGTGATAAATCCAGTCAAGTTGACAATGGGGATGGGCCATTACACTAGCTTGACACTTGTTTATAGCAGTTAAAATGGATTACGATGCATACCTCGAGTCTGGTTTGCATTATGACCTAGGTATGGTGCCAGTCCACTAGACAAAGGATTTTTGAGTAAGGGTACATCATGGGTGTGGCAGAAGATATTGGGAGAGCATATTTTAGACTTATGTAGATTGATGTGCCTCAAAAACATCCAAGCAGAAGTATCAACGAGTTGAATAAATTCTCAGCTTCCTAATTCAGAGAGACTTGAGCTAAAGATACAAGTTCAAGATGTACCTTCTTGTAAATGGTGGCTGAAGCCATGGAAAGGGCAGAAATGATCAGAGGAAGACTGAGAACTGAACAACAACACAACAAAAACCACAACACATTGATAAGCTCAAGCCCTGGAGTTTGATCCAGATTGCCTCATTCTGGACCCTGGTTCTACTACTGCAGGCTGGTTCATCCCAAGCACCATTTAAGTTCCCTGTAAAGTAGCAAGCAGTTGCTGCAAAGATTGGGAGGGGTTGATGCACAGAAACTTCCTAGCAAGGTATCAATTGCTTGCCCTGAGATTATCCAGAGTAAAGTTAAGAAGAAGATAAGCTGCCAGAGAGGACAGAGAAATGACATCCACGGAGGAAAGGTAGAAAATCAGAGTAGTGGATGCTTCAAGAAGTTGTTAGGGCTGGAGGGATGGCTGAGCAGCTAAAGATGCTTCCTGCAAAGGCAGTAGGCCTGGGATGGATTCCCCAGTAATCACTTAAAGCCAGGTGCACACATGCATCTGGAGTTCTGTTTACAGCAAGAGGATTCTCTCACTCTCTTTTTCCTTGAACAAATAAGAAGTTGTCAATGATGTAGATGTTGCAGATCAGTCAAAGCCTCCTCTGAATCCAGAGATCTTAGAAAGGACATATTTGTGGAAGTGGTTTGCAAGTGCACGACGCAGGTGAGTTACCATGATTTGTGTTCCCTTCGGCCAGCACAGGCGGCATATCTGAGAGCTGAGCTGGGTGGAAGAGGCAGCTCATACGCACACTGCTACTCTCCTGCAGAGTGGCTGCTGCGTTCCAACAGGTGCCTGTCACCAGCACTCTGCACAGAGCCGCTAGGTGGACTTTTGGTGAAGAAGGATAAACAGAGAGACTAATGGCATCTGAATCTCTGATCCAGTGACAGTAGCAAGTGGGAGAAGTGTGGGCTAGCAGGAAAGGTCAGCCTTGGGGCCTTATCTGTGAGGAGAGATAATCTCTGAGCAAATGGCTCTGATGAGGTCAGCTGCTGAGGAGAAATATGCAAAGCTGAAGTGAGTAGAAAATATTTTGTGTCTGCAGCTTTTGAACATCAACAAGTGCAGCAGGTAATCTGTCAGGGTAGATTACAAAATGCTACAAGGAACAGATTCCAATGGCATTCCTGTTTGCATTGCTCAGTTGAAAAGTGAATAATGACTCCAACAACACTGATGCCAGTCCACAGAAAGAATAAAAGAAAGCATGAAGTTACTATGAAGAGAAAGAACAGGGAAATGCGTGTCCAGCTGCCAAAGGACGAAAGTGCCTATAAAATAAGTAAGGAAATGAGGAAGGAGAGGAGCAAAGGGGAGGAAGAATGGGGAGGAGAAATGTTAAAACAGAGGGCAGGAAGAAGTTTGGAGGCAAGTGGTTCCAAGGTCCCTTCAGGGGCTCATCAGATTCACCAGCCATCAAACTGCTCCCCACACTGCTGTGCCTTTTCCTTAGCATGCTGCCTTGTACGCTTGCCTATCACCTCATTGTTTAAAAAGTATTTATTTATTTATTTATTTATTTGAGGTATATAAAGAGAACAGACATGCCAGGGCCTCTTGCCACTGAAAATGAACTCCATATTCGTGTACCCTTGTGCGTCAACCATTACCTCACTTCTGTAATGGGGCAGCTGCAACACCAGATATCACATCCTTCCATCACGCTGAAATGCAAGAATAAAAGGTGTGGCTAATGATATTCTCTCATGAAGTCCTTCCAATATTTAAGGAAGAATAGTTTCTTAATGCATTCCTTTTAACTCTATGGACAAAACTGAGTCACACAGCCACTCCTAACTCAAGAAGAATTGTGAAAGTATCTTTCAAGCCTTTAGTCAAACTCAGTCTCCTATTTCATGTGACGTAAATTAAACAGTGTCCTGTTGGTTCTGCCTCCAACATCTCCCCTGATTCCCGGAGACCATCCTACAAGTCATTATCATACCCCACCTGAACTCCTCCACCCTGCCTATGGGGCCCTCAAGACTTACCACGGGTCCTTTTCCATGTACTCTGTACACATAGCTACAAGGATATTAAAATGTGAATCTTGAGCTAGACCTGTCTTCTTGATGGAGGACTTGCCTATCATGGGCAAGTCAGATCCCAGCACAGGATGGCTAAATTAGTTCATTCATGCAAGTATCACGGTTGCTTCCTCTTCTCCAATGGCTTTTGATCTCAATGATTTAGTGGCACCAGATATCTGGTCTTACTACGTGTCACCTCACCCTCAGCACTCGATGGCCAAAACCATAGTATCCTTCTTATTTCAAGGCACCTGCACATGCTGTTCCTCCTGGAATGCTCACCCCTCCCCCACCCCAGCTCATTTCTCCTCCATATAGGTGTGTTCTCCCTTCAAAGGGTTAATTGTACCGTGCCGTCATCCAACCCACGAAACAGCAGAAACATCAAACTAAAAATGAAGGGCTGTGTCGTTGTTATTTCAGTTAGGAGGGGGATCACGTATGAAGAAAACGCTCTGGCCTTTGTGGAAACATGCTAGGCAAGGAACTATTTACAGGGCGCGTGTTCTCAACAGGTAGGGACCCAAATCCAAAAGTGGTGGTGACACCTCAGACAGGCTTTGTTCCTAACTCATCTGGAAGGAAGAGAGGAAAGAAAAGAAGGAGCGGGACGGAGGGAGGGATAGAAGGAAATGCTGTTTTGCAAAACTAACTTAAAAAAAAAAGCACCTAGCAAGGCCCGAACTCTGCCTCCGGGGTCCGTCCATCCACGGGCATCCCGAGTTATACGAAGGATGACTGCAATCTCACTTAGTCAGGAGCTCAACACCTACAGGCTGAGGTAGCGTGTGGTGATGAAGCTGGAGTCAAACCTCCGCCCGGGCTCCAGCGCACCCGTGAGCAAACCAGGTGTCTGTTTTACTCTCCGCGGGCCAAGGCTTCCTAGCGGACCCAGCGAGAAGAACGGTGTCCTCCTGGGGCGGGGTGAGGGCCGAGAGAGTGAACCCACCGAGCGCTGGAAAGCGCGCCGGCTGACCGCACCGCTGCTCGGTCACGGTACAGCCTTCTAACTAAACCCTCCAACGCGATGCCGGAGTTTGGATTAGCTCCCGCGGATGACAAAGCTTGAGACCCTGGGACTCAGACATCAGAGGGTAAAATAACTGGAGTTTGAAGCCCCGGAGCACTGAGGTGAAGCTGGCTCCACAGAGCCCGGGTGTCCAGGTCGGGAGTCCACAGTTCTGGAGAAGTCGTCCAGGCCGGCGGCGAAGTTCAGCTTTCCTCCAATCAGAGCCCTCAATGCTGGCGCCTCGTCGGCGGTCTCAGCGGTCTTACCCAATCCGGTTCCCTGGAGGGCGGGACCACGAAGCGTCTACCTGCACCTGTAGCCGCAGTGGCCGCCTCCTGTC
Source organism: Jaculus jaculus (assembly GCF_020740685.1). NCBI lineage: Eukaryota > Metazoa > Chordata > Mammalia > Rodentia > Dipodidae > Jaculus > Jaculus jaculus. Next base: position 42,419,100 of record NC_059117.1, read on the forward strand.
CCGCCCCCAGCCCTCCCCGGGGCTCTCGTGTGGCGTCTTCGGGCCCTTGGCGAGTGACCAGCAGGTGGGTAGATGTCTTTCCCCGTTCCTACGGACGCGTAGGGTCAGTGCGCCCCACTGAGCCTCTGAGGTCCCAGCTTGCGGCGGCTCGGGCAGCATCAGCAGGAAGAGGAACGCTACGGGGCACGTAGGACCACCCGGGCTTGCCCCTGGGTCACAGCGACCGACCGGGCGGAGCAGCCCCCGGCGGCGCCCTCAGCGGGCGGGAGCTGGAGGCGCGGGCCAGCCCCGCGGGGATTCGGACCCTAACACTTTCCAGCAGCCCCATCTCTCCAGGAGCGCACGGGGGGGACACCGCGCCTAGGATCGGGTGGCCCCGAGTTGCTCTTGCCAGCCTGGGCAGCGGGGTCCCGGAAAGCCACAGCAGGTGAGTGACCCGGAGCGGTTCTGCATTTATGCGCGGAGACAGAGCCTGGCACTCCAGAGTCACTCCGGACTCCTGTCCCTCCCAGTCCCTGGCCTCCTGGAGCAGAAGCTGCGAGCCAAGGGCTCTGAAGAATTGCGCTTAGCCTACTTTTACGCAATGTGCCATCTTTTCCTGGCGCAATTCTCAGCCTTTCCATGCGCATAAAGTTGATCTTTGTGGAGTACAGAGTAGGGTAGGTGGCCGCAGCATGGGACAGCCCTGGTGGGTGAGGAGGGGCCCTTTTCCGATCTACAAGGCAGGAGGGAGTGGGATGTTTGCAAACCCGACTGCCAACTGTGCCTGAGGGTGTGGGCGCCTTTTGAACCGAAACAACTTTTGGCCGTTTTTACTTTTATTGTTTTCAAGTCCTAGCCCGAGCGTGTCCTCCGGGCATCCTGGGGAGGAGCTGATGCCAGGGTTTGGGCTCAGCAGAGGCCGCCCCGCCACCTCCCACAGGAGCTGGGACTTCCTCTCTGGGGCAGTTCCGGGAGGAGAACCTGCAGCGACAAACACACACAAAAAGACGCGGCCGAAGTTTCCCTCCCGCTTCCCGGGAGCGCGCGGTGCGTGGGCTGCGGAGCCGCAGGGCGGAGACGCGAGCCCTGGGATCGCAGTTACTGTGTCCAGTGGAACGTGCGTAGATCGTGGGCAGGCACGTTTGCAGTATCAGCTCCGAGTGATAAGAAGCAGCCTTTTCGCTCCCCAGAGGGTCTAGTAAAGCTTGGGGCAGAAGCTTATTGTTTGGAATGCCTCGTGGCGCTTTCTCTTTTGGAGATGAAACTGCGCCAGGAAAGGAGTTTGTAGCTAAAATGTCCAAGAGTTGGGCAGCGCGGTAGATTTGCTCGTACTGTAAATACTGGACTAAGGGATGGGCGATGGGAAGAGAACGTTTGTCGATGGGCGTCTTCTAAGCGTTGCCTGGAGATCGGGGCCTTCCTGAAAACTCGGCCTCTAGGAGGAAAGAGACTGTAAGGGTAATTTTCAAGGGATGTTACGTCTAGACGCACTTCTCTGAAAGTCACAGGGCGCAAGTGGTTTAAAACAGTCTTAAAGAAGCAAAAGCAAACAGTGGGCGCTTGACCTTCTGACTTACTTGGATATAAATTCTCCGAAATATCACATCGAAAAAGATCCTGGAACACGGGTGTGTAGTGAGAAAAAGCCTTTGAAGAAACCTAGGTCTGTCTGACCTCATTGTTCACCTAGAGTGGGCGGAACACCTCGTTTCTGAACCGCCCCTGCGCGCCCTCCAGAAGGTGCTCCTGGCTGTTTTAGGCCAGGTGGTCATCTATGGACGTCCAGCTACAGACAAAGTGGAGAAGGCGGGCTATAATCCCTCCCCAGCTGCTCTGATCCGGGTGCCAAGGAGCTCCCCTGGGTGATGTTTCTACCTCCCCTGGAGCCAAGGCACAGGTTGAGGCCAAGGAGTCTGGTCACAGCCAATGTATCTGGTGGTGACCCCGACGTCCAGCCCCACCTGCATGCCCCGAGATGCAGTGGCGCCCCCCCGGGGCCTCATGGTTTGAAAGTTGGGGCACGGGAAGGAAATGGGGCACGTGGATTTGACCAACCCAGTAACCAAGTTTTGTTTTCTTCCAGACTTAGTGCGCTTCCTGGGCTCCCACTCCGCAGCCCACTCGCGAGAAGCCGGAAAAGGCTGGAGTGAACGTTGGGAAACCTCGGAGAGAGGGGGACCCCCGTCAAGCCCACGTGGGGCGCCCGGGGCCCCTCGGCCCCCCAGCGGGTCATGGCCGACAGCGGGCTCGGCAGCTCGGGCCCTTGGTGGAAATCGCTAACCGGCAGCAGAAAGAAAAGCAAGGAAGACGCCACGGGGGCCCAGCCTGAAGCTGGGGATCCTTTGCCGCCCGAGCCTGATTGGACTAGCAGCTCCCAAGAGAACCAGCATCCAAATGTCCTCGGGGGCGCCGGGGAGACCCCCAAGTCAGACAAATTATGCGCAGAGAAATCTGGCAACAGCCGGCGCAATTTGAAGATCTCGCGCTCGGGGCGCTTTAAGGAGAAGAGGAAAGTGCGTGCCACCCTGCTCCCCGAGGGAGACCGGCCCCCGGCGGAGGCGGGCTTCCCTGGTGACCCCCAGGACGACCCACAGGGATAGCCAGCGCCTCCTCCAGGACTGTCTCCTTTCCCACCGGTACGCCCAGCCCCTGGCTCGGAAGGAGAGTTCTGCCCTGCCCTCAGCTTCGCGTGGCGCCCACCAAATTCAGAATATTCACCCAAGGCCTTCAAGATTTTTTTTTTTCCTGGAAAGTAAAGTGTCAACTGAGTTTTAAATATTTAATGACTGAAAAATACATTAAGTAATTATTTATAATAAGAAAAAAAAACACTTGCTGCTGAGGATGGCCTTTTCTTCTTCGTTTTCAAAAAGCTCTTCTGAAGCCTTGCCTTTCCCTGTCCATCCACCCAAGGGAGCGGGATAGATGGGTGGCACTTTTGGGGACAGTAAGGTAGCCGAACTTTTACAACTCCAAAGCGAGGAAGGCTGCTTTTATGGAAGACTCTAGGAGCCAAACACAGTGCTGTTTTCAGTGCCCGAGAAATGCACTTTAGGGGCACTGCTCTAGGCTTATGCCTTCAGTGAAGGGACAGGACAGAAGAGCCATCCCTAAGTCAGGAGCATTGTGAAGTAAGGCAGGATACCTTAATGATGTTAACTGCAAAGTTGTATGGGCCTGTTTCAGAATAGACTATTAAAATTGTTGCACTGTATGACTTAAGGTGACTTTGTTTTATTATTTTTCCATTCCAAGTTGGAAACTCATCATACTTAAAAGCAGACATTCCAGGCAGGTGTGAGGTGACGTGTTAATTATTTGCCACACGACATAGCAGCTACTGTTGGAAAGCTACAGAACAGAGAACATTTTCAGAAACCAACAACACCCAACTGGAACCAGTTAGCCAATTCCAATTTACTAACCAAACTTCAGAAAGTAAAGTGCCAATTCAAGATGACTAAATTCTCCATTTGCTGCAGTGAATTTCTGTCCAGTAAATCACAAAGCCAATAATAATGCAACCTGTTTGGTATCCGTGGTTAGCTTTACACTGAAAATGTTTGAACCCATGAAAGCGACTCATGCAGTGTGCCAAGCTGTTTTTTTGTTTTTCCTTATTTCAGTGTTCCAGACAACTATCTTCTAGTCTGAGAGCAGCCTTTATCTGGTTTCAAAGCCTTTAATCAATTAAGCTGAAGATTCTGATTTTAAAAATCTACCTGTTTGCTTTTATTCTGAGCTTCAAGAAAAAGTAAATGAAAATGCCATCTGCTTTCAGCAAGTTACAAAAGTTACTCTAGTCACTAAGGGACTGAGGACCTTTCCCAACACAGTTCACTTCATGGATCATCATCCACTAATACCAAGTAGAGAAACTGCATTCATTGCAGTGTGTTTTAGACAATAATAAGGAAACAGAATTGGAGCTGCTCAGTTTGTAAATATAGGGAGGCCAGTTTCTGCTTCTGTCAGATTAGTGATTTATAAGATAGTAATACAAATCTAAAGAGAAATCTCATGGAGAAATTGGTGACAGTGACAAAATGAATTTAATGACGGGAGATGGGTGCCAGCCAAACTAAAATACTGACAACTCAACTCTGAGTTCATATACCTAAAATCGTATGATAAAGGAAATTGTTGACTGGAGATTATGGACGCCTTGCATGCAAAGAGAAGTTGTGTGGGAGGTTTTTGTTTTACGTTGTTCTGTGATCTTTGCAAGCATGAAAAGACTTGTTTTGCATTTAAAACCAGAAAACATGTGGTCAGTGACTCAAAGGAATATGCTTTCTAGATGAGAAAGACTTCCCATTAGTTTTAATTGGACCTGCTAAGTCTAGATCCAAACAGAAGAGAGGCAGTTGAGAATTCGAGTGGACAGAAAATCCTGTAATGCAAAGGACAGTGGGTTGGAGTGGGCGCAGCAGATGTTGACAAATGAGGCTCTTCCCAAGATACTTCAACTCCACTTTGTAGAAAGTAATATGAATTCAAGTAGGTAACTGTCCAGAATGTTCTCTTCCATCCTCAACAAGACCAATAGATTAATGCTGCTGTCCTTTACAAAAGTAAGTCTGCAACTGCATAATTCAGAAACCTTATACTGACTCATCTACTGTTTTAAAGAATTTTTTTTTTCCTTCACAATTCCTCTCCATCCACATACATTGGCTTTCGCCCAGCTGCAGTGTCTAGTGTGGATTCCAGCCAAGTCTGTAATTGCTGTGGATATCCAATAGCAGGCTGGTAGTGGGAACTCATTACCATGCCATCTTCTCCTCACTGTTCTGCCACGATCATGGCAGTTATGACAGTCAATGCAGTCCACAGTTGGCCGCTAAGGTTTGTGATGACATCATTTTCAAATGCTCCTCAGTTATGCACTGGGAAGAACATGGTGATTTAACCCCAAGCCAGAGGAATCCAAAACCAAACAAAACTGGTGGGTAGTAAGATCATGAATGAGATGAGATAATCTGACAAAATATCTTGCTGGGCTTAGTGTGCTTTCAGATAAATAATTTCATTCCCAGAATCCTTACAGACTGTTAATGCTTTAAAACCTTGAAATAACTAACAGTAAATAAAGGGAAAGTGTTGCTGAATGAAATTTGGTGTTCATTTAAACCTCTTGCAGGTGAACTTCCACTGACAAACTTGGAAGTCATTAGGAAATTCTAATGCTGTGTTCCCAACAGACATGAAAGGGGCTGGAAGGTGGCTGAGTGGTTAAAGCCTGACCAGACTCAATTCCCTAACGCCCACATAGATGCACAAAGTAGAACCTGGGTCTGGAGTTCTTTTGCAGTGGCAAGAGGCTCTGGCATGCCCATACTCACTCACTCTGTGTCTGCCCCTTTCTCTCTGTCTCCCTCCCAAATAAATAAAATAGTTAACAAAAAGTTATGAAAGAAGACATAATAATCAAGGGTGTGTTTGTTAAGTAGTGGTGTAACCATGATTACTGTACACCGGGATAGTTTCTGCATCAGTGAGTATTCCTGCGACGTTGGTGGCTGAGCCGTGACTCGTACTCCAGGCCACCTTGCATGCACTTCTGTGTTTGCCTTCATGGCACTCTGACTACACGCGGAGGCTCAATTTTGCATAGACAGGAAGTTATGGCTCATTATTAACATATGGCCTTCTTTAAAAAAAATTCTTTGAAACAAGTGAATACAGTATCTTCCATCCTGCCTGGGCTTTAGAAGGGAAATATAAAACTAATAATAAGCAAGAACACTGGCCAAAGCTTTGTCAAAATTTTTTCCTGAGTTGTGCAGAGGAATCGTTTGAAATATTAAATGAGAAGAAAAAGTATAAATAAAAGGTAAACAAGGGCTGGAGAGATGGCTTAGCAGTTAAACGCATGCCTGTGAAGCCTAAGGACCCAGGTTCGAGGCTTGATTCCCCAAGACCCACGTTAGCCAGATGCACAAGGGGGTGCATGTGTCTGGAGTTCATTTACTGTGGCTGGAGGCCCTAGCGTACCCATTCTCTCTCTCTCTCTCTCTCTCTCTCTCTCTCTCTCTCTCTCTCTCTCTCTCTCTCTCTTCCTCTCTCTCTCTCTCTCTCTCTCTGCCTCTTTCTCTCCCAGTCTGTTGCTCTCAAATAAATAAATCAATAAAAATAAACAATTTTTTTAAAAAAGGTAAACATGTGAATGGACACCAATACACAGTGATCACAGGAAATTTGTGGAAAAAAAAAAAAAGAGAGAGAGAGAGATGCCAGGAGTGTGGCACTAGAAACCAGCATGCCAAGCCTGACAGGTATAGTAAGCTGAAGTTTTTAGTTTGTGTTTCTTCTTCTTAGAGGAGTTTAATAATAACTTTACAAAATTTTAAAGGGTTCTTTTATTGGAAGATCTCAACTGTAAGTAGAAAAGTAGGGCTCAGGGGTATTTTATACATTTGGATGTTAACTTACAAGTACTGCTGACTAAAAGCAAGTGTGGAACCCAGGGTGAAGTTGGCTGCTCTATTACAGCACTGTCCTTGTCACCTGGTCTGGTCTTCCCTGGCCCCATTCTCAGCTTTCCTCTGAGCAATGGCATGTGCATTCCCATGAGGCTTAGGGATGTGGAGGAAGGGGCACCAGACAGCCCAGTGAGTGTTTTCCCAACCACTGTGTCTGAATATGGCCCTGCAGATTTGGAGTATAGGATGTAGTACCCAGGCTCCGAGATTATCTCTAAAGGGGCAGAATGTAAGGAAATCACATAGGCCTGTCCTTAGCAGAGACAGCTGTTTGTGCAGAAAGTGTGATAGCTAGAGGCCATGATAAATGACACTGTGAGAAAAACAAGCAGTCTTTATGAGCAGACAAAACAATAGAGCAAAGTGAATGAAGCCTCAGGTGAGATGCTGAACTCCTCATCATTACACCAAAGTTGGTGGCATGATCTCATGCAATAATAAGACCCAAGAAGGGCATGTCTTTATCTCTAGGACATGCAACATAACTGCTTGCTCAAGAGATCACAATTTCTGGCCTAAACTAGAAAAATCCTTAGCCCTGAGTAGGGTCGAAGGGACCAAAATTGGGCCACCCCGTGCCTCCTTCAGAGGGATTTCCTTGGGTTACAATCATCCTGGGAGATAATCTTCTTCTAATTGCTAGTGCGTAAGCATAACTGTCGGCTCACACCCCCTAAGGAAACACAGCACAAAGTCACTGTGCTTTCCTAATGCACCTGTTCTAGTCCTCTTTCCTGTTTGTTCTTGAACACTTTGGTAACCTAGTGTTGGTTTACTCTGCCATGGAAAGAGGAGATGGAGTCTAATTCCAGCTGTAATTCTCCTTTAGCATCCTGCTATCTTAAGAAACTAATAGTAAAAGCTACCTCATGTAATGTTCCCTGTTTAAAACAGAAGGCACCAGCCACTTGGTACTGACTGAGGAGGGGAGATGGCAGGGAAGGCCACCGTTGTGCTGTCATTTAGCCCAGAAGTTGGGATGTCCCTCCTGTTTTAGGGACACTGCTATTACATTTAGGAGTTTGTTACTCGTGGTGAGAATTAAGCTACGGGTATCAAAGTAAATTAACATTTAAAAAAATACCATCAGGGCTTGAGGTGCAGAGGGCTGGTCCCTGCGCTCCACTCCAGCAGCAATAACAAGAAGCGTGCTCTTGCCTTCATTATTTCTTTGGTTCCTCATAACTAGCTCTCAAGGTCCAAACGATGAATCAGACTAGGAGGATAGCTCAGTGGAGAGAGCACTAGCTGCTCAAGTCCAAGTGTAGGATTTCCGATCCCCAGACTCCATACAAATGTAGGAAGCTCTGGGGTCCTTTTGTAATCTCAGCACATTGATGGTGAGACAGGAGAATTTCCTGGGAGCACATAGACCAGCTGGCCTGAGAACACAGCAGGAAAAAAGAAGAACCCAAGACCATGCCCCAAAGGAGGTGGGAGGTGAGGACTGACTCCCAAAAGGTGTCCTCACATACATGAACAGACAAAACTACACACGTACATACAAAAAAATAAATAAAAACTTTAAAGTGTTGTGAATAGTCCTGACTGCTTATTGTTATTTTTAAAAAATCTCCTTTCCATTCGCACTGATGTTGTTCTCAGGAGTACCTCTGATCCAGACACAGGATCCTGGAGATAATCATTTCTCAACTCTCCTCCATCCTTTTCTAAAACATGGACAGGGAAGGCCACAGCCCTTCACAGGGGCCATCCACATGCAGACTTCCAGTGCAAATGTAACTTGTACTGCCTGCAGACTTCTGTGCATGCTGTTGCCTCTATCTGACATCCTATTCTTTCCACAGCCTCGCCTAACAAATCCTCAACCACCTTCAAGTCTCAAGATTTTCTTCCCATTTACTATCATGTGGATCCTGAAAGTTGCCTAAAGGTCTGTGTGTTGAAGGCCTAGTCACGAGCCTGTGGCATCATTAATAGGAATTTTGGAATCTTCAGTAGTAATGGCTTGATTGAAAGCCATGGAAAACTAGGCATAGCAGCACATGCCTAGAACTTGGGAAACGGAAGCAGAATGATCAGGAGTTAAAATTCAAGGTCATCCTTGTCTATACAGCAGAATAGCAGCCTGGACTATATGAGGCCATATCTCAAAAAAACAAATGATACAAATCACTGCAGGCATGCTGTAGAGGCGATATTGGGACCCCAGTTCCTTTCTGTTGCTGTTTTGCTTCCCAGCTGCCAAGAAGTACTCAGCATGCTCCACCTCATGCCACCTCCCATGCTGTTCTCTCTCTCACCACAGGCTCCAAAGCCACAGGCCTAGTGACTGTGGACTGAAACATCTGGAACTGTGAGCCATGATAAACTTTTCCTTCTAAGTTGCTTACCTTAGGTATTTTGTCACAGTGACAGAAAGTCAGCTAACAGTACATGTAACTTACAGACTTCCTCCTAGTATTGCTTATCACTTTATTGGAATATATCTAGATGCATTCAGGCTGGTGCTGCTCACCACCACTGGCCATGTCCTATGGATGTGATCTTGGGGCTCCCTGCCCTTTAGTTGGAGAATCATGGAAATCCAGAGGGGCCATCGTCCTTCTTTTGTACCTTCGCAAGGTACAGGTTAACATACAAGAAAATGGACAGTTGAGGCAGTGCAAACCACTAGCACGTAGGACTACAAACCATCTCTCCCCTATCCCTCTCTCCCTGCAATCTCTTCACTACAGCCAAAGCAGACTTCTTCCACTTCACTAACCACCATTCTCTTCTGCATACCGATTTCAGAACATATTCTACCCCCTGCCAAGGAAGCCCCCTGGAGAGTAGGTCCTCAGAGTCCGTGAGCTTGGGAGCCTCCTCAGGTACACCTTCTCAGGAGCCTTGAGTGATGTTGAAGTCACTTCACTTCTGCTGCTTGAGTAACCACATGTAAACAAAGCTTGCATGGTGTTCCTGCACCTCCCTGGGTCCATTCCCCATGTCAGTCAGCGGAGCAGATACCAGCACTTCAGTGACTGCATGACTTGAGTGAACAGGTGATCCTAGCTCCACCAGAAACTACGCAGCCTCGCAGAAGTCTTCAGTGAGGTTGGTTATCTTGACTCTCACTTCTGTGTAATGGAATGGGGATGGCCAGGGAATTATATCAATGACTTCTTTTTAAATATGATGTAAATTTAGAAGCTCTACTTCCCATGAATTCCAGAATACTTATTCTTTAAAAACATGTGGTTATACCCTTGCTTCAAAACCTCAAAGACACACAGGAAGGGTCTAGGTTGAGGAGATGGAGGGAGAGGAACACTGGTCCAGGCTATGGGATGGCAAAGAAGGTAAGTGTGGTTCTGTGGTGTTTTCTGTAGCTCAGAATGTGCTCTGAATCTGGGATTATTTGATCAATATGTTTCAGGTACTGCAAGATAGCCTAAAAAAAGGGTGAAGCAGACAAATGGAGAAGCATTTGGTGGGGTAATGAAGTGGTGAGTCTCAAGAGAGCTAGTACTAGTTTAGGGTGAGTATGGGTCACCATTTCATCAGCAGTGAATGAATCTAAAGCCTGGGTACAAGCATTTGCCCTGCGCTCCTGATCCTGTTGGCAGAAAAAAAGCGCAAGAAACAGCCTTATCCTCACAATCCATAGGAGTTACTCAGGCTGGCCACCTCTGCCCAGTGATGGGGACAGATTTGCAGAGGAAACTAAGTGGCATGGGAATTCAGACCTCAGGTCTCCTTCACAGCCCTCTGGCAGCTGCTCACATATACATTTCTTGGAGATTGGGGTCAACATGCAGAGACTACATGGAGAGGCTGAAGCCTAGAGATGCCATTTGTATAGCCATTCACTTACTTAGTTACCAAATAGTTGCTAAATTGATTCATTCTAACAATTATTCAATGTGCCATTTGGGTAGTAGGCAATGACTTAAATAGCAAATGTTGAAAGAAAATATGATATTACAGCTGGAGGATTGCTGAGTGATTAAAGGCACTTGTTTTCAAAGTCTGTCTGCCCAGGTTCAATTCCCCAGTACCCACATATAGCCAAACACATGCATGTGTCTGGAGTTTGTTTGCAGAGGCAAAAGGCCCAGGTACACCATGCTCTCAGTCTCCCTTTCCACGCAAATAAATGATAAAAGTATTTTAAAAGAAAAGAAGCCCTTTATTTTGAAATGCAATACAGTAAAATAAAAAAGAACTTTTGGTCACAAGTGTTGGATCATGCAAGATCATTCAGGACATTTGGATTTATTAATTACTTTCCAGGCTATTCTAGTTCCTGATGGTGTTGAAGATGTTCTACGTCCTGAGTGACCCAAACCATGGCTTCTAAACCAACTGTGGTGGTTTTATTCAGGTGTCCCCCATAAACTTAGGTATGATGAATGCTAGGTTCCCAACTGATGGAGATTTGGGAGTTAACATCTCCTGGAGGGAGTGTATTGTTGGGGTCGGCTTTATAGGTATTATAGCCAGTTTCCCCATGCCAGTGTTTGGCACATTCTTCTGTTGCTATGGTCCACCTTATGTTGCCCAGGGGGTGATGTCCACCCTCTGCTCATGCCATCGTTTTCTCCTACCATCGTGTAGCTTCTCCTTGAGCCTGTAAGCCAAAATAAACCTCTTTTTCCTTAAATCTGCTCTTGGTTGGGTGATTTCTACCAGCAATGAGAACCAGACTACAACAGTAAAGTGCTACCGAGGAGTGGGATTGCTGCTAGACACCAGACTGTGTGGCTTTGGCCTTTTGGAGCTGATTTTCAAGAGGAATGTGGAAGGATTTGAAACCTTTGCCTAAGAGATGGCTTGCAGTACTATAAGTACAGTTTGATTGACTATTCCAGTCAGAGTTGCAAGACCTGAGTGCAGTAAGTACTATGAACTTCGAGGTTTGGCTTATGAGAGTGAGTAAGAGCTTTGCTTGGACTGGGCTAGAGGCAGTTTGTATGAAAAGCTTGTAGTTATGCCCATGTCCTGAGAAGTTGTGCAGGGTTGCTTTGTATAGAAATGAACTGGTATGAGCAGAGGGATATAGCACAGAAAAAATGAAATCTATGTGCCTAAGTCACTGCCCATGCACCTGCAAATTGTTTGAGAGATTACAACCTTTGAGAGTGGGCCAGCTGACCTGCACTGGGGCAACAGGAAGAATGTAGACTCTTTTGAAGGGACCTAAGTGCTCAAGGAGTGTCCTGTTTTTCAAAGTCTGCTTTATTGCCCCCTGGATTAACAAATTGGCACCCTACCTGGTATTGTGGAGTATAAGAAATGCAGGAAAGAAAGGGTCATTGAGTTTGCAACATGGTCTTGTGTTTTGGAAATGGCCATGGTCAGTGTGAAGCGGGTTTGCTGGTTGCCTGAATGGAGACCCCATGGAGCCATGAGGATTGCAGTGGAGACCCAGTGGAGATGCTGGGATCATGAGATGGTTGTTAAGGAGCTGCCAGCCCCGATGAAGTTTTCTAGGATCGTGAGTAGCCTAGCTGGAGGGGCAGAATTGGAATTCCAGAGACTTGTTGCTGGTTAGAATTATTGGACTTGGAGATTTATCACTGGCTAGAGTTGTTGGACTTGAAGCTACAGAGTTTGATGTTTGCCCTGGTTGTTGTAAATCTTGTATTGGTTGAATATTTCTTTGCTATGCCTGAAGCCATCTTTTGCAGTGTGAATGTTTATTCTGTGCCATTATGGGGCTTTTTATGGTATTATGGCTCAGTTAAATGATCTTGGACTATGGGAATGTATGAACATCATTGGGATTGATAAAAAACTTTTAAAGTTGGACTGAATACATGACATTTAAAATCATGTATGTTTATCAGTTTATGGGGGCCAGGGGTGGAATGTGGTGGTTTGATTCAGGTGTCCCCCATAAACTTAGGTGTTCTGAATGCTAGGTTCCCAGCTGATGGAGTTTTGGGAATTATTGTCTCCTAGTGGGAGTGTATTGTTGGGGGTGGGCTTATGGGTGTTATAGCCAGTTTCCTCATGCCAGTGTTTGGCACACTCTCCTGTGGCTGTGGTCCACCTTATGTTGGCCGGGGGGGGGGGGGGCAGTGATATCTACCCTCTGCTCATGCCATCATTTTCCCCTGCCATCGTGGAGCTTCCCCTCAAGCCTGTAAGCCAAAATAAACCTCTTTTTTCCAGAAGCTGCTCTTGGTTGGGTGATTTCTACCAGCAATGCAAAACGGACTGCAACACTAACATGCCTGCGTGAATAGTAGGAGAGACCCAGAGAAGATGTGGCATTCTGCCTCTTAGTTTCTCAGTTCTGTGAAGTGGCAGACCCCGTGATGGCCTGAGTCTTAATAAAACTGGGAGTTGTTTTCTTTACCAAGCCCCATTCTTTAGCCTTGTGGCCTCTCCACCTCTTCCTCAGGCCGTGTACTATGAGGGAAGGCTGTTGAATGTACACACATCTGTTGACCCTCGGAGAGGTCTCTCCATGGCAAAGGAGGTAAGTGCTGTAGCCCAGAGGGCTGCCTCCCTCGGTTCAGCAGCCTACTGTCTCTTTTGGTAGATAAGGAAGTGGAGAGCATGGCTGACAAGTTCACTAAGATGCCCAAGCTTATTTGTACTCTTCTTTCTCCTGTTGTCTGACCATTAGACCTCCTGTTTTTGAACTTGCTGTGTGGGGCTAATTCAAATATGTTATTTTTAGGCTCTTCTAGGTATGAAAGTGCAGTGCAGCATTGCATTTCTGAACCACGGTTACCTCTGTGACTAGTTATAACTAGTGTAGGCCTTTGTTCACTGTTGCAGTCAGGTTTGCATTGCTGGCTGAAATCACCCAACCAAGAGCAGCTTTTGAGGGGAAAAGAGGTTTATTTTGGCTTACAAACTGGAAGGGAAGCTCCATGATGGCAAGGAAAACAATGGCATGACAGAGGGTGGACATTACCCCTTGGCCAACATAAGGTGGACAAAAGGAACAGGAGAGTGTGCCAAACACTGGCAAGGGGAAACTGGCTATAACACCCATAAGCCCACCCTTAATAATACACTCCCTCTAGGAGGCGTTAATTTCCAAATCTCCATCAACTGGGAACCTAGCATCCAAAACACTTAATGTTATAGGGGACACCTGAATCAAACCAGCACATTCACTAAGTGACAACATCTACAAACTTCCTGAGTAAATGTCCTATATAGAGGCATTGCACCCACCCCACCTTGCCTGATAGCTTTGAAGTAGTCATTTAGACACCCCTGCTACCAAGAAAGACAGAATGCTAATCACCATCAGCATTCTATAGACATTGTGCACTTGGGAATCACTTTCAAATGTGTATTAGTTGGGGTTTCTTTAGAGGAACAGAATCAAAAAACTGAATGTGTATTAAAAAGGGATTTGTTGGATTAGTTTTCAGGAATCCTGCAAAGCCAAAGGATCCCAGTTCGATTCCCCAGGTCCTATGTAAGCCAGATGCACAGGGGGTGCAGGCATCTGGAGTTCATTTGTAGTGGCTGGGGGCCCTGGTGCATCCATTCTCTTTCCCTCTCCCTCTCCCTCTTTCTTGCTCTCAAATAAATAAATAATAATAATTTTTAAAAATATATTCATGTGTTCTGTTTTCTTTTTTTCTCCTTTGATTCCTCTTTAAGAGAGATGGACTCGGACTCTGGGAACAGAAATACACTGAAAAAGGACAACATGTTTCCCTGAAAAATCAATTCCTAATGAGCTGGGCTTTGCTAGGCATGACTGTGAGTGTATGAGTTAGTGAATGAGTGTACGTGCCTGTAGTTCTCAAAGTTCTCAAAATCAAGAGTTTGTCAGTCTCTTCGATGGCAAGTGCAGGAAGGCCATCACTGCATCGTCAAGGTCACTGGAGTTTGTTCATGAAGCCCCCTGTGAGGAGTGAGTGGTCGACTGGCTATGATAGAATGGACCCAGCATTTTGTCAATCTGACAGGGACAGCTTCCAGGGATGGACTTTCACATGCTCCTTGGCTGTGGACTTCGAATGGTGTGCTTCCTAACGCTTCTATGTCATCTAAGGGCTGCAGCAGAAGCCAAGGGCAGGGACAGAGTCAGCTGTGAAACAGTGCTCACTGGCGGCAAGGTGACGGCTGGTTGACAAGTGGCAGGGGACAGTATAGGAGAAGATTGAGTCACCTAGGTGTACTGCCAAAGCGTTTTCCTTACTTTTCACATGTTTTCTCTTCACCCTAATTAGGTGAAGTAACCATGCATCACCAGAAACTATTTGGCTTATTGAATGAGTAAGATTTTCTGGAACTTGGATCCTCAGCTATAGGGGATTATATCCTCTCCAAAAGAAACATCCTAGTCCCCAGAATCTTTGATTGGACCTTATTTTGGAAAGGGGGATTTTACAATTGTAGTTCAGGGTCTTACAATGAGCAGTGGATCCTGCACAGTTATTCAGAGCACTGGACAGCCCACTATGCACAGCAAAGAGACACAGGGAGGAGAGGAGGCTCATAACCCACGACCTGTGGACTGCGAATAGCAAGGGTGATTCTCCTCTAGGGCCTGCAGGGACACTGCAGCTTTGCCCACACTCGATTCCAGACTTTTGGCTTCCAGGACCATGAGAAGAAAATTGTATTGTCTTAAGCCACCAAATTTGTAATAATTTGTTATCACCCTCCATTCCTTTGGTACATTCTCTGTCGCATTCAGTAATTGTCTTTTATTTTGCTACTTGATGTGAGAAGAGGATGGGATCAGAAGCAGAGAGGCAGGCCAAGGCCAAGAGAAGAGGGGCAAGGTGAGGCCGGGAGTGGAGAGAATGCAGGAAGAGAAGGAAGAGAGGGAGGGAGAGGAAACTGCAGTTAGGATGCCGTGCCTCTCCCCACAGATTCCTGCCCTTTGTGCTCCCCTCCCTACTGCTCTCCAGCCTTCTTCTGTCCCCCTCAAGCATTTTGTCACACCAAGAAAGTTCATTTATGTGCACGTGTCACATTTTCTGTCATTCCTACAAGCAGCAGAGAACAGGCGAAAAACTGAGAACACCTAGGCTCCCCTAGGAAGCTTTTCTATACACCATCCGTAACCCTAAAACGTGGCACAACCACTGTCGTTCAGTGCCCCCTGCCCCCCCGCAGGTCTCCTAAGTCCAGGCATGTGAAGCAAGCTCAGCTGCCATAAGCACCCACTTGAATACTTCTGCGGTCACATCACCCCACTCTCTCTGCCACCCACAGGACAGCCCGAGTGACTTCAACAATGCAAGTGACCCAGAAGTGCAAAGTGTGCCTCTGAAAAAATTCACAAGGCACGGGAGGAGGCTGTGATTGTGTTTCTGTTTTTCTTCCGGGATTGTCTGGAAGAATGTCACAGCTACTGGCTCCAGTGGTCACTGGAAGTGACAAGAGCAAGAACAGTTGCTTAACGTCCTTTGGAGGACATGCAGACCATCTTCTGCCCACTGCCCCTATTATTATTGACAAATTCTGAATCTTCTAGGTATTGCTATCATTTTTGCAGAGACAGGGTATCATGCATCCATGCCAGCACAGAACTTTTTATGTTTAGGAGGATGACCTTGAACTTCTGAACTCCTACTTACCTCCTGAGTACTAGGTTACAAGCATGCACAACCATGCCCAGGGTATGTGGTGCTGGAAGTCAAACCACTGCTTCATATATTCTTTGCAAGGTCTCTACCAAATGAACTACATGCCCAGCCTAATTTTTGCATCATCATAAAAGTCTTTCCTTTTAAAATTTTATTTATTTGTCTTATTGACAAATTTCATAATTATAGAAAATAAGCCATGGTAATTCCCTCCCCCACCCCACATCCCCTTCACAACTCCACTCTCCATCATATCCCTTCCCCCTCTCACTCAGTCTCTCTTTTATTTTGATGTCATGATCTTTTCCTCCTCTTATAATGGTCTTGTGTAGGTAGTGTCAGGCACTGCAAGGTCATGGATATCCAGGCCATTTATGTCTAGAACAGTGTATTATAAGGAGTCCTACCCTTCTTTTGCCTCTTGCATTCTTTCCACCACTTAGAGCAATGGATCTTGAGCCTTTAAAGGTGTGATAGAGATGTTTCAGTGCTGAGAACTCATCTGTCACTTCTACTTATCACTATGGTGCCTTTTGAGTCACCCCAGAGGACACCACCATCTGAAAAGAGAAACTTCTTTAACCAAAAATGAGAGTAGCATTAACATATTGGTATGAACATTAAGAGAAGTGCTTATTAGGCAGTTTGTTGAGCATAATATATACAGTTAGCTGGACACCAGAAATCATTACATCCATAGGACTCATGACTTCTCCATCTCCATCATTTGTTTTCATTATCAGGCATATATTTCCTCTGGTGGAGCAGGCCTCCAGTCCAATTAGATGGCAGTTGGTTTCTTCCATAACAGACATGCCACTATTGTTCATGTGGCCTGGCTGGCCAAATTTAAGGCTTGCAGTGTCCACTGTTATTTATCTCCACTGATGACTTCTCTCTCTCATTGAGCTGCATGCAGTGTAGCTTTTTCCAGCTTCTGTCAGCTGGCCTACATAGGTTTACAGCTCAATTCCAGCAGGATTTTTTAATGACCTTGCAGCCCAAGTATGTGGAGTCTTCAGAAATAGTGTCTTAGCATCTATTCCTTGTGGGAAACCAAGAGCTTCAGCAATGGCCTGCAATGTTTTAGGGGTTATCAGGGACCTTTCCCCATCCTTCCTTTACTCAAAGTCTATTTTATTTCATTTTGTGACCACCAACTACTTTAAAAAATAGTTTAAAATGTACATATGATTTTAAAAGTGCCCCCTTTTTTATACAGTTTCTGGGAGTTTGGGGAAAGTTTCTAGAGTATAACAGCCACCCCAATCAAGATAGAAGACAGTTTGTTCTCTGCAAAACAAAAAAAAAAAGTGTCCGACTCTGCACCTTTGCACTCACGCCCTCTTTCCTCTCTTAAACCATAGCAACTGCTGGTTGCATTTCTTCCTATAGTATTATTTCCTCCAGAATGTCACATGAATGGAATCAAGCTTTGTGAGCCTTGATTTTTTTCACCTACCATGTGAATAAGCATATGCACTCATCTGCCTTGAGGGTATCATTAGCTGATTCCTTTTTACTGTGGACTGGTAGTATGTCACTTAATGGATGAGCACCTGTCTGGTTATCCATTTGTCAGCGAAGGATGTTGGGTTTGTTTTCAGGCCTCACTTTCCATTGTAAATGGTGCTGCTATAACTATTGTAACTGTTTTTTGAGTGAACCTGATCTCTTGTCTCCATGGTAAGCATGCAGACAAGTCCATGCTCGATGTTGTGAGAAGCTGCTGAACTGTGTTCTAGAGTGCTTCACCACTTTGTAATTCACCAGTAATGCACGTAAGTCCTTTGGGCTCTTAAACAGGAGTGAAGAGAATGTATTCCAGTCTTACATACTTTTCAGCATTATGTTTGGTTTAGTTGTGGCTTTATAGATGCCTTCTAATATGTGAAAAAAAGTTCCTGATTTGGTTTTCCCATAACCAGCATGTGGATGTTTCTAGCATACTCCACATTGACTAGTTTTGGAATGGGCACAAGCTTCCCGTTCTTGGGATAAGTCCCAGTGTCCATGATCTCCTCTTCCTAAACTTCCCACTGTGACTCTCAAACCTCTCAGCAATCCTGCTCCCTATAGAGACAGTGACCTGAAAGAGCAGAGCTGTGTTCAGGGCCCGGCACTTAGTGGAGTGACTGAATTAGAGGCCTGTACCCTGACACAGTCCAACAAAACCAGAGCCCTGGGGTACATCTCAGTGGCAGAGGTCTTAATTTTTGTCCAGTGTGTGGTGGATGTGCATGTATGTTCACATATGTTTGTGTGCACGTGTTATACCTGTGTGTAAGGCCAGAAGGCAACCTCAGGTATCATCCTCAAGAACACAGTTCACCTTTTTGAGACAGCTCCTCACTGACTTGGAGCTCACCAATTAGGCTAGCCCAAAGGATCCAAATGTCTGCTTCTCCAGTTTTGGGATTACAGGCATGTGCTACCACATCTGTTTTATTTTAATTTTTATTTATTCATTTGCAAGAAGAGAAAGAGATTGAGAGAGAGGCAGATAGAGAGAATTGGTGCTCCAGGGCCTCCAGTTGCTGCAAATGAACTCCAGACACATGTATACACCTTGTGCATCTGGCTTTACATAGGTACTGGGGAATTGAACTCCAGTCCTTTGGCTGTGCCAGCAAGCACCTTAACTTCTAAGCCATCTCTCCAATCCCACATCTATTATGTTTTATATGGTTACTGGGGATCAAGCTCAAGTCCTCATGTTTGCAAGGCAAGCACTTTACCAACCAAGCCATCTTCTCTGCCCCTTAGTGGTAGAGTTCTTGCCTATCATGTGTGAAGCCATGAGTTCAATCGTCAGCACATGGGCAGACTGAGGAAGAGAAAGCAGTTAGCAAAGATGGATTGTTAAGGTCCGTGTCTTCAGGGAAGAGCTTGCCCCAAAGCTTTGAGAAGCATTGTACTGGTTGAGAACAGGAAATCTGGGCTGGGGAGATGGCTCAGCAATTAAGTTGCTTGCCTGCAAAGCCAGGTTTGATTTCCCCAGTACCCACATAAAGTCAGATGCACAAAGTGGCACATGCATCTGACGTTTACTTGCAGCAGCTGGAGGCCCTGATGTGTCCATTCTCTCTGTTTTTCTCTGCTTGCAAATACATATGTGTATGTATGTACACACACACACACATACACACACACACACACACACACACACACACATATGTATTTCTTTTCTTTTAAATGAGCAGAGAGTCTGGAACCAGAATGCCTTATCTCATAATCCTGGCTGTGTGAGCTTGCAAAAGTCACTAACCTCAGGCTGGAGAGACAGCTTAACCTGTAAGTCATTTGCTTGCAAAGCCAAAGGACCCAGGTTCAACTCCCAGAACCCACGTAAGCGAGATGCACAAGGGGGCTCATGCATCTGGAGTTTGTTTGCAGTGGCTGGAGGCCTCTTTCTCCCTCTCTCTCTTTCAAATAAATAAATAAAAATTTTAAAATAGTTACTAACCTCCTCATGTTTCACTTCCTCATGTGTTAGTTCTAGATTTTCCTGAATATCTAATGGCCACCTGAGCCTCAGCACATCAAAACTAATGCCCCAATCTCTCTCACCCCCAAATGTCCACCTGCTTTGTTTCCAATTTCCATAAGTATGAACCCCAAATCTCAGGAATCCAAGCCATACATTTTGGGAAACACTTGATTTGTCCATTCCCCTCACCTCCACATTTGATTAATAGCAGTGCCTATCAGGTCTATCTCCTAATGTTACTGGATTCAAGCTACATTTTAGTCACTCTTCTACTATTGAGCTATGATTGATGTTTTTTTAAAGGTGGCATTGTCATTACTACAGAACAAGTTCATGGTTGACATACGATGTTGCGAATTACCTCGGTGGCTGGGAAGATGGCTCAGTAGAGAGAGCACTTGCTGCACAAGCTCAAGGCCTTGAGTTTGAGTCTTCAGCACCATGTAAAGCAAGTGCAGCAGCGAGTGTCTTTCAACTTCGCATCCCTGTGGCCAGATGAGGTGAGGAGACAGGAGGATCCCTGGGAGCTCACAGGCCGCTCACCTGGCAGTCACAGAAATGAACAACAAAGAAAACTTTCCCCAAACAAGGTGTAAGGCAAGATCTGACACCCCAGGTTGTTCTCTGACTTCAAAATGAATTCCATGGCACACATGCACTTGCATTCATGTGTGTGAACACAGATGTGCACATATGCAGATGCACACACACAAAAGAATGGTATTTGGCATTTAACATTCCTCATTTTCTTTATCAATGCTTGTTATTTCTGAACACATATGAATCAAATCACAAGCAAACAAAAGTACAGACTACTTAACATCCTCCTGTATGTTATATTTGGACTTGCTGATAGTTTTTTGCTTTGAATATTCTGATGGTCTTTAAGAGCAGCAAAAAATGAGAAAATTACTGGAAGGGACTTTTGTACTCTATTACTCAATATCTTAAAGGTCAAAGGTCAAAGATTACTCTATGTATTTAAAAAATTCTTTATGTGCGTGAATCATTCCAATGTCAGCCACACCTTAACAATACCAAGAACAGATATATTCCAAGATGATAATCAGCTTATAAAATGAATCCTTATCTTTCTTAATTCTCTACCTCACTTTGAACACAATCTTAAATGGCAAAGGTCTCTTTGTAAGAATGGTTTTCACTTACTATTAAGTATGAACAAGCAAGTTTCAGATAATACAAGATCATGCTAAGTAATGCTTGACTTAAAATCTTGGCTTTGGGGGCTGGAGTGATGGCTTGACAGTTAAAGTGCTTGCCTGCAAAGCTGAAGGACCCAGGTTTGATTCCCTAGGCCCCACATAAGCCAGACATGCAAGGTGGTACATGCATCTAGAGCTTGTTTGCAGTAGGTAAAGGCCTTGGTGTGCCCATTCTCTGCTTCTCTCTCTCTCTCCCTCTCAAATAAGTAAGTTAATAATATTTTTAAAACTTGGCTTTTGGAGCATACAAAATGTCAGGTAAATTGTTCATTAAAATCAGTTTTTTCTTTAGACTAATTGAGAAATACACCTAGGACAAATTCCCTTTCATGGAGGATCAAAACTGAAAGAAATATTTTCCTCTGTTTATGGAAAAGAAGATAGATTTGGACTCACAATGAAGTCCATACTGCCTCATTCCCACTTGTCAAAACTAAGTGGCAAGAGTACGTTCTTAGAAAGCACTATTTCTATAGAAAGCCCATTTATTTCACAAGAAAAAATAACCAGGCATTGTAAGTGGTAAAAGTATTTCTTCTGTGAAACATAACCTCTGTATTTCAAGGTCCCTAGGATACATTACTAATTAAACCCATATATTTATAGCAATGCCTGATTTTAATAAGCTATAAGGAAAAATTTAAATGCACAGAATGCATGACATGGAGAGAAATTATTTAGTATAAAACATTCTTTAGATACAAAAAAGTTCACCCAAAATATTCTAGTAGTGCCTGCGGTGTTTTGAATACCAGGAAAGAGGGCCCAAAATGAGAATAAGAATGCTCCCAAATAGTAGACAGATTTATAAGTAAATAAAAACATTTTGACATAAGCTAATAGGAAAATATTTGCTTTGCCAAACATTCATTATGACACAATATAATAGCCCATGAAAGGAAGTAGATGATCCTTTTTGTGGTAGGCTATTTGAGACACCCCTTATCCCTGGAGATCCAAATCCAGGCAGGACAAAATTTTAACACAGGCAAGACAGCTTTAGCTAACTGGAAGCATAGAACTATTCTAATGTTAATTAAGCTAGTAGATTATTTCTACTTCACCATGCTTCACAAAGTATATTGCAGACCTTATTAAAATTACAAAAACAATGAAATAGTTAGGCATCCAGGGCAAAAAATAAGTTATAGCCCTACAGTACAATACTTATAAATGTTTTCTGATTTTATTTGATAATTGATTATTGAAAAAAACTACACCAGACTGTAACCTCAAGAATAGCCATACAGGGTTGGGTGGGTCACAAGTAGCTGCTTAAATGGTTCCTTAAAATTCTAGAATAAGTTAAAAATATGATGCCAATTAACTCAAGTGGCCATCTACAATTCCTCACATATTTGTTAAAACATAAATTAGTTCTTTATCTTTTAGTTACGTAGAAAAGCATTTCTCTCTGATGTTGACTCATTGTCTAAGATGGCAGGAATAGTTCTAAAGAAGATAGTAGGGGGCTAGAGAGGTGGCTTAGCCGTTAAGGCACTTGTCTGCGAAGCCTGAGGACCCAGGTTCAATTCCCCAGTACCCACGTAAGCCAGATGCACAAGGTGGCACATGCATGTAGAGTTCATTTGCAGTGGCTGGAGGCCCTGGCCAGACTATTCCCTCTCTCTCTCTCTCTCTCTCTCTCTCTCTCTCTCTCTCTCTCTCTCTCTCTCTCTCACACACACACACACACACACACACACACACACTCATAAATGAATAATTTTTAAAGGCTGGAGAGATTGCTTAATGGTTAAGGCACTTGCATGCAAAGCCAATAGACCCAGATTTGATTCTCCAAGACCCAGATAAGCCAGATGTTCAAAGTAGCAAATGCATCTGAAGTTCATTTACAGTGCCTGAAGGCCCTGGCATGACCTTTCTCTCTCTCTCTCTCTCTCTCCTTCCCTCCCTCTGTCTCTCTCTCTCTCTCTCTCTCTCTCTCTCTCACACACACACACACACACACACACACACACACACAAATAAATAAAATAAGGTGTTTTTTTGTTTGTTTTTTTGTTTGTTTTTCGACATAGGGTCTCACTCTGGTCCAGGCTGACCTGGAATTAACTCTGTAGTCTCAGGGTTGTCTTGAACTCATGGCGATCCTCCTACCTCTGCCTCCCGAGTGCTGGGATTAAAGGCATGTGCCACCATGCCCAGCTAAAATAAGTTTTTAAAATAAGATAGTTGGATAGGATATTGAATTTTTATCCAATTTTGAAAAACAATTTTTTTTAAGCTCAAGGCACCACAGACCTTGCCTTGGCTGGAAAATGGGTGCTGTGTTTTCTTCACAGTGTGGCTACAGTGCAGGAGAGGCTCATGAGATTAATTGAGTTCATGAACTGAGAGGTAACAGATGTGTAACTGCTAAACACAACACGAAGAACAAAACTATCCTTTGGTACACAGGACCAGATGGGACCACTGTTAGATCTGGTGCAAAGAGCAAGTCCAACTCTACACTCTCCAGGATCTAAAGCACATTTAAAGTCCTTTTAACATCAAGATGACCTGAATGACTCCTGAGATCAACCAGGCCGTCCAGCTAGATCTATGAGGAACACTAAAGGGCCCTGTCCCACCTCAACCTTCACAGGTACAAAAACTCAGGCCCACTTGAGTCATTCGCCTATCTGACATAATTAATTTCATGGGTGAAGAAGATAATATCTCCATTCCAGCCTAGGGCTTTGTCAACCACATGATGAATTTTATAAAATAATTTATGAAGATGACTAAATAATAAATACTTTACATTTTTAATTTGACTTAAATGTATTTTTAGGTGATACATGGCTTTATAAAAATGTTTCTATTTTACTTCTCTCCTAGATCCCAGGTATTTCTGAGAAACTATGGCTCTGGACAAACTTTGACAACTGAAGATGCCCGGAAGCTCCTGGCTGGCATTTGGTGTAATAAGATAAGTGAAACTGGCAAGCATGTTGCGCCACCCTCACTTGGCAGCAGGGAGCGCAGAGGGTCTGGAGGACCAGGCTGTGCCCGCTGGGAAAGTCGTGCTAGTCTGAGGATGGTCTGATGTGGTATGAGTTGGTGTTTAAGGGCATTGCTAAATTGTTTAAAAACACATGGCCAAAGAGATTTGAACCAAATATTATGTTCAAAAGTCCACTTATTAACTAGATAACAAATTCTTGGACAGATTTTTGGAATGAAAATGTTGCTTGGAATGTAGAGATACGCCAAGTAAATGTTTTGCAGTAACATTCATAAACTATTATAGCCTACATACTCCCACTCTCCCAAACAGAAGTCAAGTAACATTCTCATGTTGGTACAATCCAGTTTAATGATGAAGAGATAAATATTTAAATGCAAGATTGGTTATAGAGTCTTTCAGCCCTAATTAAGATAAATGTTCCTTATTAAATGGTAATTGTTATCTCCAAGTATTATTCATTAATGAATAATAAATATTTAAATTTTGAAGACCTCAGTTAATTAAAACAATACACTGTGCGAATATAGATATCCACATGTGTGATATGCACATGAATATCCCACTGGCTCTTGGGCTGGAGAGATAGCTCAGAAGGTAAAATGCACACCTCATAAGCAGAGAACCTGTGTTTGATCCCCAGCACCCAGACACAAATGCCAGCAGTGATGGTTCATACCCACTATCCCAAGTATTAGGAAGACAGACACAAGAGTACTGGGGCTCACCGGCCAGCCAGTCTAGCCTATGTGACAAGTTCTAGGCCAATGAGAGACCCTGTCTCAAAGGAGGCATGCAGCATTCCTAAGGATTATACCCAAAGTTCTTCTCTGGGCTCCACATATACCTATACCCACACACACACATGCATAGCACACATACACACACAATGATAACAATAATAAGTGCTTCCTATAAACCATGATAGTTATGTTGTATAGAGTCACCACTCTACTGAATGAGTAATTTAGTAGTTCACCAACTTAGTTAATATGGTACCATTGCTCCAGGGGAAACATAGAGTAGGTACGCGCGCCTTGAATCTTAGCACTTTTCAGCCACTCAAGGTACAACCACCTTTTATGCAGTTTAAAGTGTCTCGTTTGAAGAAATTTTATTTAATACACATTGTTAATTTTTTTTTTTTTTACCAGAATGCACAACCAAGAGCATTCACTAACTGAACCAAGTGGATCTACCACATTGTCTGGAAGGCACATGACAGCTTTCTTGTGCTTTTAAACACTAAACAGCACTTCAACACTATGCTTTGAGTCCATTTTAAACAATGAAATCACTAGCAATAGGCACAGATGTGTGAGTGACTTAGGTAAAGGTCATTATTTCTAGTACAAGAGTGGAAAGAAGGAGGCAGAACATCTTGTTCTACCTCAGCTTGGGAATGTAAGTGCTTGTGGGGTGACATGTGGTCTACTGGTCAGTGTGTGAACATGCCTGACTACCAAAGCCCCATGAGAATGGACCTCAGGCTACAAACAAATGTCAACACATAAGAAAATACACAAATATGGAATGGGTAAATAATGAAGCTCAACTGAATACTCATTACTCCTACAGCCAAATAGGCTTGGGCTAGAGTTGTTGTGACTATTTGCATGCTCGAAGTCATTTCTAACATGTAACAAGGATATACTGAAAGTTTACATATTTTTGCTTCGGGAGTAGGTAGAAAGGTAGAAAGGGTCCATTTTTCTTGCACCTGTAGAGGCTCAGATGGCACCTTTCTTTGAGCTCCTATGATCAACTTATTTCTCTTTGGTATGATTGAAATGGGAAAATGCTAAGGCTCCTATTTTTGAAAGTAACTGGAAATCTGGCGTTCAAAGACCTCCTCTGTCTTCCTGGAGTCAGTAAGAGCAAAATCCTATGGCCTTCCCTGTGAGAAGCTGCCGGTTGGTGTTTTGTGTGACTTGGCATGAATCTATCAAGGGAGGGTGTGATGCAGAGGCCCAGGCCCTTTGCTCTTCCCGAGAGACCTTCAGCTGTACAATAGGGAGAATAAAGTCTGCATCAGTGTGGTAAAAAGCAGAAACAAATTTGTATTTTATTCTTATCCCGATTAGAAACAATGATTGTGTTAATACAATTGTTGAATTATATTAAGCATAGGGAACATAGAATTCAGCACCTAAGAAATTCAAGTGCAATTTAACAAAATAAAGATCTCCCAAGGTCACACTAGATTGTCTTGTTGATTTGAAAATACAATGTTTCTACAAAGCCTTTCTGATGTGCTCTGACATGTGGCAGGGTACAATTGCCACAGGACACACCTGTCACAATCACTCTGGACTACCAAAGCCATCAGCTGTCTCAAGCATGTACATTGTTGCTCGTTTGCTGCAGGACACTGGAGGAGAATGTCTGTGCCAAGGGCTTTACAAAAGAGACAACCTTACTGTGGTAACGGGAAGTAAGGCTCGGTGACACCAAGGCTCCTTCCATGTCCCTCTCGTTCCCTGGTTTTGCTCTCCCTTTTACATCTACCACCTCACCTCCCAAACAGTGAGCCCTCATCTGCTGCATTGCTCTCACTTAAGAAATGGAGTTGATCCTGATGAACCGGATACCAGCACAAGGGTGAAGGAGATAACACAGAGAAAAATCAACTCCTACCAAATCAGAGATCCAGAGACCCAGAGGCCCCCAACACCTTATCACTGAAGCAGACCAAAAATGAACCCGACATGGCTCAGGGAAATTTTGCAGAAGAGGGGAGGAAAGAATGTCAGAGCTTGGGCTGGAGAGATGGCTTAGCGGTTAAGCACTTGCCTGTGAAGCCTAAGGACCCCGGTTCGAGGCTCGGTTCCCTAGGTCCCACGTTAGCCAGATGCACAAGGGGGCACACGCATCTGGAGTTCGTTTGCAGAGGCTGGAAGCCCTGGCGCGCCCATTGTCTCTCTCTCCCTCTATGTCTTTCTCTCTGTGTCTGTTGCTCACAAATAAAAAAAAAATTAAAAAAAAAAAAAGAATGTCAGAGCTACATGTTGGGTCATGATATGCAGAGACATTTATCTTACCCATAACTGAAGGCTAACTCCACA
Source organism: Jaculus jaculus (assembly GCF_020740685.1). Classification (NCBI taxonomy): domain Eukaryota; kingdom Metazoa; phylum Chordata; class Mammalia; order Rodentia; family Dipodidae; genus Jaculus; species Jaculus jaculus. The sequence goes on from NC_059117.1 coordinate 42,445,840, forward strand.
ATGCATGACCCATATACCTCAACAAGGAGGGGCCAAAGGGAGGGGGTAGGTCATGGATGAGCCTAATAATGGTACCAAACTGACTGTATTTGCTGAATACAAAACTAATTAATAAAAAAAAAGATTAAAAAAGAAGAAATGGAGTTGAGGTCAAGGGGCTGTGATGGAAAAGGATGTTGTCTGCAAAATGACAGAAATACAGATATCAATATGTACATTCAGCATGTATTTCTATATAAAAAGGCATGCTAGCATACATATGCTGATGTGGATAATGTGCAGAGACTCATCCAGACATTTGCTATAGACATCAGAAAATAATAGCTCAAAATTACATAAAAATCACATTCTCCTACCCCAAAATGAGCAGCAGCTTTGTATGCCCACAAATTTCCTGACATCACTTGAGTTTTCTATCACAGGAAAGGCCAGGTGACAGCTTGCTGAGGAAGCAGCTATGAGCCCTGGCTCAGTCCCTCATTGGATTATCCCATCTGTGAGTGAGGGTCTGTGGCATGCAGCCATGGCAGGGGTGTTGTGGCCTTTGCTTTTCAGGGATTTATTATCCAAATGAATTGAATCATTTAGATTATTTCTTTTAAAAATTCCAGTGTTTTCAAGTGTTCTATAATTCTGTGTGTGCATTCCAGACATCCTCTTAGCAGGCCTTGCACTGGTACAATTCTTTTTGATACTAAAATATTGATTTATATCCATAGAAATGGATAAGTAATCAATGAGGACTTGATCACGTGCCCAGCTCCCAATCGAATCCAACTACTGAAGAATGAACACCTGCCACCGGGGAGCACCCAGGACCCACATCCTCAGGAAAGCAGGCTGCTTCCCGCTAATTCACATTCACGTTTTACCAACTGCCATGTATTTTAATATCATTGTCTCCGTATCAGTCTCTCAAACTTGTTAAGCTTCATGAAAGAACTTCCTATCTTTCCACCTTTTGTATTCTCACATCATTCGAGGAATAAAAACAATGGAGTATATACATATATATGTAGCATGTATGGATATTCTAACAACATAAGATTAACACAACACACAAGTCTCAAAAATTAAAAATATGATAGACTCTAAAATTACTGATGAAAATACTCACTGTAGTACAACTATAATAAACCAAATCTTTAAATTAACTAACAGAAATACATAGTTAAAAGGCATAAACATCAATTAAAAATCGAGTATGATCACCTCAGGACAACATTATGCTCAGATATCTCCTCTGTATGTTCACATATCTCACAGTCATCCCCATGCACTGCATGACAGCAATTTTTGCAGAAGATTCAGGAAACCAGAATGCTGTTGACCGTTATTTTTTTTTCCTCTCTTTTTAAGGGATAGCTGCAGAATCTTCTTAGGACAGTTTCTTCCTTAGTAGAAAAACACTTTCCCTTATGGTCTGTTTATGATTAATCTATGGGTGTAAGGATTAAATAAAGCAAGGCTAAAATTTCTGTAGGTGGAAAAAAAAGTGACCTTCCTTAGAGAAAGATTCAGGATTGTTCTACTGATGATTCCCGTAGTCTCCCCAGTCTGCCGAGGACGCAGAATGGAGGGTGAGGGGATAGAGGGTCGACGAGAGTCAGGATGGGAGAAGAGGGAAAGGCTCACCACAGGCAAGGCAGGCCGTGAGATTCGAGACCACACATGCTGACGCCCCGCCTGGCATCCACGCGCCACACTGAAGTCTCACATGAGCCTCCAACCTCACTCAAATCTGCCCTGCCAACAGCCTTGCTCAGTGACCCCTTGGGACTGTGGAAGCGACTATGGAGAGAAGTTTTCCACTCTGGGGTGGTGGTGAGATGGCCAAAGGGAAGGCCCAGAGGCCAAGGCTGCCGTGCAAGTCAGGAGGGCCTGAGAGAGGAGCAGGAGAGCTTGGGAAGACCTGAAGTGAGAGCTGCCGCACTGTCTTTGGATTGAAAAGACTGCAAAATGTGAGAACACTTGGCTTGCCCTAATGACAGATCAATTTTATTTAGAAATGCCAACTCATACTATAACACCGCTTATCTAGGAGGTTACCTGGTGCACATAGCAAAAGTCTCACATAAAAAGGTAAGACCTTGGAAGTCTTCCACAAGCACAAGACCGGCCCAGAGGACTTGTTTTCGTTCTTAGTTCTGCACACATAGCAGACATCGGCTCAGACTTCCACGGACAGCAGCACTCGTGTTCTTCCTGGCCACATAGGTCAACATGCTCTGTCATAACTTTGGAAAACATTGTAATTCGTGAAGAAACTTTTAAATCACTTATTAATTCATCTCCCTTGACAAACAGTTGTGCAATGTGAGCAATCACCTGTTCAGCAGGTTAAGCACTGAATAGGATCAAGAAAACAACCCTATCCAAGTCGGTACTTCGGGAGTATGGGCGAGGTCTCACAAAGGTTGCCCCCCGGGATCCCCCGCCAGCAGCTCAGCCAGTGGGACAGCCTCGCTCCCCAGCAGTTGTTCATGTCACCTTAGGGCCTAGGTGATACTGGTAAGTTTCAGGTGCTTTCTGAGATTTATAAATTGTGGTGACTTCTTGAGTCTCACGTAACCCCTGCAGGACAGAATGTCTCAATTTGGAAGACACGGCTACACAGCAGGCCTAACCAACATGGTGCAGAGCCAGGTAATAATGTCCTCATCACTAACAAGAGTTTGGAGCAATAAATTAGTAAATTTGATAAAGTTTTAAATAAAGAAGGTATTTTCAATCAGTCTTAGACCCATTAGAAAAGGATACAAATCACATGAGCCAGAATCTCAAAGAATTTGAAGTGTAAACGTCCTATAAATATAAAAATATGTACATTTGTTAATATGAAAGAATTAAAAATTGAAAAAAAACTTAAAAAAGAATTAAAAATTAAACAGTATGATTCACTGTTTTCACTTACAAATTACAAAACTTTTTAGTGATCCCTCCGTGTTGGCAAAACATGGAAAAATAAAGTTACACAAAGTACATAAAAGACAAGTCAGTACCATAGCTTTAAAAGCAGTGTACTGACTATAGTATTATTTATCACAGAGCAATGGAAATAATCCAGAAGCTCATTAGTATGGGATTAAAAAATTATGGTAAATTAAGAAAAAGGAATATTGTGGAATCTTTAGAAAGAAGATGGAATAGATATAGACAGAAATCAGAAGATACCCAGAATATATTTATAAATTATTAAGTTAAAAATTAAAAAGATAATGCAAATGCTTTGTATTCTACACACCAATTTCTTATATTGGGGTGCTGACTGGCTCCTGGAAATGGGAGGGCTGGCTGAATCAGCTGCTGATAGGAGATGGTAGAGACCTGCCTTTCTTTAGGGCGCCATATTTCTTACATTCTATGTGGCAACTGCTTGCCCTTGCTTCTTATACTCCATGAGATAATGGCACAATTCCATGGGCAGTTTATGTAACTATAGGTCTATTCTTATAGGTGCAGTTTATGGTGCCCTTATAATAGCAAATCTCTTCTGCAATCACTAACTTGCCTGTTCATCCCCAGCTTTTTCTTCCATCTTTATGGGCACCATCAACACTCACAACACTTGCAGTTAAGCTCTCTGCATTACTCTCTTCCTGTTTCTTTATGCCAAGTGCAGCATTTTTACCTGTAAAGCTTTTCTAGCTAACAGAAGATTAAACTTTCTGTCCAAACTTAAACTGAAGGGCAAAAAGGGATTGACCTATATTTCATAACAATTATCATAGACCCACAGAGCTTTAAAATTGGATGAAAACGGTCTAGTAAGAAACACAGACTCTTGGGTTAAGAACATACAATTAAATCTATTATGCTGGTTCTCCTTTGCTGACAGTGTGGAGCCATACAGAAAAATAGTAGGAACAATAAGTCATTGCAGTGGATTTATACTTAGGATAGTATTTGGAGGATGGGTAATGTCATTCCCAGACATAATTAAGTAGATTAAATAAGATCTTTCTAAATGACTATGTTAACATATGCAGAAAAAATCTACTTGAAACCAATTAACAATAGTTACATCTAGAATATAGGACTATGAAATAGTTTGGGGTGCTCTTTTCAGACACTCCATGTAGCTCACGTTGGCCTCAAACTACCACTTCTCCTGCCTTCACCTCCTGAGTGCTGGATTACAGGTATACACCACTGTGCCCTGTAGTATGAGACAACTTTATTTCTTACACTTTATATTGATCATTTATGTGAGTGTTTGATGGTGATCATGATTATTTTCCATCAAAAAAGCAATAGTGCCTTAAGCAATGGCTCATTTGGTAAGAAGCTTGCCACCCAAGTGTGAAGGCCTAAATCCAGATGCCTAGAACTCACACAGAAATGCTAAGCACAGTAGTGTGTGTCTATGGTTTTAATGCCAGAGACATTAAGACTGGAAATTCTGGGGCTCAAGGTTTAGTTAGAGATCCTGCCTCAAAAATAAAGCGGAGGGTGATTGAGGAAGACTCCCAACATTGACTTAACAGCCCCCCACACACACACACGACACACACACACACACACACCACACACCACACACACACACACACACACACACACCACACACCACACATACACACATACACCACACACACACAACACACACACAACACATACACACACACAACACACACACACACACCACACACAGACATACACATGCAGAACAAGAATTAATGCCTTTTTAGAATAGTTTCATAATTTTGTATGAATGTTACCACTCCTATCTATCTCCTTATACAGACTCCAAGAGTATAATTTCATTTGTGAAGATCAACAGTCTTTAAGGCACTGACACAGAATGCTGACTCTTCAGGATGCTGACTACTTTATACTTCTATGAGCAATTAGTTATTTAGTTGTTCACTTATTCTTGCACCCCCCAAATATTCATCTGTTATGTGTCTGCTACTCTGCCTACAGTTGATGTTTCCATGGTGAACAATGCACACAGGTTATGGACATGCTAATCTCTCCCACTCAGGTTAGAGATGTGTTAGAAAAACTGATTGTAAGTTTAAAACAATAAGACTATAGAAAATGCAGTAAAGGAAAGTAATGATGCTTTGAAAGTCCGTTGGTGGAGGAGATGGAGAACAGTGATTCCAGGAGGATGTCCGCCCCTTGGAGGCCCTGAGCAAAGAGAAAGCTGACGGCATTGCCCTGAGGTCAGAGTGCAAGGGGCACAAAGACAGGGCAGCATTAGGGGACGACACCAGACCAAGTTGACCTAAAGTTCGAGAATGTGCTACTTTGGATTATTTTTCAGGGACCACCCAGCCCTTGGGGTCTATTGCTATGGGGTTCATATACTTTCTTGTCCAGACAGTGTTAGGTTTGGTCATGAGACCTCTTGGTGGTTGTTAACAGAACTGACACAAAGCGGAAGTTTGGAAATGGGCCCTGTGGGTAGAGCTCAGACTTAGGACAGCTCTGAGAAGACCCAGGGGGCCAGTGGGTCCCCAAAGAATGAAAGCTATTGCTGCCCTTGGTGACCTGGTCACACCCACAGCACAAAGCAGAGCCTCTCAACCACCCTACAGACATAGGAGCCTATTCATGCCATTGAGTATGGGAATAACGTGCAGGAATGAAAGATTGATGCAGAGTTTTAATTTCATCTTTAATATAATCTGAAAGAGGTTTTGAGCCAAGAAGTAATTAGGTAATATATGTGCACATTTTTGTTTGTGTATATAATGTACTGGGATGTGGTCTGTGCCCGGGGGATTGCTGACTGTGACTGACTGGGTGCATTCTCCTGTGTTGGGCAGAGTAGAACCCTAGTGTTCAGCTCCATCCTTCTTCCATCTATTCTTAATTGAGCTGGAGTTTCTTACTGATCCCAGAGCTTGTGGTGTCTTCTGGAGCTCAGGTGATTCTTGACTCTCTTACTCTCTATGGGACTGGAATCATACATGCAGGTAGCCAACCCTGGCTGCTCATGTTGGTCCTCAGTATCATACCAAGCAGTCTCCCGGGACTCCTCAGGCCATCACACTTGTACAAAAATGCTCTTGATTGCTGATCCATCTCTCCAGCCCATGTGTACTTTATTTTAAAAGAACTTCTGTTTTCTATAAATTACAGGGCTATAAGACAGGTCTAGAAGAAGGAGGAAGAAAGTTATAGTACAAGTGAAAATGATAATAATAGCTCACTGAGGTTAGAATGCACATTATTTTAGAGATAGTGGGGGCTGGAGACATGGCTCAGCTGTGAAAAGCCCTTGCTTCCAAAGCCTGCTGACCTGGGCTCTACTCCTTAGCACCCACATACAGCCAGATGCACAAGGTAGTGCAGTAGCAAGAGGCCCTGGTGCAGCCATACTCTCTCAGCAACCAAATAAATATATTAAAGAGGGCTGGAGAGATGGCTTAGCAGTTAAGGTGCTTGCCTGTGATGCTTAAGGCCCCAGGTTCAATTCTCCAGTACCCATATAAACCGTATGCACAAGGTGGCACATGTGTCTGGATTTCATTTGCAGTGGCTTGAGGCCCTGTCATGTCCATTCTCTCTCTCTCTCTTTCTCTCTCTCTCTCTCTCTCTCTCTCTCTCTCTCTCTCTCTCTCTCTCTAATATGTAAATAAAACGTTTATCTAAAAAAATATATATTAAAGAAAAAATTATGAAGAAAGTAAATTGTGCTTTTAAAAGGGGCTGCTGATTTAATTTATTCATTATATAAAGTAAAACACTGTGGGCCCTAAATTTGGGAGAATCATTTTACAGACTGATGAAATCAAAATACAACCATTTGTAAAATTTTCAAATTTAATTTTAATTGGCAATAATTGTGTATACTAAATGGTAGAGTGTGGTACATGTGAGCAACCTAAATGTCCATAAATGGACACTAGATAAAGAAAAATGTGGCTTACATGCACAGTGAAATGCTATTAAGCCTTTAAAAGAAAAAAAACTGCCAGACTGGAGAGTTGGCTTAGCCATTAAGCGCTTGCCTCTAAGGCCTAAGGACCCCGGTTCGAGGCTCGATTCCCCAGGACCCACGTTAGCCAGATGCACAAGGGGGCGCACGCATCTGGAGTTCGTTTGCAGTGGCTGGAGGCCCTGGCATGCCCATTCTCTCTCTCTCTATCTGCCTCTTTCCGTCTGTCACTCTCAAATAAATAAATAAAATTTAAAAAAAACTGTCATTTGTGACAATATACATGGATCTGGAGGATGTTATGCTAAGTGAAATAAGTCAGGCACAGAAAACTCACATCTGGCCATATATGCATGTGAACCTACAAAAACAAGCTTTCAGAAACAGGAAAGATGGTAGGTAGAGGCATTCAGGATGTGGAAATTTCTATTGATGATACAAACTTTCAGTTGAGGCAGTGGAAGTTACTCTGCTGGGCTATTGTACTGTGTGGTGAACATGATTAATAAAAACCTGTTGTACAATTCAAATCTGCTAAGAAAATTTAAGCATTCTTGCCTCAGGGAATGGTGGGTTGGTCTAAGAGATTTGTAAAGGATCTTGATTGCTCTGTTCTGCCAGGTTTCATCCTTCAGAACAACATGTTGTTCACCATCCCACCATCAAACCTTTGATCTTCTCCTTTCCTACCATTGTTTTTATCTTAGCAAGTTCCCTTAGCATGTCTTTCCACACCTCTTTCCTAGGGACCCCATCAGATAGTTTTCTGGAGATTTTTGTCATTTTATATATATAATTTTGAAAGACAAGCTGGTTCATAGACTTGTTAGAAACCTCTTCTTTTTCTAACTTCACGTGTCCTTTCTCATCTTCATGCCTCCCGAGCTATGAGACATCTGCTCAGCTCGAGCTTTGATCAATAGTACATGTAAGATTAACTTAGTCCTGCTAAGTGTCCCTTCAATAGCCCGGTGATGTGCAGAGCTTCTGCTCCATTTCCCACGCCTTACATGCATTTGCCTTGAGTAGCTCTAGAAGATCCCAGGCTACTGGCCTTGCCCTGATTCTTGTCGTTTGTGTTGCATGAAGGTGATGCCTGTGTACTGAAGAGACACTTGGTTTTCTTGATGGTAAAGCTAATGAAGACTCTCTTTTTCATGCTGGAGGCAAAGAGCAACGATGTGACAATGTGCTCTCCTGCTTCATTTCAGGCGGATTCGCTCTTTGGCATAGGTCAGCCCGTGAGTCCTGGGGTTAGCACAGGCAACTCATAAAACCAACACTAGTAGACAGAGCTTCTGGGATTTTTCTATGTTTTTAATGGCCGCAGAGCTAGACTGCATCAGCGACACTTAAAAACCAGCATCTTGGGCTGGAGAGATGGCTTAGTGGTTAAGCGCTTGCCTGTGAAGCCTAAGGACCCCGGTTCGAGGCTCGGTTCCCCAGGTCCCACGTTAGCCAGATGCACAAGGGGGCGCACGCATCTGGAGTTCGTTTGCAGAGGCTGGAAGCCCTGGCGAGCCCATTCTCTCTCCCTCCCTCTATCTGTCTTTCTCTCTGTGTCTGTCGCTCTCAAATAAATAAATAAAAATTTAAAAAAAAACCAGCATCTTTTTATTTATCTTGAAAAAGGACCAACTATCCTTAGCTCACATCTATCCTGGACCCTCCAGCCAATTAAGAGAGCCTTGACATTTGTAGATTTGTTAGGAACATACTGACTACTTTCCTTTGAGGCAGGGTTCTCATGTATCCCAAGGTGGTCTTGAACTCCTGATCTCCCTGCTTCTACCTCCCAAGTGTTGGGGTTATAGGCAAGTGACACCACACCTCATTTTTATGTAATGCTAGGGATAGAACCCAGGACTTTGTGCACGCCAAACAAGTACTCTTATCAAGTGCATTGCATGCCCAGTCTTTCACTTTTCTTTCACTGCCACGACTATGTGGGACCCCAGAAGGCTATTATACTGCTTAGCACATTTGCCTTGTACCTTTTGGGCTGGTGACAGCTACTGAATAAATGGGGCAATTGTCCAACACTCCTGCACCTCTGTGACTTCTTTGCTCATAGCTTCCTAATGCAAAACTAGCAGTTCAGCTGAAATGACTAATATTTTTAAATTGTATTTATTTGTGTGGGGGTGTCATTAAGTAAGAAAGAACATTTTAATGGCAGTTGAAATTGTCTATGATATGAAGAATGCAATATATGCATATATATAGTGACTATGGGGGGGGGGACAGGAGCCTGCATAAAAGTCTTTTTAAGTCCAAAGTTCAGTATTAAAATCCATCTTAGGACATGTGCTGGTAAACACTGTGTGCCCACTGTACTGTGTTGCATAGGTCAGATAAATTCTTGATTATTTCATCTGAGTGGAGATTGCAGGGACTATAAATATTTAGACTTAGTTCCATAATTTAGGAATGAAGCTTGCAGAAAATTAATCTGTAAAGTTATGAATTTGTATCACTATTTTAATACCTATATGTTGAGCTCTTAGTAGATATGTCATGAGCATACAATGTCAGAATTTATTAACAACAGATTCAACAGGCTACTTCAGTTTCCATGGCTGCAATTTTCCCAGTAGTTCTGTTTTCCCATGATCTCCAGTGGAGATTAGCATTGATTGGATTGTTTCCATTTTTTGGCATGTGCTGTGGTGTGATGTAATGTATGCGTAGTGTGTGTGCTGATGCGTGTAGCCTGTTCATGCCCATGTGCCTGCCAGAGGAGAGTGTTGGGTATCCTCTGCTTCTAACTCACCAGCCTGTTTCCTTGAGCTGGAGTCTCCTACTCAACCCAGCACTACCATTTCTGCCGGTTTTTCAGTCAGGCAGTGCCAGTGATTCTCAGATCTCTACCCCTCACAAGACTGTGATTACTGACCTGTGTCAATACTCAAATATTTACATGGAATCTGGATAATTGAACCTTGGAGGTCTCAGGCTCTCTCAGGCCCTCATACTTACACAGCAAATGCTCTTAACCATGGAGCCATCTCCCCAGCCCCTCTTTGATGTGTGTACAGAACAGATTTTTATTCCAATCCTTACTACTAATATTAATGCTCAGATCACACATTACACAACACATAGTAAATACCTCCCCTCTGTGTGTGCATGTGAGTGTGTGTGTTTGCGCACATGTTTCTGGAAGGGCGTGGGGATGGGTGGGTAGATGTGTGTTACAGAATAGCTACAATGGGCTAAAGAGGTCTCAGCAGAGTTGAAGAAATTCCAGACAGTCCAGACTTGAGACAAGCAGAAAGATGGAAAGCTAATAAAGATTCAAAGGGAATCTCTAGAAATTATACAGCAAGCCTTTGGAGTTCTGATGGACACTTTTCTGAAGAGTAAAGCCAGACACAGGGTCAGAGTTTAGGCAAAGCTCTAGGTTGATTCAAGCTTCCCAGGTGAAGCATGGGACTTTGGTCATAGTGGTGAGGGGCAAGACTAGATCCAGACAAACAGGAGGGAATATGAACATCAGGTCTACAAGAGGAACAGGATCAGAATGACAGTGCAAGTAGACCCTGTCAGCAGTGGAGGCAGAGCTGAGCTGAAGTCCCCAGGACAGGCAAGAGTTCTCTGCCTAGTTAGATGCATTGACATACACACCAGGTGGTCAGATGGCAGACCAGTAGTGGCCATTGCCATTGCTCTGTTGGTGTCCTCCTGTTTCTGGGGCCCAGGTGATGATGTTTCACCCTTACTTCAATCTGGTTTGTCCAGTAAGTTCTCAGGACTGATTTTCTTGATATGATTTGAATATGTGCATGATCTCAAAAGGTCCCAACTTTCCTAGGTGGCATCTTTTCCCTTTAGTTATTTGTCATTTGTCATTCTATTTGTCATTCTGAGCTTGGTGGGTGCTAGGTAAATGGTATCATTCATGTGTCCACCAGCATGCAAAAACATACTGAATCTGTTTGTACTCAAAATGCTGCTTATAAAGTAGAGTTTTTCAGGTCAAGATACAGTCTAAAAAATATATATTTTACACAATATGGAATAACCTAGGACAGGTTACAGCCTGATCTTAGCACCAGGTCAGGGTCAAGCATATCATATACATTGTATCATTTAATCCTCAAAATAAATTAACCAGATGTATATTTTTATCTCCAGTTATAGAGGAAGAAACAAAGGTTCAAATAAAATCTTTCCAAAGTCATTCAGCCTAACCACGATACCTCATGATGTTCTAGGCAGCATTCATGAACTGTGTTGTAACTTAAATGTTTAAAAGTATACATATGTGGGCTGGGGAGATGGCTTAGTGGTTGAGATGCTTGCCTATGAAGCCTAAGGACCCAGGTTTGATTCCCCAGGACCCACATAAGCCAGATGCACAAGGTGGTCTATGTGTCTGGAGTTTGTTTGCAGTGGCTAGAGGTCATGGCATGCCCATTCTCTCTCTCCCTCTCAAATAAATAAATAATGTTTATTTTAAAATATACATATATAATGGGGCCACTTATTTTTTCTCAACATTGTGATAAAATAACTGACAAGAAGCCACTAAAGGTAGGAAGGACCTATTTTAATTGACTGTTTGAGGGTACAGTCCATGACAGTGGGGAAAGCATGGTGGAGCCCAGACATTTGGGGTGAGACTCTACGACCCCTCACATCTTAGATGAATAAGAAGCAAGAGAGAGATACATTGATGGATCAAGTGGGGCCCAGCTGTAACCCTAAAACTCTGCCCTCAGAAACAGGTTTCTCCAGCAAAGCCCCACCTTCCCATGGTCCCATAATCTTTCAAAATAGCCTGGCCAGCTATGGATCTAATACACAGACACATGAATCTGCAGAGGACCTTTCACACTCAAACCATAACAGCTCTAGTTTATCGGCAGATTTATTAAGAGTTGACTGTGGTACTTCTTAAGAGTAAGGTTCTGATAAGACTCAACTCTGCCACAGACCCACAAAACTAACAAGGCAAACGGAATGAGCTTTGTACCTTCAATCTTCAGTTCTATCCCCAGGGCAAAGTCTTTTACCTTACCTCACTCCACAAGAGATTTCCTCCAACACTGGCTCTCAGGACAAATACATAAGATTACATAACGGGAAGCAAATTTAGAGTGGCCTCCAACAGAGCTATTTCATCTTAAGGATGAGAAACTGTATGGATGTCAATGTCAAGGAGCATGCCCCAGGCATGTTCACAAGTGTCTATTAGATGGAGAGAGATTAGCTAGAATGCAGGTCTCGTGGCCTTCAACCAGAGCTTATCCCACACTGTTTCTCAGTCTGAAGGTAGCCTTGGCTTTGACATATCATAAAATCTGCAAGCTTTTGCAAGCAAGATTAACTTGGGCTTCTTTGTAGTGTCAGAAAAAAAGTAGGTATAGCTGGACATACTGGCTCACATCTGTGATCCTGGCACCTACGAGGCTGAAGAAGAAGAATTTTTGCAAGTTCAAGGCCAACTTGTGCTATAGAGTGAGATCCTGTTTCAAAAAATAATTCAGCTTTTCTTGACTTTCCACTTCTCCTGCACTTTCAGGTCCCTGCTCTGATAGTTACCCCTCATCTTGGTCCTGCTGGGCTGAGAAGGGGGAGGGGACCCTGGCTCCTTGCACATGGACACGCTATCCCCTCCTGCCTTCCCTGTGGCAGGAGTTCTCAGTACTTTCTCCTGTTTCCTTCTCTTAACCAAATAAAGTCTCTCTAAGTTTAAAAAACTTTCACTAATTAATTAATAGGGGCAGAGGACATGGCTTACTGGTAAAGTGCTTTCCAAATAGACACAGTGCAGATCCCTAGCACCCATGTAAATTGTCAGGTGTGGCAGTACGTGCCTATAATGCCAGCCCTGGGGAGACAGAAGCAGCATAGCCCTAGCGTTTGCAGGCCAGCCAGTTTAGCCCAGTGAGCGAGCTCAATAAGAGACCCTGCCTCAAACAATAAGGAAGAAAGCAGCTCAAGAGGTCACCTGATTTCGACTTCTGCTCAATCACTCATGTGCACACACAGGCACCCATATACATTTGAACATGCATACACACGCACATGCAGACCACACACATACACAGGCCAAAGAAATATTTAAAAGTACAAACTGATATCAATTCAATTCATCATTTTAAAAGAGATGTTTTCAGAAGAAAAAGAAATGTATCCTGAAGCTCTCAGAAGTGCACGCCTGCAGTACATGCAGTGAGTCAGAGGGTGTGGTGAGCGCAGAAACAGAAAACTGATAATCACTCAGCCAGCCAAACAAAGCAAATGCCCTGTGGAAATTCTCTTCTTCTTGCTCAAGGACAAAAGCTACCACCTGAGCCCCGAAAGGAAGAGAGCCGAGCAGCAGGCCGAGACTGCATGCTGGGGTCACTGCACCTGCCCTTCAGCGGCCCTGCCCAGTCCACCACTTGCTCCATGCCCCAGGTCAGAACTGGACCAGGCTGAACCTGCATCGCTGCCTTGGCCTTGGACATGACCTCCCTGCCAAGCCATTGTCTGCTGCCAAGATCCATCACATTAATGCTGGCTTGTCAGATCAAGCAAGGAAACAATATTTCTCTGCATCTGCAGGCAAAGTCCAAGCTCTTTAGCCATACCCTAGATCGGCAGCAATTCCTGCCCCAGGCTGGCTGGCTGCTTTATCCCTTCCCGCCCTGGAGTGCTCATTCTCCTGGCTTGGGTCCTCAGGGTGACCCAGGGGTGCACAATGCATTCCTGCCATTGCTCCACCACAACCGTTCATCCCACTCACACCTCTACATTTCCGTATCTTCCAGAGTCAACTTCCACTTTTCAGGAAACTGTCCCTGAGCCTCCTGCTGCTTGCGGTAGTGGAAATGCCAGACTCGCTGAGCAGCTGCCTTGTCTTGGGCACCACGCTCTGTGCTCTGCTGTTAACTGTCATTAAATGAACAAGGGTATATCTTGACACCTTGGTGACAAGGTGATGGAAACCCCAACTGAAACTGAATTAACACATGAAAAAGTTATTGTCCCACTAAAAGGAAAAATTGGGGGGAAAGATGGGTCCAATAACGTCACCCTGTGTCTCTTCATCTCCTGGCTTCACTGCCCTTTTCTCAGGCTCAGTGGGGGGACACAGAAGCTGCACGCTCTCATCCCTTTAAACCCAAGCTGGAAAAAGGCTTTGAGATTCTGTCCCAGACTTCCTAGTAAAGGTCCCTTGTGTCCTCAGGGCTCTGAAGATGCCATCTCATTACCTGTGACTACATCACTGTGATGGCGGGGGGTGGGGGGGTTAAGTCTGGCCCTGCATGGTTTCACAGGTGCTGCACCCTCACTGCTTCCTCAAGTTATTTGGCTAGCATGTGGGGAGGCATGGGTCTGTGTAAAGAAGGCATGCTTCTGGGAAATCAAACATAGTGCATGGGTCAGGCATGGTGGCACACACCTTGAGTCCCAGCATTCAGGATGCTGAAGTAGTGGGGTTGCAATGAGTTCAAGGTCAGCATGAGCTACAGAGTGAGACCCTGTCTGAAAAAGATAAAACAAAGTGCATGGAATAAGCATCCTGGAAGAATTTCTGCTAAGAATAAAATGGGTTGAATTTGACTAAACATCATCAGGAATATGTGTAATCATCAGTTTGGATGACAACTATCTGGATGATGGTCACAACAAATGACTCCCACAGGTGTCCACAACTACCCAAAGACGACACATGAACCCCGTCCCAAGGTCACAAAGCCTCTCCGAAGCCATCCAATATAAGATTTACTTGTTAGAATAGGGGCAAAAACACATGGTAAAAAGCTGGACATTTGGTATGCTAAGCAGACCAGTGGCTTTTTAAGAATCCATATTTGTTCCTATACATCAGTACTGCTGACAGCCACAGGCTCAGCCATTTATGTCTATAATGGACAGAGGGTAGTGCAGAGGTGCCTTGCTGGCAGAGATATGGAGAATAATGACTATTGCATTCTCAGTTCTAAACAGAACAACAAACCCACCCCCTTCAGGGCTCCTAGACCCTCACTGAAGAGGGAATGGAAAGAGCCTAAGAGAAGGGGGAGGGGAGGAGAGCAGGGCTGTGGAACACTGTCTTCTTTCTGAGTATGACATGGCTGTTCCACTCATTAGCTCACAGCAGCTGTGGTTTCCTGCACACAGCTGAGCCTGAAACTGCTTCGTCATGGGTGGGCAAGGGCTCCTAAGACCCCACACCTCCAAGGATGGTGAATAGCAGCTAACAGTTTCTAGAGGAGCCTGTTCTTCGGTGGTGTAAGCACCACAAGCTGCCCATTCTCCGCAAATAAACTCCTACCCACGTGTTGCAGTTGCCTCCTCACTGCTGGGATAAATCACCCAATCGAAAGCAGCTGATGGGGGAAGTTTGTAGTGGTTCACGGTCTCCAGGCTGGCAGGGTAAAGTATGGCATAGCAGAGACTGGGCATCACCTCTGTCACAGCAGGTGGGGTAAGCCAAACAAACACTGGCAAGCTAGGACTGACAAACCTCAAGGTCCACCCACAGAAACACATCATCTGGAAGGCTTGACCTCACCAATCGCCACCAGCTGGGGAGCAAGCGTTCAGACTACATCAGTTTATGCACACATCATGGTCATGCAGGCAACCCCAACTTAACTCAGGGGCTCAAGAGAGGGCATGAAAGTAGGATAGGGATTAATTGAGAAGAAGGATTTTACTGGGATGGGGAAAACAGACAGCATCAGGGGAAATAAGATCAAAATACATGATTACATATACGAAAGTGTCAAAATTTGAATTTTAAAAATTTGGTCTTTGTCTCAGAGAATTATCTAGAAGGCAATCTGAATAGAACTTTTCGGTTAATGACAGTCTCTACTCTTATGCAGCAGTCTCTCCTAGTGTCTGTGGTTTCACTTTCTGTGGGTTGAGTTGTCTAGCATCAATTGTGACCTAAAAATATGAAATAAAAAATTTTGTAAGAAAACAATTCATAATAAGTTGAGTACCTTTCTGAGTAGGGTAAGGATATCTCACATTTTCTCGCTCCACCCAACCTTGGGCATGGCACATCCCTTTGTCCAGAGCACACACACTCTATGTGATATCTCCCCACTCACCATTTCAGAGTCATTTTGACTGTCAGAATGATGGTTGAAGGCAGTGCTTGTGGTCAAGTAACCTTTATGAGACAGAATAAGAGAGACAGAGAAAGAATGTTCACATAACTTTTATTGCAATATTTTGCTACTATTGTCCTATTTTATTATTTATGCTAACCTCTTACTGTGTCTAATTTATAAAGTACATTTTGTCATAGGTAGGTTAGTACAAGATGAAAATATAGTATATACAGGTTCCATTGCTCCCCATTGTTTTAGGAATCCTCTGGGGTGTTTGGAATGGATCCCCTTAATGTATTAGAGGGGACTGCCATGTGCAGAATGAAAGTTCTCTGGTCAGGTTGAATGGGGACTACCATACATAGGATCAGAACTCTTGCTCAGTATATATGTTTGCATTGAACATAGTGACTTAACAAGTATAGTTACAAAGCAAATATGCATGCTTTGGGTTTTGCAGGAGAGTCTTGCCATGAGGTGGCTGTTTTTCTTCTTATGTGTGCTCTAGCTTCTAACTGGGTCCTTCTTGTAGTTCTTGAGTTGGCTTTTTATCATGCTGTACAACTTCTGATCTCTGCTTTGCAAATTGCCCTTCAGAATCAATAGTAAATTTACCTGTGTAGGACTATTACACAAATTGCTTCATATGTTCATGGCCTAATATAGTCACCAGGGATCCTTCCAAATGTAACAGAAATGAAAACAAATCTTTTCAGTCAGAATAATTATACTGCTAACAGCTCTGTGACAGGCTTGGACTAAGCCCTCTGCATTATCTTATGGACTTCTTACAGGTACTTTCGGGGCCACTTACGTAACTGAACTCCACTTAAAAGGTGAAAGAACTTGGATTTAAAGATAGTGACTCAGTTCCCAAGGCCACTAACCAAGACTGCTGCCTTCCAACTCCGTAACAGGTGTCTAGAAAATGTGCACCTGACATCTAGACAACCACTCATACAGTAATATGGGCAAAGCCACAGTGGTGAAGATGGTGGAGAAGGACAGAAGTCCTCTGATTATCCTCTTACTGTCCCAAAGAGGCATTCCCCCAATCTCAGAACACAGAACTTCATTCTCTTAGACGGAGTTAATGTAAATGTTTAGTTAGTGTGCCATTTTCCAAGTAGCAAGCTTATAGAAGGCTGGCTCCTTTCAGTCTGTCCTCAGTTTCCCATGCCAAATGCCCAGCCCTTCCCTCCCATCCTCAGTACGTGGGAGGGAAACCCGCAAGTGTGGGTAGAAGAGGCAGGTGTTGTGTGGCTTCAGTGGGCACTGGCACCCTTCTACCTGAAGCTTCCAAATCAAACCACAGAGTAGACAGGGTGCAAGTTAAAAGGCTCAGCTTGGCCCATGAGTTTCATGTCTCGGGGACACAGGCAGCACCAGAAAGGACCCTAAGGGTCATCTTGCTGGCTTCACTCAGCACAATTTACCATTTTCTCAGCATCCTAACCGGTAATTAACTATCCTTCCAGGAAAGATGGCTCATCATCTTGAAGAATTAACCCTTAAAGTTCTCATGTTCCATGAGTAGTTTCTCCTTCAGAATGATCGGGTGAAAACCGACACTTTGCCTGTACTCCACACCTCTCCCTTAGCTACCTCTGCAGTGCGAGAGGACCAAGGCACCTAGGATAGTCAGCAGATCGCTGAGAGCAGTCCTCCCAGGTTTTGCTGACCTCCAGCATTCACAGGCTGGGCGTCCAGGCACATTAGCCTGCTCTGAGCACACTGCCCTCAAGGCCTCCTGGCTTGTCAGGGAAACACTGTATCTCTTTCAGCTTCTCAGTGTGAAACAAAATTAAAAGTTCTACCTTTTTTTTTTTTAGCAAAATATGAGCTCGCTTATTCTTTCCCAGGGTTACTCGTCTGCTTTCTCTGCCCTTCCCCCTCTTTCCTCAGGGACCCTCTCTTTTTTATTTCTCTCACCTTCCTGTCTCCTCCCTCTCTTTCCACCTGTAGTAATCCTCCTGTGAATTTAGATGGAATGTGTGCTTTGGCAATAGAAAAATGGCACAAAATGGCTGGGCTTAAGGCGGTAGGAGAGGAAGCCACAGATCTCAACACAACACTTGGGTGAGGTTGAGGTGGTGGAGTGACCTCCAATTGCCAGATGCATTGACTGGCAGTTGGAGGATTCTCTAAATGAGCACCACCTAGTGGCTGGTTAGAGTAAGAACAACAGAAGCAAGAGGATTAATGTGTTCTCTCCCACAGTGTGGTTGGTACCGTCATGGTACAAGTCGTGGTTAACCATCACTTATTATAAAATCTGTGTGAGAGCTGATTAAGCAACATGATAGACTGAGATCAAAACTCTCACCTCTGACTTCACACTTCGTCTCTTTCCACAACACGCACCAAGGGGACTGCAAGGAGACACCCTGGTGTGGTTTGGATGATTGAATTCAATAGGAGTTATATTTACTTTTTTGATGATGTTTTAAACTATTTTATGAGAAAGAGAGAGAGAATTGTTGTGCCAGGCCCTCTAGCCACTGCACTCGAACTCCAGAGGCATGTGCACAAGATACTTCATCTTGTGCAGCTGGTTTGTATGGGTTCTGAGGAGTTGAACCTGTGTCTGTAAGCTTTGCAGACAAGCACGTTGACCACTAAGCCATCTCTTCAGTCCTTTTTGATGATTTTGTTTGTTTGTTTTTTGAGGTAGAGTCTCGCTGTAGCCCAGGATGACCTGGAATTCACTATGTAGTCTCAAGGTGGCTTTGAACTCACAGCAATCCTCCTATCTCTGCCTCCCAAGTGTTGGGATTAAAAGGCATGTGCCCCCAAACCCAGCCCTTTTAGACGATTTTTAACTAAATAGTAGAATGTTCAGAATGACAGCAACAGAGTTAGTTGGCACTCCATGTCCATAATTAAAATTGGATATGTATTCTCCATTCATAATAAAGATAACACCTTCCTAATTCCTCATTTTTCAAGAGGAAAAAATATTGTCATTTCTGGTCCCAGAATTGTGTTAATATCTGGTTTTCATCAACAGTGAAAAGAAAATACCAGGCTGGAGACATGATTCAGCAGTTTAAAGTTTGCTGTGTGTCTCTCTCTTTCTCCATCTCTGCTTGCAAATAAGTAAAATAATTTTTAAAAAATAACATACCACCTGTTTTGAGACCGTTAAGTCAAATTAAATGTCAATATTTACCATAAAATAACTAAGCAAAAAAGGTAGATTTTTGTTTTCATTTTGTTTTATTTGCAAGCAGAGAGAGTGGAGGGGGAGGAGAAAATGGTCATGCAAGGGCCTCTAGCCACTGCAAACAAACTCTAGACACATGAGCCATGTTGTGCATCCAGCTTTACATGGGTACTAGATAATCAAATTCAGGTTATTGGGGTTTCCAAGCAAGCACCTTAACTGAACCATCTCTCCAGCCCCATGAATTGCTTTTGATGAAAGGGTATTGGGGTATATCACACTGAAGCAGCAGACACCTCTCACATATACCCACACCAGCAAAGCCAGAGACCCCTTGGAAGCCCTTCTCACACTGTGACTGTAGGGCCTGTGATCTCTGCAGCACCCGTGAGAGTTACGGGTCCAGAAGACTGGTCTGAGTGTAAGAAGAGGTGATGGGCAACACCACAGTCCTCAGCCTCCAGCACGAGGACTAGAGGCTTACTTCTGCTTGACAGTGAAGACAAACGCTCTGATGCCACTGCCCATAAGACCCAGCTGCCTGGCCAGCCCTGCAGGACAGCAGAAACGTCTCCTCTATTCTGCGACTCAGAAATCCTGCAAGCACTTCAGGACGTATCTACAACTGTCCCCTTTCCCTTGGGGGAGGAAGAGGAGCTTGGTGCTTCTGTTAACAGCATGGAGCTCTGGGGCCAGAGCTGTGATTCCACTAAGAAAGGATTGTGGGAAATGGTCCATGTAGAGAGATCCTTTAGAGCTCAAATTTTGGGAGACATCCCACCTGAGTGAAGAGAAGATCCATTTGTCTTCTATAATGCAGAGAACTTTGGTATGGCATGAAAAAAAGGTTAGTGGTAACTTCCTGATTCTAAAGTCCTCAGGAATTCAGTCTTTTTTTGTGAAAGAGCAAGTAAGAAAGAGAGTGAGTAAGAGGCTTGGGGCCCCAGCGTCTCCAGCCACTGCAATCAAACTCCAGATTTCATGTGCCCCCTTGTGCATGTGTGTGACCTTGCACGCTTGCATCACTGTGCATCTAGCTTACATGGGACCTGGAGAGTTGAACATGAGTCCTTAGGCTTCACAGCCTTAACCACTTAGAAATCTCTCCAGCCTGGAATTTCAGTCTTGATTTATAATAATCCAATAATAATGCTCTTCAATTTCTCATTAGGATAAGAGAGGAGAGAGTGGGGGGATCAGAAAAGGGAAACTCTACAGACAACAATCCAGTTGATGCACAAAATACAACATTGCCTTTTGCAGGAATAAGCACAAAAGACAATGTATTGCACTCCCTCCTCTGGGCCACGACCATGCCTGAGTGTCTGTGTGAGAGTGCATGAAAACGGGACCATCTTCCTGGATGTCTGGCATGTCAGCCAGATTGGAAAGGCACTAAAGCAACTCTCTGGTGAGACTTTCAAGTGATGGCAAGGCAGAGACAGAAGGAAGGAAAGAAAGAGAAATATGAGGAAGAGGGATAAAGAGAGGCAGGAGACACTAGGGTGAATGTGAGGGAAAGAGATGAGACAGTCAGCAGGGTAGAAGGAGAAAGAGGAGAAAAGAAAGTAAGATACATGAGAGTGAAGACAGGAAAGAGAGCAGAAGGGGATTGCTGACAGGGAAGACAAGAAGAAAAGCGGCAGAGAGAACCAAGAAGCCCACGCGTCAACCTTCCCAGCAGTTGCGCCAGGCCATGTGCTGGTAGTGGCCACAGCAGGGCTCAGCGCCCTGGCAGCCAGGGAGCCTGGGGCCTCTCTGTTCTCCAGGGCTGGACTGGTCTCTGGTTTCATGGCCTGGGTGACCATGCCATAAAGGGCTCCTGGGACAGGTATGTTGCCAGCAACCTGCCATCAGGTCTCCCTCATTCTGCCTTGCGTTGCACACATCCTCTTAGCTCAGAATAGCTTCCAATATGCACAGGCCGTGGGAAGGCAGCAAGAAAGCGCCAGGAGCAAGTCTTGGGTTTCTAGCTATGTCATCAGTGCCCGGAGAACCTCAGGGGGAGTGTTGGGTGTCTGGCCCTTGGGAGGACAGCAAAGCTGGGAACACAATGGCAGGCTAACTAAAGAGAAACTTCTGGGCTTTGCCGTCTCCATTTTCTTCCAAGTAATAAGAGCTCTTTCTCCTTTCATTTGCTTCATCAAAACTGAGGACAGATGATGTGTGTAGTGATTTGCATGGAAACATGAACTTGTTCTTTCTTTCTATATCTGGTCCCCTGTAATTTACAAGAAAGGTTGACTAAAGCCTTTAGAAAGTTCATTAGAAAACCAAAGTTGACCACAAATCAAAGAAAACAAAGACACTACAAAGAAGAGAAGCTAGAGGGAAAAAAAAAAAGGGTAAAAGAGTTTTTTTGTTTTTTTTTTTTATAAAGGGTCAGGAGACAAAGAACTTTTATGTTTCAAGGACTTGATTAAGCAAGAATCAAGAAGGGTACATTTTTACCCATTTATGTCACATTTTGTGCATTAAATCCCATCAGTTGTTCCATCAGGGTCCTAGAATTTCCAAGCTGGAAAGGACCTAGCAGATCATCTATTTCTTTTAAGCTTTTCATTTTCAGAGCATAAAAAAGGGAGGTCAGCAATCTTTGTTACAGCCTGAGCAGCCTCACGCGATGCTGGCATAGGGTTGCAGGGACCCCGACAGCTGAGCAGGACAGGGAAGCAGCACAAAGAGACCTGCTTCCTGCCGGGACCCATCTACATTCTGACGCTGGTAAAGGAAGATGGAGGGCATGGTCTGTTCACATGGGCTCTTTCTTTGTTTTGAAAAAATATGTTATTTATTTATTTTCAAAGAGAGAGACAATGAACATGCCAGGGCCTCTAGCCATTGTGAATGGCCCCCAGATGCATTGTCATTCTGTGCATCTGGCTTTATGTAGGTACTGTGAAATCAAGCCCAGGTCATTAGGCTTTGCAGGCAAGTGCCTTAACCACTGAGACATCTCTCCAGTCCCCACATGGACTCTTTCATTCAGCAGTACAGTTCTCTGGGACTCAGCCTGAACTTTCTTATTTCGACCATATCAATGACCCATCAATGTAACAGGTGCTGATAGGAGCAGAAAAGAGTAGTGTGTAGTGGTTTGAAGATCATTCTGTGGCCAAAGAGACATGAGCAGTGCCTCCTTCTCCATTGTTTGATGTTGAGGAAGTCACCTGACATATTGAGCTATTTCCTCCTCTGTAAAATGAGGTCATTAGAATGTCTGTTTGAGCAATACTGATGTGTATTGACTTCTGCTGGGGTTACATCCTCATAAACCCATTGTGGGTTGAAGATACTATACTGTTCAACCTACCAAATATCACAGCTGAGCCACACAGCACACTGCACAGGGTCAACTGCCTCCCTCCATCAGTGGGCAACTGACTGGCAACTATTAAACAACAGTTAAAGATGATACTTTAGGACTATGTACATATAACACTTCTCTTCTAGTTTTAGAAGAAAGTTAAACTTTATTTTTATAGACTGCTAAAGGTTTTTGAATCCTAAATGCTGTGCCTAGTGGACAAGTCAGGTTTGGTGTGATCCGGAACAATGAATGAGCAGGGGTAGCGCATTCAGCTCCAGTACTGTCGCTAATTTTCCAGTAGCTTCTAACATCTCCCAGCCTCTGGTCCCCAATGAAACAGAAGAAATTTAAATGCTACACACACTAAAAACCTGCCTTAAGATCACAAATATTAAAAATTCATTCAGCAAATATTTGCTGTGTACCAGCCACTGTATGGTAGATGAGAAGATTCAACATAAATCTCACATAATCTCTAACCTAAATTCCTTACATAGAATGATCTCCCCACTTAAATATGAACAAAATAGAAAATTCCTACAAAATCCCTTGAATTTTGTCTGCTTTAATGTTGTTCCTTAAATACCAATGGGCCAGCATATGTCCTGCTAGATGTTCTGGGTGGTCTCTGGGTACATTCACATTCTTGGCATCTTATGCAAAGAATTAAAGAAAGGTTCACCCAGATAGTCAAGCAACAGGAAATTTATTAAGAGCAAAGCAATAATAAAGGTTTGAATACACTATCCAAATGGTAACGGCTGTCCTATGGGTGATCAGAAAGTAACCTGGGGCTTCTCTTTGTAGGACTTTTAGGGGAGGAAGGGTTAATTTCTAAGGATGCAGTTTGGATGGAGCTGTGGTTTAATTGACAGGCTGTGTTACATAACATTTTTTTCAACTGTACATGTTCCTTCCCATGGTACATCTGACTTGAATCATGTACACCCAATTATGCATAGACATTAGATAGTAAGTAGGTGTTTTTCCTTAAAAGTTTGCTTAGAGGACACAGTGCACCATACTGTTCAGGCTGGGTGGCCTCCTGCTGCTCCTGCTTGGGATCCGTGCAACAGTGTTTTTGACTGGGTACTGATCACCAAGAATAGTCACTAAGGGCAGAAAGCTAGTTCCTTGTTTGGAGGGGTTGTACGTGCAGTTCTGCAGCTCAGTACAGGGGGGAGTCCCAGGTTCCCACAGGTTGCTAGGGGCATTGTTTAGAAGAAGGGTGTGTTTTCTGCTCAAGCCAAGCCATTCCCAGGTGGCTGGGCTATTCTCTCTGCTTGCCTGCCTCACGGGGAGTAGCCACGAAGCTTTAATTACCAATATAAATTCTGGAAAAATCTTTCATTTCTAGTGGGAGAATTCAATCACTGAACCAAATTGAATTTCATGTCAGCAACTGTTTTGGAATGTCTCCATAAGTCAGAGTCTGCCACCTTTCCATCTCTGCTCACTCCATTCTTTAGGGAACTGAATGGATGGTGGGACATAGCATGGCTTGACTGGAATTAAACACTGCACCCAGAAAGATTTCCCCTGCTGGCCTCCCCCCTGTGCCTGGCAGCCCACTGATTACCCACCTTTCCGTTAGTTGGGTTAAATTTCCTGTAAGATCAAGTTAAAGGTTCAAACCATCTCTGAAGTTAAATGCTTTTCTGCAGCAACAATGAGCACACAGAAAACTGGGCCTAGAGTGCTATTCCAGAAGAGAAAGCCCCCTGTAAGGTGCTGTGGTGACCCCCAGACCCCACCACCATTGCAGTCTCACCCAGTCTGGACACCAGTTCTTGTGAGTCAATAAAAGTATTTATCCTTAGCTCCTGTGGTTGAGGGTCTGCACTGTCAGGGTGGGGGGAGGGAGTGACTGAGTAGATCGCACTTAAAACCATGTGATCTTGCCGGCTGAGGTGGCGCCCGTCTTTAATTCCAGCACTCGGGAGGCAGAGGTAGGAGGATCATTAAGAGTTTGAGGCTATCCTAAAACACATAGTGAATTCCAGGTCAGCCTGGGCTAGGGTGAGACCCTACCTCAGAAAAAAAAATAACACCACTTTGTGCTTTTAATGTCACCACCAAAATTCTTCCCCAGATGTCATCCATGATGTGTTGCTGTGGTCTCAGAAATGAGCTATGTATGTGCTTTGCACACTTTTTAAATATTCTCTGCCACCTATGCATTTAGGACAATTTCAAAGAACTCCTCTCATTTCCCAAAGAAGCAAGACGTGAATAGTGTGAGTAGGCCCTTTTTCCCTTAAATTACTATTAAATTTTTCTTGTGTATTAGTCCCTTTTTGCATTGCTATGACAAAATAACTAGGAAAAACAACTTAAAGTAAGAAGAATTGGAGCTGGGAGACGGCACAGCAATGAATAGCATTCCCTTGCAAAGCCTAAAGCCCAGGTTCAATTCCTAAGCCACCCACATAAGCTAGAAACAAAAAGTGGTGTGTAAGTGGTGTTCATTTGCAGTGGCAGGGTGCCCTGTGGCACACACGTGCACACTAAATACATACATACTCACACAAATAAATACATACTTTTAAAAGAAAGCGCTCAGTCTATGATCAGCTGCTCTACTCTCTCTGTGCTGTGTGTGGTGGGGCATGTGGCAGAACATTCGGACAGGGACATGTGGTCCAGCAGAGTAACCCAACCTCATGTGGAAAGCAGAGAGAGGTAACAGAGGAAGTGGTTGGGGACAAGATGCATCCTTCAAGGGCGCACCTCTAAGTGATATGACTTCCTCCAAGCAAATCCCACCTCCCTCCCATATTTCTATCCCCTCCTAAAAATGCAATCAAATTGTGACTCCATCGTGATTAATTTACTCAAGAAGCCAGAGCCCTCATGAACCCATTGCTCCCCAAAGCCCAGCAGCTGGCCTCCAAGCACTTCAATACACTGCATAGGACTACAGGGCATTTCCCACTCAAACCAAACCATGCTGATAATGTAACCCGTGGAAACGAATAACACACCAATCACTCATTTAAACTTACCCCGTCTTCCTGCCCACTGGGTCCTTCCTCCTGACTTCAGGCCAGGGTCTCCTTCCTCCCCTACCTCACATAGCTGCTCTGTTCCAATATGTGGTGTAACCCTCACCATACTGAGCTGTTTTCTCCCTCCTTCCCTTCTTCCCTTCTCTCTCTCTTCCCTCCACCCCTCCTCTTTCCCTCCCCAGTCCTCTTATTGAGGAGCCTTCAAGAGTAAGTACAGGTTGTGTCAGTATCTGCTCCCCTTCGTATCTACTTCCTCTTTGACTTCTTGAGGTAAAACAAATGTTGCAGATGCCATTTCTGAAGATATTGTTACATAACATTCATTGCATTCAGAGTAGAGGTTAAAACTTTAACCAAAAATATTTTTTTTCTTGTCAGAAGAGTTGTATATGCTTAACAGTCCCAAGAGGATGTGCTTAGCTCTTTCTTCTCACATAGCAGCTCTGCATTTCTCTTTGGCAGTCTTTATGTGTGGTCTTTACTTCTGTAACCTGAGCTTCCTCAAGTCATGCCAGCCTGAGCAACAATTGGGAGGTGACTTAAGTAATGACGGTGATATCCTGACTTCCCCAGCAGAATCACTAGCTACTCCATTCTTGTTTTCTACATCCCTTTATTACTCTTTTTGTGATGCTAGGAATTGAACCCACAACCTCTCATGCTAGGCTAGTCCTCTACCACAGAACTAAATCATTGGTCCTTAACACTGCTTGTTACATCCCTCTGGTATCTAAGATCATTTGGAGCCACGTAGAGTTGCTCAGTGCTGGCCAGGACAAACATTCTTAACTGGAGGTCTCCCTATAACGACTAAAGGGCACAGATACTGACAGAAGTCAGTACTTACTCTTGAAGGCTTCTCAGTAAGAGGAGAAAGGAAGAAGGGAAGGAGGGAGGAGGGAGAAAACAGCTCATCATAGTGATGGTTACACCATATATTGGAACAGAGCAGCTATGTGAGGTAGGGAAGAAGGATACCCTGGCCTGAAGACTCTTTACAAAGAGTGAATAGAGGTAGCTAGGCCCTCTAGCAAGTGAACCCTAGGCAAAGGGACAGATGAAGTCCGCTACACGCTAATTATTCTGGCTCTTGCTAAACAAAAAGTTCACCTGAATTTTAATTTATTTTTATATTTATTTGAATTTATTGTTTATCATTAAGGACATACTTTGTGTGGATATATCATGGGTTGGTACCCTTTTCCCTCCTCCCTGCTCCCATTCTGCAGGGGCCCTTCTCAGTGGGGTTGCTGGTATTTCCCATGGGTTGTGAGTTATGTGTTTTGGGAGCAGCAATCAGTTACTGGGGGGATGCAGTGCTCTGGGCACGACATCAAACCTGGGGCTCTTACAAACTTTCCACCCTCTCTTTGCAAAATCCCCTGAGCCTTGGTGGGTGTGTTTTAAGTCTACTTCAGTGATGAGCTCTTAGGAGCCTCTGGATTTCTACTTTGGTGTGTGTTGAGTGTCCTCAGGGTCTGTCTCCTCCCTAGTACTGCTTGTCAGGCTCACCATGGAAGCAGCACTCTTGATTTTCTCCCCAATTCCTCTGAGGTTTCATCTGGGCCTTGACTGAGATACAAGGGATGGTTTATCTCCTTTGTTCTCACTACCTTCTGAGAAAAAAAAAAAAAAAAGATTCTCCAATGTAGAATGAAGTCAATATATGTTAAATTACATGAGCATTAATTTAGGGAGAGTTTGATGGATGTAGCCCTTCTTTTAGCCAAAGACTAGTGGGAGCTTAACATTGGAGAGCATAAACTTTGTCTCCATAGGATTCTGATCTGGCTCCCAGTTCCAGATATGGGTTCATTTCCACTGAGTAGATCTCTTAGCCAATAAAAAAGCCACTGGTTACCCACTAAGGCATGTGCCACCACTGCACTGCGGTGTACTTCTTGTCAGGCTGGTAACTTCTGAGTAGTTTAGGCCTCTGCTGGCTCACACCATTGTTGGCCACTTTCCCCCAATAGCTCATGTAGTGCTTTCCATCATTACACAGGCTAACTGTCTGGGGACTGGCTCTCGTCAGGATTCTAGCCAGGTCTCTCCATGCTCTGTGCCAGCAGCATATGGAGTCTTCAGCAATAGGGTCTTGCCTTTTACCTCAAGCAGGTAATCAAGTGCTTTGACACAAGCCTATCTTGTTTTGGGGACCTGGTTGTTCTCTCCGATTAACTGCTCGATGTGGTAGTATCTATTTCTGGTACTGCGAGTTACAGATCAGAGCCAATTTTTTTTAAGGTTAGACTTCAGCCCACCCTCTTCAGGGCCCTTTTTTCAGGTGCTACCCCTATTCTGCTGAGGATTATATCTTTTAGTCTGCCTTCAAGTAGGAAGGTTTCTATGGTACTAGCTCATTTGGGGTTTACTTTTGTGTTTGTTTCCCTCCCCTTCTCACACCCCCCCCCCGCAAACCCTTCCATCCCTGTTGTGTGGCCCCGAGTTGCCTATCTGGTATGCCAGCAGCTCAAGCCAATCATGGTTAGGAAACACAGGTGAGTGAGAACATGTGGCAATTGTCTTTCTATAATGTGTGAGTTCACTGAGGATGATGTGTTCTAGCACCATGCATTTTCCTACAAATTTTGTTGCACTGTTTTTTCTTACTGCTGAGTAGAAATCCACTGTGTAAATATGCCACAACTTCATTATCCATTCATCCAATGATGGGCATCTGGGCTGATTCCAGTTCTTAGCTATTATGTATTGAGCAGCTGTAAACAGGGTTGAGAAAATATCTCTGTAGTGAAGCATGGAACCTTTAGGGTAAATGCCCAGTAAGGGAACAACTGGGTCTGTTGATAGATTTATATTCATCTTTTTCACAGGAATCTCCATATTCATTTCCACAATGGTTGTACAAGTTAGCATTCCCACTGACAGCGAATGAGGGTTCCTCTTTCCCCACGCCCTTGCCAACATTTGTTGTCATTTGATTTTTTTAGTGATTTCCATCCTTATTGGAATAAGATGGAATCTCATAGTGTTTTTTTTTTTTATTTGTTTTTCCCTGATGGTTAGGGAGTTGAACATTTTCTTAAATGTGTGTTAGCCATTTGTATTTCTGCCTCTGAGAACTCTCTGTTCAGTTCTATGCCCCCATTGTTTTGTTTTTTTTTTTTGGTTTTTTTTTTTTGGTTTTTTTTTTTTTTGGAGTGGCTTGTTTGAGATTTTTATTGTTGAGTTTTTTTAATTCTTTGTATATTCCATATATTAGGCCACATATATACCTATATATTAGTGGTATAGCTGACAAACTTTTTCTCCCATTCTGTGGATAATCTATTGGCTCTGCTTATGGTATGTTTGCGTAAAAGCTTTCTAGCTTCATGAAATCCTGTTGATTGAGTGTTTGTTTAATTTCCTGAAGGTGAGAATGGTCACCCCTTTCATGTACCTGATATCAAAGGGAACTCCTTGAGTCTTTCCTCAATAAGTACTATTTGGCCCTTAGGTGCTTTATATATCACTTTTATTGTGTTGAGATATAAACTCAAAGACTTCTGGTTAAGATGGAGGCTTAGGTACCATGCCAAAGCAGCCTGGGGTGGGGGGAAAGACAGAAAAAAACTCAGCAAAATACACACTTTTACTAAAAAGTGAGGTGTATAGGAAATCGAAACGGCATGGAGAAGTAGAAGAGATCCAGAGCATCCAAAGCCCACACAGGCCGGCAAAAGTGGCCCAGGCAGGTCTGCTGACTGCAGCAGCGGCGGCGCACCAGAAAGCCGCCAGGCTCAGCTCCAGCCACACGAAAAGCCAGGTGTGGGGAGCTTCCACTCACACCGGCACTCTCCGCAACTCAATAAACGTGAAGGGAGAGCAGCAGTGAGCAATGGAGGAGCAGATCACAAGGCAGAAGGACATGTGGAACAGCGTGAGAACTAGAGCAGCTGTGGCTCCCTCACCTCCCCCACCAACTGTGCCTAGCTCCAGCGAACAGAGCAGCAGTCTCAGGACCTGGCCACACCAACTTGAGCCAACAGCCGGACCCAAGCAGGAGCAGAGTCTGGCAGCAACATCAGCGGCTCTGGCACTGGCAATAGCGGCCCCAGCAGTGGCAGATCCAGTAGCGGTAGCAGAGGCAGATCCAGCAGCAGAGCCAGCAGCATCAGCTTCAGAGGCAGCAGTCACAGATCCATCAGCAGCAGTGGAGGATCCAGCAGTGGCAGCTAAAGCAGTAGCAGCAGCGGCAGCAACAGCAGTGGACCCAGCAGAGGCAACAGATCCAGCACCAGCAGCTTCAGAAGCAGCAGTGGCAGTTCCAGCAGTGGGGGTGCCATTCTGCAGGGCCACAGTTCCCAGGCTTGGTTTGCCCCACAGGAAAAGCCAGTGCCCAGCTCCAGAAATCAGAACAGCAACCAACAACCCAGCCAGCAACTTGACTGAATCTAAAATCATCCAAAAAGGTAACTGGGATTGATTGCACCAGGAAAGGGTCTCACTTGGTCACAAGCTGACTTGGATCCCTCAACACACCAGAAATCTTAACCTCTTTGTTGCTAGAGGATCTAGTTGTTATAATAACTACTCTTGCATAAATATTCGGTGCTGTTTTTGATTGAATGTGTACATTGTTTAGTTAAATTTTAGAATCTACCAGTATTTTATTCCACTAAGCCTACTTGAATACTCCCATAGCAGAGAAACTCAACCCCTAGGAACACCTTTGTAGGTACTCTGAGAACCTTAAGAGCCACACCTAACACCTTAGGCTCCTATCCTGAAGATATATAACATCAAATCAATTGATACAGCTAAGAATACCTAGCTAGCTAGAAAATCCAAGCCTTAACTTAATCCAAGATGGAAAAATATATACATTATAACACAAGAAACACTAAAAAGCAAGATGATATAAATCCACCTAAAAGTATTAATGCATCCATCAGAAATGACCTCCAGTGAGAACGAGTTAGAGGAAATGCCTGAGAAAGATTTCAAAAGAATGATTGTAAATATGTTCAAAGAAGTCAGAGAACAAATCAAAGGAGTCAAAGAGGAACTCAAAGAGGAAAACAAAGGAATCAAAAAAGACACAGGACACCAATTTCATGAAATAAAGAAGGCAATACAAGACATAAATAAGGAAATACAAATAATGAAGAAAAATCAGTCAGAATTACTAGCAATGAAGAACACAGTTAATGAAATAAAAAAAACTCTGTAGAAAATCTCACCAGTAGAATGGATGAAGGACAGAATATCTAAGCTAGAAGACCAGGTAGCAGATCTAATACAGTCCAACAAAGAGAAAGACAAACTTACAGAAAAGTATGAGTGGGAATTTCAAGATATTTGGGACACTATGAAAAGATCAAATATAAGAATTCAGGGCATAGTAGAAGGAGAAGAATTCCACTCCAAAGGCATAGGAGGCGTCTTCAACAAAATCATAGAAGAAAACTTCCCCCAAATTAGAAAAGAGGTGCCAATGCAGATACAGGAAACCTTTACAACCCCAGCCAGACAAAACCTGCAAAGAACCTCTCCTTGTAATATTATAATCAAACTACCAAACACACAAACCAAGGAAAAACTATTGAAAGCAGTTAGAGAGAAAAATCAAGTTACCTACAAAGGCAAGCCCATCAGGATTACAGCAGATTATTCAACACAAACTTTAAAAGCAGAAGGGCTTGGAGTCATGTATTCCAAGTTCTGAAAGATAACAACTGTCAACCAAGGTTACTTTATCCTGCAAAGCTATCCATTCAAATAGACAGAGAAATAAGGACATTCCATGACAAAAGCAGATTAAAGGAGTATTTAAAGACAAAACCAGCTCTACAGAAAATACTTGATAGGATCCTCCATGCTGAAGAAAAGGAAAAGCACACATATAAGGAACCTGGAAAAAACAAGCAATACTCAAATACTATTTAACATAAGAAAGCAAAGGTAGAACTGGAACCACAAAAAAAAAAAAAAAGGCAAACATAAAAATACACACCTTTCAATAACATCTCTTGATATCAATGGCCTCAATGCCCCAACGAAGAGACATAGGTTTGCAGACTGGGTTAAAAAGCAGGATCCTACAATTTGTTGTCTCCAAGAAACTCATCTTTCTACAAAGGATAGACATTATCTTAGGTTGAAAGGTTGGAAGACGGTGTTTCAAGCAAATGGGCCTACAAAACAAGCAGGGGTTGCTATCCTAATATCTGACAAGGTAGACTGAAGGCCAACATTAGTCAAGAAAGATAAGGAAGGTCACTTTATATTGATTAATGGCACATTACAATCCTAAGCATATATGCACCTAACATGGGGGCTCCCAAATTCGTCAAACAAACACTATTAGAACTAAGGTCACAGATAACACCAAACACAGTGGTGGTAGGTCGCTTTAACACCCCACTCTCATCAATTGACAGGTCATCCTGGGAAAATTAAACAGAGAGCCATCTGGACTAAATGAGGTCATAGAAGGAATGGACCTAACAGATATATACAGGACGTTTCATCCACAGGCTGCAGAATATACATTCTTTTCAGCAGCACATGGAACATTCTCTAAAATAGAGCATATATTAGGACACAAAGCAAATCTTAACAAATTAGGAAAATTGAAATAATTCCTTGCATTCTATCTGACCACAATGGAATTAAACTACAAATCAGTAGCAAGAAAGGCTATAGAGCATACACAAAATCATGGAAACTAAACAACACACTACTAAATGATTAATGGGTCAATGAAGAAATGAGGAAGGAAATCAAAAAATTTATAGAGTCAAATGATAATGAGAACACAACATGCCAAAATCTCTGGGGCACAATGAAGGCAGTTCTAAGAGGTAAACTTATAGCCTTAAGTGCCTATATTAAGAAACTAGAAAGGTTGCAAGTAAACGACTTAATGCTTCACCTTAAAGCTTGGAAAAAGAAGAACAAGGCAAACCAAAAATCAGTAGACAGGAAGAAATAATAAAGATTAGGGCAGAAATTAATGAAAAAGAGATATAAACTCTCCATGCCTATTCTCCCCAGAGTTTTGATCATGAAGTGATGTTGTATTTTGTCAAAGGCCTTCTCTGCATCTATTTAAATGATTATGTGGTTCTTGTGATTAAGTTTGTTTATGTGCTGTGATATGTTGACTGATTTCCTTGTATTGAACCATCCCTGCATCCATGGAATGAAGCCTGCTTGATCCAGGTGGATAATGCTTTTGATGTGTGTTGAATTCAATTTGTGAGGATTTTTTTCAGGATCTTTGCATATAAGTTCATCAGAAATATAGGTCTATAGTTTCCTTTTCTTGTTGTATATCTGTCTGGTTTGGGTATTAGGGAGATGCTAGCTTCATAAAAAGGAGTTGTAGATGATTCCTTGTTCTCTGATTATGTGAAACATTTTCAGAAAAATTGATTTTATGTCTTCAATGAAGGTTTGATAGTATTCAGTGAAGAAGCCATCTGATCCTTGACTTTTCTTTTGGGGGATGTTTTTGATCACCTTTTCAATGACTACAAATGTGGTAGGTTTGTTTACAAGATTAATATTTTCTGAGTTTAGTTTTGATAGGTTGTATATATCTAGGAATTCATCCATTTCTTCCAGATTATCCAAATTTGTAGAGCAGAGGTTTTGGAAGTATGAAATGATGATTCTTCCAATTTCATTGATGTCTGTTGTGATCTCTCCCTTTTCATTTCTGATTTTGTTAATTTGACACTTTTTTATGAAATTAGCCAAATGTTTCTCAATCTTCTTTATTGTTTCAAAGAACACGCTCTCCATTTCATCTATTTACTTGTTTTCTTAGTTTCTAACTTATTAATTCTTCTCTGATCTTGATTATTTCTTTCCATCTTTCCATGGAGCTCTTAGGGTGGAATTCTTCTTATTTTCCAACTTATATGGGTAGATAGGTTATTAATTTGGTATCTCTCCATGTTTGTTGTGAAGTAATTTAGCACTATGAAATTTCCCCTTATAATTGCCTTCATTGTGTCCCATAAGTTTTGGTAAGTTGTGTTCTCATTTTCATTCAATTCTAGGTTTCTTTTTTGATATCTTCCACAACTAATTCATTGTTTAAAAGTGTGTTGGTCCATTTCCAGAAACTGATGGAGTTCCTGATGTGACTCTTGTTGTTAATTTCTAGCTTTACACTGTGATCTGATGTGATACAGGAAGTTAGATCAATTTTCCTGAATTTATGGAGTCATGCTTTATGGTCTAATCTATGATCTCTTTTGGAAAATGTTCTATGGGCTGCTGAGATGAATGTGTATTCTGTAGAATTGGAGTGGAATGTTCTGTAGCTATACATCAGGTCTAGTGGATCAATGGTTTTCTTGAGCTCTATTATTTCCCTGCTGGTTTTCTGCTTGGATATCTGTATTGATGATAGTGGAATATTAACGTCCCCTACTGTGATGGTATTGGTGTTTATTTCTGTTTTGTTGTCAAGTAGGTTTTGTTTTATAAACTGTGCTGCACTTGGGTTTGGTGCATATAGATTTATGATTGTGATGGTCTCATGTTGGATCATTCCCTTGATGAGTAAGAAGGGGCCTTCTTTGTCCTTTTTGATTACTTTTGGTTTGAAGTCTATTGTATCAGATATTAATATACACCTACTTCTTTCTTATTTTAATTTTCTTGGAATATCATTTTCCATCCTCTCATCCTGAGGAGGTGTCTGTCTTTAGTGGTAAGGTGAGTTTTTGAAGATAGCAGATAAAAGGGTCCATTTTTCTGATCAATCCTGTGAACCTGTATCTTTTGATGAGTGAGTTAAGAACATTAATATTTAAGGTTATATAACTGTAATGTTCTATTTAGTCCCTACCATGTTGGGGTGTTTATGGGGTTTGATGCTTTCTTGGGCTTTGTACTTTTTTGAACTTACTCTATTTTTGGTTATTGTGATCTTCTTCTTGTTGGCTCTTGAAATTGGTTGTGTGAATCTTCTATGTGGAGTATTCCCTTAACTATTCTCTGTAGGTTTGCCTTTGTGTTCATATAATCATAGAGCTGACATTTTTCATGGAAAGTCTTCCTTTCAACATCAATTATAAGGGATGCTTTCTCTGGGTACAGTATCTTGGGTTGGAATCCATAGTTTTTTAGACTTTGAAGTGTTCCACTCCTGGTCCATCTGGCTTTCAGAGTTTCCACTGAGAAATCTGAGGTCATCCTGATGGGATTTCCTTTGATTGTAGTGAGTTGTTTCTCTTTCAGTACTCTCTGTTTTCATGTTAAGAGTTCTAACTATGAGCTGGGCATGGTGGCGCATGCCTTTAATCCCAGCACTCGGGAGGCAGAGGTAGGAGGATTGCCATGAGTTCAAGGCCATCCTGAGACTACATAGTGAATTAGAGGTCAGCCTGAGATAGAGTGAGACCCTACCTTGGAAAAAAAAAAAAAGGAGTTCTAACTATAATGCGTCTTGGAGAGTTTCTTCTTTGTCCTGTCTGTTTGGTGTTTTGTGAGTTTCTAGTATCTGAATGGTCCTCTCTTTTGTGAGATTTGGAAATTTTTGGTTTTTGTTTGTTTATTTTCTGTGCATTTTTAACATATAATTTTTATTGACAACATCTATATTTACAGACAATAAACCAGGATAATTCCCTCCTCCACTTTCTCCTTCACAACCCCACTCTCCATCATATCCCCTTCCTCTCTCCATTAGTCTCTCTCTTTTATGTTGATGTCATTGTTTCTTCCTCTAATTATGAGGGACTTGTGAAGGTATTGGTAGGCACTGCAAGAATACAGATATTGAGGCCAATTTCTGTCTGGACAGTTGCACTGTAAGGAGTGGTACCCTTCCTTGGTCTCTTACATTCTTTCTGCCATCTCTTCCACTATGGACCCTGAGCCTTGGAGTGTGTGATAGAGAAGTTTCAGTGATTGGACACTCCTCCATCACTTCTCAGCACTATGTTGCCTTTTGGGTCATCCCAGTGGTCACCACCATCTGAACAGAGAAACTTCTCTAACCAAAAGTGTGTGATGTGGTGGCACACGTCTTTAATCCCAATACTCAGGAGACAGATGTGGATTGCCATGAGTTCAAAGTGATGTTGAGACTTATGCAGTGAATTCCAGTCAGCCTGGGCTAGAATGAGACCTTGTCTAGAAAAAAAAAGTGAGAGTAGTGTTAATATATGAATATCAACATTACGTGGAGTGCTTATGAGGCAGTTTGGTGAACATATTATATGTATTTAGCCAGACAAGAGCAGGCTTTACACCCCTAAGGCTCATTACCTCCACTGCCATAGGTTTTTGATTAGGTTTTCAGTACCAGGCATGTATTCCCTCCCATAAAGCGGGCCTCCAGTCCAATTAGAGAGCAATTGGTTTCCCTCAGAACAGACATACTGCTAGTGTACCCGTTTGCTCATTTGGCCTGTCTGGTCAAACTTGAGGCTTCCAGTGTCCACTGTTTCACCACTGAAGACTTCTGTCTCCCATACGGCTACATGCAGTGCGGGTTTTTCCAGCTTTCAGTTGGCTGATCAACAGGAATTAGATTTTCAGCTCAGCTTCAGCTTGATTTCTCAGTTACCCTGCTGCCCAGGCCATGGGCAGTCTTCAGCAACAGGGTCTTACCATCTGTTTCTGGTGGGAAACCAAGGGCCTTGGCAAAAGCCTGTAATGTTTTAGAGGTAACAGGGACCTCCTTAGCCAACAACTCATTGGAAGGTATCTCACCCCTGGCCCTGACATTTTCTAGTTAGAATCTATAGCTTCTGGATGTGCCATTATCCAAAAAGGTAGGCTTTCATATGTCTTATTCAGAAGGTCTTGAATTTTTTTTTTTCTTTTTGGTTTTCCAAGATAGGATTTCACTTTAGCACATGCTGACCTGGAATTCACCATGTGGTCACAGGGTGGCCTCCAATTTACAGCAATCCACCTACCTCTGCCTCCCAAGTGCTGGGATTAAAGGTGTGTGCCACTACACCTGGCAGAATATCTTCAATTTTGATTGACCCTCCCCCATCCTTCTTTTATTCAATCTCTTCCAACGGCCTTGCTTAGACTATTCCACTCCCTATAGTATGTTCTTCTACTTGCATATATACGATAGCATCCCCTTAAATCCTTCCCTCTCCTCCCTCTCTTATATACACCTTCTAGCTTACTGGCCTCTGCTATCAATTTTTGGTTCCAACTTACACACAAGTATAAACATTTGTAGCTAAGATCTATATATGAGAGAGAATATGTGACATTTGGCTTTTGGCCCTGGGCTACTTCACTTAGTATAATCCTTTCCAGATCCATCCATTTCCCTGCAAATATCATAATTCCATTTTTCTTTGCTGATGAATAGAACTCCATTGTGTAAATGTACCACATCTTTACTATCCATTCACCTGTTGAGGGACATCTAGGCTGGTTCCATTTCTTAGCTATTGTTAATAGAGCAGCAATAAACATGGTTGTGCAAGTATCTCTAAGGTGATGAGAAGAGTCCTTAGGACATATGCCTAGGAGTGGTATAGCTGGGTCATATGGTAAACTTATTTTTAGCTGTCTCAAGAATTTCCACATTGATTTCCACAATGGCTGTACCAGACTACATTCTCAACAACACTGTAGAAGAGTTTCCCTTTCTCGACATCCTTGCCAATATGTATTGTCATTTGTTTCTTGATGATAATTATTCTGACAGGAGTGAGATAGAATCACAAAGTAGTTTTAATTTACATTTCCCTGATGGCTAAGGATATGGAACATTTTTTTAGATGTTTATATGCCATCTGTATTTCTTCTTTTGAGAACTCTCTGTTTCCATAGTCCATTTTTAAATTGGGTAGTTTGATTTTTTACTGTTGAGGTTTTTGAGTTCTTTGTATATTTTGGATATTAATCCTCTGTCAGATGTATAGCTGGCAAAGATTTTCTCCCATTCTGTAGGTTGTCTCTTTGTTCTATTCACAGTGTCCTTTGCTGTACAAAAGCTTTGTAATTTCATAAGATTCCAGTGGTTGATTATTGGTTTTATTTCCAGAGTAACTGGCATTATATTCAGAAAGTAATTGCCTATGCCAATATGTTGAAAGGATTCCCCTACTTTTAGAGTTTCAGGTATAATATTAAAGTCCCTAATCCACTTGGAATTGATTCTTATGCATGGAGAGAGACAAGGATCTATTTTCATCTTTCTACATATAAATATCCAGTTTTCACAGCACCACCTCTTGAAGAGGCTGTCTTTTCTCCAGTGAATTGTTTGTTTGTTTGTTTTGGATTTTTTGTGAAAATCAGATGACTGTAGCTACCTGGATTGACATCTAGGTCCTCTATTCTGTTCCATTATCTACAACATGTCTCTTTATGCCAGTACCATGCTGTTTTTGCTTACTATGGCTTTGTAATACAGCATAAAATTGAATATGGTGATGCCACAAGTCTTATTTTTGTTGCTCAAATTTGTTTTGGATATTTGAGGTTTGTTGTACTTCCAAATGAATTTTAGGATATTTTTCTATTTCCATGAAGAATGCCATTGGAATATTAATAGGGATTACATTAAATGTGTAGATTGCTTTTGGTAAGAGTAACATTTTCACAATATTGATTCTTCCAATACAATAACAAAGGATGTCTTTCCATTTCCTAGTGTCTTCTGCTATTTTTTGCTTGAGTGATTGTAGAGATCCTTCACTTCCTTAGTTAGGTTTATTCCAAGGTACTTTATGTTTCTTTTTAGTCAGTTGTAAATATGAGAGATTGCCTGATTTCATCCTCCACATGTTTGTTGTTAGTTTATAGGAAAGCTCTCATTTATGTGTGTTTATTTTGTATCCTGCGACATTGCTAAAAGTGTTTATCAGCTGTGATGGTTTGCTGGTAGAGTCTTTAGGGTCCTTTATGTATAGAATCAGATGATCTGCAGATAAGGATATTTTGCTCTCTACCTTTCTAATTTGTATTCTTTTATAAGCCTACCTAAATTAAATCAAGATTTTTGATGGTGGTTGCATTAAATGTATAGATTGCTTTTGGTAGAATTGCCATTTTCACAATATTGATTATCCTGATCCAAGGACAAGGGATGTTTTTCCATTTCCTAGTGTCTTCTGCAATTTCTTGCCTGAGTGTTTTAAAGTTTTCATCGTAGAGATCCTTTACTTCCTTGTTTAAGTTTATTCCAAGGTACTTTATTTTCTTTCATGCAATTGTGAATGGGAGTGATTCTTTGATTTCATCCTCTGTGTGTTTTGTGTTAGCATATAGGAAGACTACTGATTTCTGTGTATTTATTTTGTATCCTGCTACATGGCTGTAGTTGTTAATCAGCTCTAAGAGCTTGCTGGTAGAGTCTTTAGGGTCCTTTAGAATCATGTCATCTGCAAATAATGA
The DNA here is from genome assembly GCF_020740685.1 of Jaculus jaculus. NCBI lineage: Eukaryota > Metazoa > Chordata > Mammalia > Rodentia > Dipodidae > Jaculus > Jaculus jaculus. The sequence continues at coordinate 42,484,619 of NC_059117.1, forward strand.
TAAGTTGATCTATTTCTTTCCAATTTGTACCCCTTTAATGTGCATCTCTTGCCTTATTGCTATAGCTAAGACTTCCACTACTATATTAAATAAAAGTGGGGACAGTGGGCACCCTTGTCTTGTTCCGGATTTTAGTGGAAAACCTTCCAGTTTTCCCCCATTTAGTAATATGATGGCTGTAGGCTTGTCATAAATAGCCTTTATTATGTTAAGATATAATCATTCTATTCCTAGTCTCTGTAGGACTTTTAACATGTTGGACTTTGTCAAATGCTTTTTCTGATTCTAAAGAGATTATCATGTAATTTTTGTCCTTCAGTCCATTTATGTAATGTATTACATTTATCGATTTACATATGTTGAACCATGCCTGCATCTCTGGGATAAAGCCTACTTGGTCAGGGTGAATGATCTTTCTGATATATTCTTGTATTCTGTTTGCCAATATTTTGTTGAGAATTTTTACATCTATGTTCATGAGGGAAATTGGTCGGTAATTTTCTTTTTTTGTTCTATCTTTGCCTGGTTTTGGTATTAGGGTGATACTGGCTTCATAGAAAGAATTTGGTTTTCTATTTTATGAAAAAGCTTAAGAAGCAATGGTGTTAGTTTTTCCTTGAAGGTCTGGTAAAATTCAGCAGGGAATCCATCTGGGCCTGGACTTTTTTTAGTTGAGAGATTTTTGGTAACTGTTTGGATCTCCATACTTGCTATAGGTCTATTTAAGTTATTAATCTCATCTAGATTTAATTTAGTAGGTCATATAAATGAAGGAAATCATCCATTTCTTTCAGTATTTCATAATTAGTGTCATATATCTTTTTAGAGTATGTTCCTATGATTTTTTTCAATTTCTCTGGTATCTGGTGTGATGGTTTCTTTTTCAGCTCTTATTTTATTAATTTGTGTCTCTTCTCTCTTTCTTTTGGTCAGATTTGCTAAGGGTTTATCAATCTTGTTTATCCTTTCAAAGAACCAACTCATTGTTTCATTGATTCTTTGGATTGTTCTTTTTGGTTTCTATTTCATTAATTTCTGCCCTAATCTTTATTATTTCTTCCCGTCTACTGATTTTTGATTTGTTTTGTTCTCCTTTTTCCAAGGCTTTAAGGTGAAGCATTAGGCCATTTACTTGAGACCTTTCTAATTTCTTAATCTAGGCACTTAAATCTATATGTTTACCTCTTAGAACGGCCTTATTTGTGTCCCAGAGATTTTGGCATGTTGTTGTGTTCTCATTATCATTCTACTCTATAATTTTTTTTTATTTCCTTCTTGATTTCTTTATTGACCCATTCATCATGCAGTAGTGTATTGTTTAGTTTCCATGATTTTGTGCATGCTCTATGGCTTTTCTTGCTATTGATTTGTAGTTTGATTCCATTGTGGTCAGATAGAATGCAAGAAATTATTTCAATTTTCCTGTATTTGTCAAGATTTGCTTTGTGTCCTAATATATGGTCTATTTTAGAGAATGTTCCATGTGCTGCTAAAAAGAATGTATATTCTGCAGCATTTGGATGAAATGTCCTGTAGATATCTGTTAGGTCCATTCCTTCTATGACCTCATTTAGTCCAGATGCCTCTCTGTTAATTTTTTCCCAGGACAACCTGTCAATTGATGAGAGTAGGGTGTTTAAGTCACCCACTACCACTGTGTTTGGAGTTATCTGTAACCCTAGTTCTAATAGTGCTTTTTTGATGAATTTGGGAGCCCCCATGTTAGGTGCATATATGTTTAGGATTGTAATGTCCTCCTGTTGGAGTGTGCCCTTAATCAATATAAAGTGACCTTCCTTATCTTCCTTGTCTTTCTTAACTAACATTGGACTGAAGTCTACCTTGTCTGATATTAAGGTAGCAACACCTGCAAACATATATCCATTGGTTGGGGCATTGAGGCCATTGGTATTAAGAGATATTATTTAAAGGTGTGCATTTATGTTTGCCATTTTTTTGTAGTTCTGTTTGCTCTCTTATGTTAACTAGTATTTGAGTATTGTTTGTTTATTCCAGGTTCCTTATATGTGTGCTTTTCTTTCCCTTCAGCATGGAGGATTCTTTCAAGTATTTTCTGTAGAGCTGGTTTTGTCTTCAAATACACCTTTAACCTGCTTTTGTTGTGGAATGTCCTTATTTCCATGTCTATTTGAATGGATAGATTTACAGGATAAATTAACCTTGGTCGACAGTTGTTATCTTTCAGAACTTGGAATACATGACTCCAAGCCCTTCTGGCTTTTAAAGTTTGTGTTGAATAATCTGCTGTAATCCTCATGGGCTTGCCTTTGTAGGTTACTTGATTTTTCTCTCTAACTGCTTTATATATATTGTGTGTGTGTTGTAGTTTGATTATAATATGATGAGGGGAGTTTCTTTCCAGGTTTTGTCTGGTTGGTGTTCTAGAAGATTCCTGTATCTGCATTGGCACCTCTTTCCTAATTTGGGAGAAGTTTTCTTCTATGAGTTTGTTGAAAAATGCCTACTGTGCCTTTGGAGTGAAATTCTTCTCCTTCTACTATACCCTGAATTCTTATGTTTGATCTTTTCATAGTGTCCCGAATATCTTGAAATTCCCACTCATACTTTTCTATTAGTTTGTTTTTTTTTTCTTTGTTGGACTGTATTAGATCTGCCACCTGGTCTTCTAGTTTAGATATTCTGTTCTCTCCTTCATCCATTCTATTGGTGAGATTTTCTACAGATTTTTCTTTTAATTTCATTAACTGTGTTCTTCGTTGCTAGTAATTCTGACTGGTTTTTCTTTATTATTTGGATTTCCTTATTTATGTCTTGTATTGACCTCTTTATTTCATTAAATTAGTGTCCCGTGTCCTCTTTGATTCCTTTGATTTCTTGTTTCATTCCATTGATTTCTTCTTTGACTTCTTTGAACATATTTACAATCATTCTTTTGAAATCTTTCTCAGGAATTTCCTCTAGTCATTCTCACTGGAGGTCATTTCTGATGCATTAATACCTTTTGGTGGATTTATATTATCTTGATTTTTGGTGTTTCTTGTGTTATAATGTATAGATTTTTGCATCTTGGATTAAGTTAATGCTTGGATTTCCTAGTTAGCTGGGTATTATTAGATTTATCAATCTATCTGATGTTATATATCTTCAGAGTAGGAGCTTAAGGTGTTAGATGTGGCTCTTAAGACTCTCAGAGTATCTACAAAAATGACCCTAGGGGTTGGGTTTGCCTGCTATGTGAGTATTTAAGTAGGCTGAGTGGAACAAAATACAGATAGATTCTAAAATTTAATTAAACAATGTACACATTCAATGAAAAACAGCACAGAGTATTTATGCAAGTGTAGGTATTATGATCCAACCAGATCCTCTATCAACAAGGAGGTTAAGATTTCTTGTCTGTTGAGGGGTCCATGTCAGCTTGTGACCAAGTGAGACCCTTCCCTATTGTATAACAGAAGAGGAAACAAAGCCAGTATAGATCAAGAAGCCACAAATAACAAGCCCAAAATATAGTTTATTTAAGAATGGCAAATCTGACCATCCATGAGACTTAACATATAATTTATTCTGATATGGAAGGTGCAATTAGCACTTCTGGTTCAGAGCTAAATGCCTGGTTTATTAGGCGGGTACTGACCTGGTGTAATCCCAGTTACCTTTCAGGAAGATTTTGGTATTAGTTATGCTGTGCTCTTGCTTGAATCCCTCTTTGGTGCTCTGTGGGTTCAAGCAGGCTGGCTGGGTTGCTGTGCCACTGTTCTGTTTTTAGAGCTGGGCACTTGCTTTTCCTGCCACTCAAGCCAAGCATAGCAGCTGTGGCCCCGCAGACCTGGCACCACTACTGCTGTAGCCACCGCTACTGCTACCACCGCTGAAGCTGCCACTGCTGGATTCACTGCTGCTGGAGCCGCCACTGCTGCCACTGCCCGGGCTGCTTCCGCCTGCCTCTGTGGGCTGTGGATGTTCTGGATCTCTACTACTTCTCTGCTGCCATTTTAATTTCTTATACACCTCACTTTTTAGTAAAAGTGTGTATTTTGCTGGGTTGTTGTTGTTTTGTGTGTGTGTGTGTGTGTGTGTGTGTGTGTGTGTGTGTGTCTTGGCTTTTTCTCCCCTAGGCTGCTTTGGCATGGTCCCTACACTGCCATCTTAACCAGAAGTCCTGTTTGATTTTTTTAATGGCCCAATCATCATTCAGTGGTGTACTGTTTCATCTCAATGATTTTGTATATGATCTGTAGTTTTTCTTGTTGCTGATTTATAGTTTAATTCCATTGGGATCAGATAGAGTATAAGGAATTAAGTCAATTTTCCTGTATTTGTTAAGATTTGCTTTGTGCCCTAACAAATGGTTTATTTTAGAAAATGTTCCATGTACTACTGAGAAAAATGTGAATTCTGTAGCACTTGGATGAAATGTTCTATAGATATCTATTATGTCCATTTGTTCTATGACATCATTTAATCCAGATTTCTCTCTGTTTATTTTTTGCCAGAGTGAACTGTCAATAGATGGCAGTGGGATACTGAAGTCACCCATGACAATTGTGCTTGGTGTTATCTGTGACCTTAAGCCTACTGTAGCAGACAGATTCAGGTTCACTGATATGAATTTCCAGACCAGGAACAGCTATGGAGGAAGGGATATTTATTGAAGCTTACAGATCCAGGGGAAGTTCCATAAATGGCAGAAGAAGCTGACCTGCCTTCACAGGGCCAAGCAGAGAGAGAGAGAAAAGCACAAGCCAAAAAGCCAAAAGCCACAAAGCACACTTCAGGAACTCCAGCTACGCCCACTTTTCATAACTTTAGATTGAAATCTGAAACCTACCATCACACCTTAAGGTCCGTCCAGTAACACTGCCTCCAGCCAGGTGGCTGCAGATGCAAACTACAAACAAATAAACAACTGAATATACTGGGGGCATCTATTCTATTCAAACCACAACACCTACTAGTATTTGTTTGTTGAAAATTGGGAGCACCCATGTTACGTGCATATATGTTTGGAATTGTAATGTCTTCCTTTTGAATTTTTCCTTTAACCAATATAAAATGACCTTCTATCTTTCCTTACTTGTTGGTTTGAAGTCTATCCTGTCAGATATTATGATAGCAATACCTGCTTGCTTTCTAGGCCCATTTGCTTGGAACACTGTTTTCAATCCTTTCACCCTAAGATAGTGTCTGCCTTTTATGGAGGCAACAGAGGATCCTGCCTTTTCTTAAAATATTTTTTAAACTTATTTGATAGAGAGAGAGAAAAAAAGAGGAAGAGAGAAAATAGAAATGCCAAGGCCTCTAGATTCTGCAAATGAACTCCAAATGCATGAACTATCTTGTGCATCTGGCTTGTGTGGGTCCTGGTGAATCGAACCATGGTCCACTGGCTTTGCAGGCAAACACCTTAACCATTAATCAATCTCTCCAGCCCTGTATCCTGCCTTGTAATACAATCTTCAAACCTATGTATTTTGGTTGGAGCATTGGGGCCCTTGATATTAAGAGTTATTATTGAAAGGTATATATTTGTATCCACCATTCTTCTTGTTTTGTAATGTTTACCTTTTTCCTTTTACTCTCTTGTATTGTTTTTTGAGTATGACTTATTTTTCCCTGTTTTCTCATATCATATGTATGCTTTCTCTTCTCTTCAGTGTGGAGGATCCCTTTAAGCATTTTCTGTATAGCTGGATTAGTTGTTATATATTCCTTCAGCCTGTATTTGTTGTAAAATATCCTTATTTCACCATCAATTTGGATGGATAGCCTTACTGGGTAAAGTATTCTTGGTTGACAGATGTTGTCTTTCATAACTTGGAATACATCAATACAAGCCCTTCTGGCTTTAAAGTTTGTATTGAGTAATCTGCTGTTATCCTGATGGGCTTTCCTATATAAGTGACTAGCTTTGTCACTCTAACTGCTTTCAATATATTTTCTTTGGTTTGTGTGTTTGATAATTTAATTATAATATGGAGAGGAGAGGTTCTTTATAGGTTTTGTCTGTTTGCTGTTCTAAAGGCTTCCTGTGTCTGCATTGGCACCTCTTTATCAATTTGGGAGAAATTTTCTTCTATCATTTTGTTGAAAATATCTAATATGCCTTTGGAGTTAAATTCTTCACCTTCTGCTATACCCTAAATTCTTATGTTTGATCTTTTCATAGTGTACCAAATATCTTGAAATTCCCATTAATGCCTTCCCATTAGCTTGTATTTCTCTTTTGTTTGTATTATATCGGTCACCTGGTCTTCTAGTTTAGATATACTGTTTACTCCTTCATCCTTTCTGCTGGTGAGACTTTCTACCCCTTTTTTTTTATTTGACTTACTGCATTTTTTCATTGCTAGTATTTCTGACTGGGCTTTATTTATTATTTCTATTTCCTTATTCATGTCTTATATTGACCTCCTTATTTCATTAAATTAGTTTGTCTGTGTCTTCTTTGAGTCCTTTAATTTCTTTGAACATAGTTGTAATCATTCTTTTGAAATCTTTCTCAGGCATTTCCTCAAATCAGTCTCACTGGAGATCATTTCTGATAGATACATAATTGATAACTTTTATAGAATTATATTGTCTTGATTTTTTTGTTTCTTGCATTATAATGTAGATATTTTTGCATCTTGGATTAATTTGATACTTGGGTTTTTTAATTATCTGCAGTAGTCTTAGATGTATCAATCAATCTGATGTTATATATCTTCAAGGCAGGAGCTTAAGGTGTTAGGTAAGGCATTTCAAAGACATTCAGAGAAATTGCAAAAGTAACCCTAGGCATTGGGTTTGCCTGCTATGTGACTATTTTAGTATGCTGGGTGGAACAAAATACAGGTAAATTCTAAAATTTAACTGAACAATATACACAGTCAAGGAAAACCAGAACTGAGTATTTATGCAAGAGTAGGTACTAAAACAAACAGATCTTCTAACAAAGTCAAAGTCCTTAAGGATGTGTATTGCCCCACACCCTTAATCCTGTCAACAGGAAGGCCAAGATTTTTGGTCAGTAGAGGGTTCCAAAGTCAACTTGTGACCAAGTGAGACCCTACTCCAATGAATACCAAAAAGGAAACAAAGGCACTACCAGGAAGCAACAAATGACAAGCCCAAAATCTAGCTTATTTAAGAATGGCAAATCTGACCATCCATCAGATTTTACAAGTAATTTACTCTGGCATGGAAGGTGTAATTAGAACTTCTAATGCAAACCTATATACCAGGCTTTTTTGTTGGGTAATGGCCTGATGTAAGTCAGGTTACCATTTGGGATGGCATTCGTCTCAGCTCTGGTACGCAACAACTTGGATCCCTCTTTGCAATGCTGTGGGCTCAGGTAAGTTGGCAGGGTTAGCAGGTCACTGCTCTGACAGCCTGTACTGAGTGCTGCGTAGGTGATTTCCCTTCCCCAGATCTCCAGTGCTTGCTGGTGCTTGAGCTGGTGGGGACAGAAGCTGTGGATGGTGGCTAAAGTTGTCTCACTGGTTCCTCACAATCCTTTTTCTCACTGGCCACTCCACTGGTCTGTGCTATCCTCCCCTTCAGGTTTCTTGAGTTTTCAAGGACATTAGTGTGAATGGAAAATCCCCTCACCTGGCTTTCCCTGCATCTCAGGAAAAGCCTGGTAACAGTGGCCATGCAGATCTGGTGTCACTGCTGCTGGAGCCGCTTCTGGCTGCTTCTGTGGCCTCTAGATGCTATGGATGTCTCCTACTCCTCTGCTGTGGTTGATAATTTCTTATACACCTTCACTTTTTAGTAGAAGACTCTATTTTGTTGTTTTTTTTCTTTTTTTCCCCTAGGCTGCTTTGGTATGGTTCCTATGTCGTGATCTTAACCAGAACTCTCCTCTGTATCAAAATTTTCTTCAATAATTTTGTTGAATATGTTCTTTATGCTTCTGGCCTGGATTTTTTTCCCCTTCTGGTATACCCAAAATATGAATGTATAGTCATTTTATTGCACCCTAAATTTCCTTCTGTTCACATGATTTTTTTTTGTACTTAGCAATAATAGCACTCATTTAAATGTGATGTCATGAGAAAAATATTTTGGAAAATGGTTTTGTTCTTTGCACATTTCTGAAAAGTTTCACATTCTCCCTAGTTAGGGATCCTGGGAAGGGAGTGGGAAGATTTGGGATTATAATAGCAGAAATGTAAGAGTTAAAGATAGCTTCCTATGGACAGAGGAAGAGTTTGCAGGAAGTTATTTGCTAGCTAAGCTGAGCCCAAGTCTAATCAAATAGACTGGGACTTACTTGTATTAACTCCAGACAAGAAAGAAACAAACAGGCCCAGTGCCCCAGCCTCAGATACAGTTTTTCAGTGACTAGTTCTTATTTTTTCCAGAAGCAGATGTCTATTACAGTTGTAATCACAGTCTCAGAAGCCCAGGGAACAAGATGGGAAGAAGATCCAGTGATCCCATTTTCTCAAAATGCCTGGAATGAATCAGCTTGTATTGAGTAATCTGCTGTTATACTGTTAGATTGCCTTTATAGGCCACTTGATGCTTCTCTCTTACTGCTTTCAATATGCTTCCTTTGGTCTATATGTTTAGTAGTTTAGTTAATATTACAAGTAGAGGTTCTTTTCTGTCTTATCTGTTTGGTATTTGAAATGCTTCTGTATCCATATTGGTATCTCTTTCCCTATTTGGGAGAAATTTTATTCTATGATTTTGTTGAAAATACTTACTATGCCTTTAAAATGAAAGTCTTCTCCTTATTCTATACACTGAATTCTTATGTTTTACCTCTTCATAGTGTCCCAAACGTCTTAAAACTCCCCCTCATACTTTGATGAGTTATCTTTCTCACTTCTGAAATGTTCTAGATATGTCACCTTGTCTTCAAGTTCCAATATTCTGTCTTCTCCTTGACCCATTCTATTGGTAAGACTTTCTACTGAAATTTTTTTCCTCTGAAATTGTTATTTGATTTACTATATATTTTCATTCCTAGTATTACAGGTTGCTATTTCTTCAGTATTTCTATTTCTTTATTCATATGTTGTATCCACCTCCTTATTTCATTAAGTTATTTCCTGTATTCTTTTGGGCCTTCAGGAGTTTGTTTTCTTTTTGGTTCCTTTGATTTCATCTATGATTTTTTTTGACCATACTTATCATTCTTTTGATTTCCCTGTCTGGCATTTCATCTTAGTTAGTCTCACTGGAGGTCATTTCTGTTGGATTTATAATTTTTTGAGAAATAATATTGACTTGATTTTTTGTGTTTCTTATATTATTACATAGAGATTTTTGCATCTTGAGTTATTTTAATGCTTGTGTTGCCTTGTTATCAGTTGTACTCCTAGATGTGTAGATCACAAATTGTATCTTCAGAGCAGAAACTTAAGGTGCCAGATGTGACTTCTATATTACTAGCAGAGTAATGGCAGAAGTGACCCAAGTTATTGGATATGCCTGCTATGCAAATGTCCTAGTAGAAAATTAATAACAGTGGTCTTTTTTACTTCAATAATTACCAGTGGTCAAATGAACAAGGCTGGTATAAGTATGCTAGGGTTTGGGTTACTTAGAAGTGGGGACAGTATAGGGTGAGTTAGTGTGAAGACTAGTGATAACTTTGAAAACAATGGAGGTAACACAAGCATCTGGGAGAGATAAATCGGTGTATTGTTAATTTCCACAGATGTTAGAGGTTATTGAGACTATGTAAGGTTATGTTATTGAGAATAAAGAAGAGGAAATAAGGAAGAGATAATGTGGAAATGAAGTTGAAAATAGAGGGAAAGTAAACAAGTTGTGCTTGAGAGAGTAGTAGAAAGATTTTAGTAGTTAGACATGGTGGTGCATACCTTTAATCCTAGCACTTGGAAAGTTGAAGAAGGATTGCTGTGAGTTTGAGACCAGCCTGGGCTACAAAATGAGTTAAAGGTCAGTCTGGGCTACAATGAGACGCTGCCTCAAAAAAAATTTTTTTAATTAAGTTTGGGCTAGGGACATGGCTCAGCAATTAAATGCACTTGCTTGCAAAGCCTGTTGACCTGGGTTCAATTCCCCAATATCAAGATCAAGGCAGATGCACAAAGTGGCATATGTATCTGGATTTATTTTGCTGCCGCAATAAGAGGCCCTGATGTGCTCATTCTCTCTCTCTTTCTCCATAAATAATTATTGAAAAAGAAAGAAAGAAATAGGGCTGGAGAGATGGCTTAGTGGTTGAGGTACATGCCTGTGAAACCTAAGGACCCAGGTTCAAATCTCCATGTCCTATGTTAGCTAGATGTACATAGTGGTGCATACATCTGGATTTTGTTTGCACTGGCTAGAGACTCTGATATGCCCATTCTTTCTCTCTTTCTCTCTTTTTCTTTGTCTCTCCCTCCCTCTCTTTCTTTGTGTGTCTCTAATAAATAAAAATAAATCTTAAAAAAGAAAGATACCAATAGTAGATTAGATGAAAAAATATATATAACAAACCTAAAATCCAACCAAGCAATATGCAAATGCAAGTAAACTAACTTGGAATATTTATTCATGAATGGAGATTACAACAAGCAGACAAACTAATAAAACCAAAAGCTCTTAATTCCATCAGTTGGGAGGCTAAAATTCATGGGCTATCGTGGGTTCCATGTCTGCCTGGGCCAGAGTAAGACCCTGTCCCCACGAAAGAAAAAGGAAGAAAAGAGAAGGTACCATAAACTAAGAAATATCAAAAGTGACATAAATTAACCCTAACACACAACTTAACTAAGATTAACAGATAATACATCAATCAGATCTAACACATCAGTATTTTTGCCATAGTAGGCTAGGTTTCAAATTCTCTCCCCAGGACCCACATAAGCCTAATGCACAAGGTGGCCCATGCATCTGGGAGTTCATTTGCAACAGCTGGTGGCCCTGGAACACCCAGTCAGTCTCTCTCTCTCTCTCCCTCTTTTAAATAAGTAAAAAGAAATAAAAATAATAATAATAATTTCTGCAATGGGTCCAATATTTGATTACTACATTTAATTCCCAAGAAGTTGTAATTTGCAACTGATCTCATAACTAATTTCCTGAGTAGTTTTGTAAAATATATATGTTGGGGAGATGACTCAGGAATCTATTTAGCAACCTTCTTAACCCAGAAATGTGGGACATATTTGATTGTTTAAATTATTTATTTCATCTGACAACCTGTTAGAAAGCCCCTCACACCTCCTGACCAATGATCAGGTAACTCATCTGTAATGTGCATAAAATATTCCGAGCATCCTCAAAGGGCTTTGCTTCTCTGTTTCTACATTTGCAATGTTTTATATCTGGTATTTTTGTTTAAGAAGTTAGCACATTATTATTTTATTTTTTTTATTATTACTTATATACACAGTGTGTATACAGCCATGTTGTTACCATCATTAGCCTCCTCCCTATCGTCCCCCCTCCACAGGGGCCCTCCTCATTGGGGAATGTGGGTCGTGAATTTGGGGGTAAGCCATCAGTTATGGATAAGAGGCAATGTCTCTGTGCATAATGTCCCAACAAGTGGCTTTAACAATCTTTCTGCCAACCTCTTCAGCAAATTTACCTGAGCCATGTTGGGTTCATTTTAAGTCTACTTCAGTGATGAGGTTTTAGGAGCCTCTGTATTTCTGGATGTCTGGTTTGGTAGGAGTTGAATTTTCTTTGTGTCTGTCTCCTTCAGCCTTGTGCTGATACCAGGTTGAACAAGAAAGCAGAACTCTTGCTCATTTCCCCAATTATTCTATGGTTTCAGCTGAGGCCATGATGAGGTGTGATAAGCTGATTCATTCCTCAGAATCTGTGTCCATCTCAAAAAGAGAAGTAAATTCTCCAACAGAAAGTGAAGTCAGCCCCAGATAAATGAGACAACAATTATTATTTTAGGTGTAGGTCCTCTTGTAGCCCACAATTGGTGAAAGCTTGATAATGGAGAGTGGGCTCGTTTTCTGGATATGATTCTGTCTTGTTTACAAGAATCAGCTATGGGTTCCATTCCACTGAGCAGATATATTAGCCAAATCAAGAGCAGTTGGTTACCCACCATGGCTGTGTGCCATGACTACACTTGTGTGAGCATCACGTCAAGTTGTTTGCTACTGAGTAGCTTAGACCACAAGTTGCTTGGACAGATGTTGGTCATTTTCGCCCAGTTGCTCATGTAGCACCTTCTGGCATTAGATGAGCTGTGTGGAGACTGACTCTCATCCAATTCCAGCCAGGTTACTACACATTCTGTACCACCAGCATATGGTGTCTTCAGCAGTAGGGTCTTACCACTAACCTTTGGTGGGTCATCAAGTACTCCAACAGAAATCTGTCTTCTTTTGGGAAAACTTGTAGATTTCTCTGATCAACAATTCATTGTGGATGTTAACTACATGCTGGTACTTGGAGTTACAGGGCAGTGCCAAGGAAAAGAAGGAAGAAAAAGGTAATATAAAAGAGAAAGAGAAAAGAGATGGAAGGGGGAAGAGAGAAACAGGAGAAGATTAAGGTTCGTTTTCATCATACCCTCTCCAGGGCCCTGTGGTTCAAGTGTTCTCTCTAAGGACCTGATGAAGGTTCAATCATCTAGTCTATCTTTTAGGATATAGAATTTTATGGAGCCATTGCTATTTGGGTCCAGTTTTGTGGCCCCCCACTCTTACCCTCCCTACATACCTTACCCTCCCTATTGTCCAGTCCTCAAGATGCTTATGTGCTGGAAAGAAGTGACTAGAGTACTGAGTAACATCTCGATCACACCTTCCAAGGCTCAGGGTCTAATGCAGAAGAGGTGGCAGAAAGAATGTAAGAGCCAAAGGAAGGGTAGGACTCCTTACAATGTGCTCCTTCCAGACATAAAATGGCCTGGATATCCATGACCTCACAGTGCCTGACACTTCCTACACAAGACCATCATAAGAGGAGGAAAAGATCATGACATCAAAATAAAAGAGAGACTGATTGAGATGGGGAGGGGCTATGATGGAGAATGGAATTGCAAAGGGGAAAGTGTGGGGGGAAGGGTATTACCATGGGATATATTTTATAATCATGGAAAATGTTAATAAAAATTGAGATAAAAAACATTAAAAAGATGCTTATTAGGTATGTTAGCATCTCGGGCAGATTCAGGTTAGGAACCACAGATGAGTGAGACCATGCGACAATTATCTTTCTGTGATTGAGTTTGCTGAGAATGATCTGTTCCAAGTTTGATCATTTTTCTTCAAATTTCATTATGTAATTTTTCCTTATGGCTGTGGGGAATTCCATCATGTACACATACTACATCTTGGTCATCCATTCTTCTAATGATGGACAATATCTGGGATGATTCCAGCTTTTAGCTATTTTGAATTGAGCAACTGTAAACATGATTGAGCAAATCTCTCTGAACTGAGGTGTGGAGCTTTCAGGGTAAATGCCCAGTAAGGGAATAACTGGGTCTGTAACTCTATAGTAAACCTTTTTATGCATCTTCATATTGCTTCCCATGGTGGTTGCACCATCTTACATTCATACAAATTGTGAAGGAGGGTTCCTATTTCTCTACATCTTCACCAGCATTTACTTTCATTTGATTTTTAAAAGTTTACTATTCTTACTGGGGTAAGGAGAAATCTCATAATTGTTTAATTTGCATTTCCCTGATAAGCAGGGATGTTGAACATTTTCTTCAGTGTGTGTTTGCCATTTGTACTTCTTCCTCTGAGAACTCCCTGTTCAGTTCTCTGCCCTGTTTTGTGAGTGGGTTGTTTGATTTTTTTATGGTTTAGGTTTTTGAGTTCTTTGTTGATTCTAGAAATTAGGCCTCTGTCAGTTGTATAGCTGGCAAAATTTTTCTCCCATTCTGTGAGTAATCTATTGGCTCTGCTTATTGTATGTTTGTCTGTGAAGAAACTTTTCAGCTTCATGAGATCCCAGTGGTTGAGTGACTGTTTAAGTTCCTGAGCTACTGGGGTTTTGTTCTTTTCCCATTCCTTATCATGGAAAGTTCTTCCTAATTTTTTCTTCCAATAGTAGCAGTGTTTCTGGTCTTATATTGAGGTTTTAGATCCATTTGGACTTGATTTTTGTGCATGGTGAGATGTGTGGATTGAGTTTCATTTTCCTGCATATAGTTATATATTTTGTCCAGCACCAATTGATGAAGATGCTGACTTTTTTCCAGCCTATAATGTTACAACCTTTGTCAAATATCAAGTATCTGTAGTTATTTGACCCAAAGTCCAGGTCATCAATTTTGTACCAAAAGTTAGTACATGTTAATCTCTGAAGCCATTGTAAGTGCACTTCAGGCTAATTATATCAAACGGAAAAAAGGGTTTCCAACTTCAAGTTATAATACGACTTTTACAGCACTCTCTTATTCAAAATAACTTCAACATAAACTTTCCTCAAACCTAATTTTGTATGAAAAAGTGTACTGTGTTCTAATGCAAGTTTAAATTTTCATGTCTTCCAAAGCCATGATCCGGTCCTGAATAAGTTGCTAAATACAACTTGCTAGCAGTCATGATGAGACTTCGGCTCACTTCATGGTCACTGTTATTCTGAGTGGATGCAATTTTTCCTCGGGAATTAAGCTTTTAATGCAATTTTCACAAACTAACCCCACTATTCTTTGGCCCCCTCTAGATCAGTGATCAGAGTTGAGTAATTTTTAATGCCCTCCTGAATATTCACTCGAATGTGCTCTTCAACAGAACCACTGGGCTGGTGAGTTCATATTTCAAACTGTGAGCTAAGTGCTTGCGACTTGACTGCAGTGGCTGGAGCTTTCCTTCTAAAGGGAGGAAAATGGGGCTGGGGAGATGGCTCAAGGGTAAAAATGCTTACCATACAAGCATGAATACCTGAGTTCAGATCCCCAGAACCCATGTAAACACTTGATTCAGTGACAAGTCTGTAATCCCAGCCCTGCTACTAACTAACTAAATAGTGTGCAATAAATAATAGAATGGGCAGGATATCTTGATATTTCATATAAGTGTGTCTCCTTCCTATATTAGCCCTTGCCTCCAGCCACCCTCCATGTTCCCTAGTGAATGCTCCCCTTGGCCTGTTTCAAGGTAGCTCTCTGTGACTCCATTTATCCCCACTGTGTTCCTGAGTTTGTCCCAATGCCCATCCATCAGAGTGGGGCTCATTCCCACTCAGCTACAGGGGCTTTCAAGGCTGCAGGCATGTCATAGACAAGTTTGAATTTACTGTTTAGAAATGGATATGTTCAGATTGTTTTTAATTATTTCAGTGGGTTTTTAAAAAGCCCAAATTGCTCTCAGACAAAATGTTTTTTCAAAATTTTGGCATTAAAAGTATCTTCTAGCCAGGCATAGTGGTGTACGCCTTTAATCCTAGCACTCAGGATGCAGAGGTAGGAGGACTGCCTTGAGTTCAAGGCCACCCTGAGATGATATAGTGAATTCCAGGTCAGCCTGAGCTAGTAAGACCCAACCATAAAGCAACAACAACAAAACATTTATTCTATTACCTTTTATTAAAATCTATGGGGTTAGATGTGTGATTTTTTATATATATAAAGGGAGTTTTGTTATACAATCTGTTTTCTGGATGGCACCAAGAATTGCTTCTCTGATGACATTTAGCTTGGAACAGTCCTGCTCCAAAAATAGTCTTCAAACTGGTGCTAGTCCAAACCAAGGTAAGAACAGAAATCAAGAGGTGATGCCAAACCCCAGCAAGAACTGTGGCAATAGAATCTCTCATTCTGGCATTGCTGATGGGAATGTAACATGGCATGGCCACTTTGGAAAACAGGCAGGGAAGTTTTTCCCCTACTAAGAAACCCTGCACACCATACAACACAAGAGTCCTACTTTGTGGTAGTTTCTCCAGGGAGATGACAGCATATGACATGTGAAAACTTGGATGTAGCAGTGTTATTAAAAACCACCTGCAGCTGGTGACAATTCAAATCTATAACCTGTTAAATGAATACAAACAGTGCTATAGTCATGTTGCTGAATATTGTGGAATATTTTCTTCTGTAGCAAGTAAAAGGATGAAATATATATATATCAGTATCAAAGAGATTATTTGACATGAAAGAAGTCTAACACAAAAGAATATATATGCTATATGTTTCCTTTATGTGAAATTCTACTAAGGATGAAACTTAGGTGATAAGAAGCAGGTTGGAAATTATCTGGGGTTAGAGAGTAGAGTGGAGGAGACATAATACAAAGAGTAAGATGGACCTTTTAGAGTCATGGACGTAATCTTTACCTTGATATTACTGAAGGTTAAAAGTTTGCATATATACAGTTATCAAAATTGAGCAACCACTGTACTCAAGGTGGATAAACCATATATATGCTTATTGTCTTAATAAAGTGACAGAGAGGGAGGAGAGAATGAATCTAGGTGTGGTAGCATCCATCCCAGCATTTGAGAAGCTGAGGCTGAAGGATTGTGATGAAATCAGGAGCAGCTACATAGAAAACCTTGACTCCAAAGAACATCATGTACGAAGAATATGAAATACTTCTGAAAGTAAATAAGATGTTTTTATGAAAAGTAATAAAATTTCACTCAACAATAAGCCTGAAGTGGAGTATTTCCATTTGGTAAGTGTTCTGCAATTCCTTGATAACACAATAGCAGGGGGACAGAAGCAACCCCACATTTCAGGCTTGCCATATCCTATCAGACATAGAGTCAGGGAACACTGTTAGACCTGGATACATTCAAACCTTGGTAGTCACGTATGCATCCTCGGAGTGTGGTCCTTGTTCTAAAAACAAAATGCCATTCTTACTATAACAGCTTTTTTTTTTTATCACCACCTCAAAAATTAGCATCAGTAGCTTAATGTTTTCATGGATGAGTCAAGGCTGTTTCCATGGCAACACCTCTGATTCTCAGGAACTGCAATTTTATGTCAATTTACTATTAATGGCAAATGAAACAAAAGCAAGCAGACAGAGTTTACCGTCTAAAACTAGCTGGCTGGCTAAAGGGACAATTCTAACTCAAAGTAGAATTGTTAGGTTGTATGCTGTGAAAGCGACCATGTCATTTGAAGGATGCTACTGTTAGTGGGTCAAGATGGAATTTAGCACTTTACCATCCCATGCTTGGTGAATGCAGTGATTTCATAGGACCAGAGTCTCTGAGCCTTTTATGTGTAGAACCCCTTATTAGAAATCCAAGGAAGCAGTCCCAGAAAAAGAAAGGTCATTGGACTGGTCAGGGCAGAGCTGAGGCTGCAACCAGGTTATAGATATTAGCCCTTCTGCCTATAAGTACCAGTCACTGAGGTAGTAAGGTTGAAGTCAATGAAAACCCTAATGTCCCTTCAAAGTATTGGGGAAAGCAGTGAACCAGCTACATCAGAGATCATTTGGCAGAATGGATTTAAAATTTTAGCTATAATGGCTATGACTCAGTAATCCTCCCCTTTTCCAACTCAGAGAAACAATTGCACATGTGCACAGAAAGAAATGCCACTTTCAGATTGTTTTCAATACCAAAAATGTGAGGAGAACCATAATATTATCACTAAGATAAAAGCTGAATAAAGTATGGAAAACACTTTTATAGGGAATTCAATGTAACTTTTAAACAGTGAAATGCACTGTTGGTTAAAAAAAAAAAATTGAATCCAGAAAATACTGTAGAATGAAGCAATTTAGTTTTAGTAAGTGGCATGATATTCCCTGAAAAAACAAGCAAGCAATTTATGAAGAAGCAAAGTTATATGCACATACATTTCCGCTGCGAGGATTATGGTGAGGAACACCATAGGAATAACTTACAAAGAGAGTGCCCAGTACTTCTTACTAGTTTTCTGGAGTCAGATAAGGGACATAAATGGAGGTCAGAACAAAGACAAGAGTCCCGAGATATGGTGGGGAGAAACTTTCATGAGAAGGGAGACACCTCATCACCAGCGCAGGTGGAACAAAGGGCTTCGACTGAAATCCTGATACATGCTGCCTGTAATTAGAGTCGGTGTCGTGCGCACACCTTTAATCCCAGCACTCTCCAGGGAGGAGGAGGAGGAGAAGGAGAAGGAGAAAGAGGAGAAGAGAAAGAGAGTAAGAAGGAGGAGGCAGAACAGATAGTTTGAGTCACACCCAGGAAACTTTGTAGGACAGCCAAAAAGGAGCTCCACCCCACTGCGCAGCTCACGTCAGTGAGATAGATAGGATAGGAGAGTCAATGAAAGACAGCTGGGAGAGAGAGCTTCAGACATTCTGCCCAGGTGGACACACCTGGCACTACCCAAACTGAGGATGTGTGAACCAGTATGTGGTTTATGTGGTTCTTAGGTTTCTGAGGGCTCTTATAACAAAAGAAAATTAGAAAACTCAGGACAACTCAACTCTCAGTCTGAGAGGCTGAGGTCACTCTACTAGTGATGGCAGAAATCCCCTCATCTGTCTTCCTCACTACTGCCTTGGCCTTGTGAAGCCAGAGTCAGCAGGTGAAGCAGGCAAAGTGGGCAAGGAACAGAAGAGATTGCCATACATCTGCCACCAAAAGCAAACAGTGACTAAATACAAGTTTTAGAGGGAGAAAGAAGTCCTGTCTTTCAACAAGTACTGAGTCTGTGCAGTACCTTACACTGGATATTCTAAAAGGATTCCTACTTTGGAAATGTTTGTGCATAGGGGAAAAAAAGGAATAATGAATTCCTCATCAGCCAGATTTAATGATTCTTAGCTTATAGCTAAGATAATCATACTTTTTATCCTCACCTTCATCTACTTCCTCCTCTCCTAAGTGATTTTGAAGCAAGATGTTTATATTTTAGAACCATTTTATCAGGGCTATCTCAGTCTGTCAGTCTGAAAATTAGACTGCTTTTAGAAATAAAGCATGGGACTTCTGGTTAAGTTGGCAGCATAGGTACCATGCCAAAGCAGCCTGGGGGGAAAAAGCCAAAAAAACAAAAACAGCAAAATGCATACTTTTACTAAAAAGTGAGGTGTATAGGAAATTGAAACAGCAGCAGAGAAGTAGGAGAGATCCAGAGCATCCAGAGCCCGCACAGGCTGGTGGGAGTGCCTCCAGCAGGTCCACGCATGGGACCGCAGTGGCCAGCTGCCAGGCATGGCTTGAGCCACAGGAAAAGCCAGGCAAGGGGATTTTCCACTCATACCAGAGCTCTCCACAAACTCAAGAAATGTGAAGGAAAAATGGCAGTGAACAAGGGAGAAGCAGATCACAAGGTAGAAGAGCATGTGGAACAGTGAGAGAACTAGAGCAGCATTGGCAGCCTCCCCTTCCCCACTGCGAGTGCCCAGCTCCAGCGAACAGAGCAGCGGTCCAAGGATCCAGCCACGCCTACTTGAACCAACAGAAGGACCCAAGCATAACTGAGACCAAATTCATCCCAAAAGGTAACTGGGAGTATACCAGGTCACTACCCGCCTAATAAACCTGGTATATAGGCCTGAACCAGAAGTGCTAATTGCACTATCCATATCAGGATAAATTATATGTTAAATCGGATTGATGCTCAAATTTGCCATTCTTAAATAAGCTGTATTTGGGGCTTGTTATTTGTTGCTTCTTGATTTATAGTGGCTTTGTTTCCTCTTCTATTATACATTAGGGAATAGTCTCACCTAGTCACAAGCTGACTTGGAACCCTCTACAGAGCAGAATCTTAACCTCCTTGTTGTCAGGATTAAGGAAGTGGGTGAGGCACCACACAGCCTAAGGGACAGACAGAGGATCTGGTTGTCATAATGCATACACTTGGATAAATACTCTGTGCTTTTTTTCATTGAAAGTGTAAATTGTTTAGTTAAATTTTGGAAACTATCTGCATTTGGTTCCACTCAGCCTACTTGAATACTCTCATAATAGGCAAGCCCCACACCTAGAGTCACTCTTGGACATACTCTGAGAGTCTTCAGAGCCACACCTAGCTCCTTAAGCTCCTACCCTGAAGATATATAACTTCAAATTGATTGATATATCTAATATTACCCAAATAACTAGAAAATCCAATCATTAAATAATCCAGGATACAAAAATATATACATTATAACACAAGAAACACCAAAAATCAAGACAATATAAATTCACCAAAAAGTATTAATGCATCAGAAATGACCTCAAGTGAGAATGAGTTAGAGGAAATGAGAAAGATTTCAACAGAATGATTATAAATATGTTCAAAGAGCACAAAGAAGAAACCAAAGGAAGCAAAGAAGACACAGAATGCCAATTTAATGAAATAAAGAGGTCAACACTAGACATAAATTAGGAAATAGAAATAATGAACAAAAACCAGTTAGAATTACTAGCAATAATGAACACAGTTAATGAAATTAAAAATTCTGTAGAAAATCTCACCAGTAGAATGGATGAAGGAGAGGACAGAATATCGAAGCTAGAAGACCAGATGGCAGATCTAATACAGTCCAACAAAGAGAAAGACAAACTAATACAAAAGTATGAGTGGGAATTTCAAGATATTTGGGACACTATGAAAAGATCAAACATAAGAATTAAGGGCATAGTAAAAGGAGAAGAATTTGACTCCAATGGCATAGTAGGTGTCCTCAACAAAATCATCGAAGAAAACTTCCCCCAAATTAGGCAAGACGTGCCAATGCAGATACAGGAATCCTTTAGAACACCAACCACAAAACCTGGAAGGAACCTCTCCACGCCATATTTTAATCAAACTACCAAACACACAAACCAAAGAAAAAATACTGAAAGCAGTCAGAAAGAAAAATCAAGTTACCTACAAAAGCAAGCCCATAAGGATTACAGCAGATTACTCAACACAAACTTTAAAAGCCAGAAGGGCTTGGAATGATGCATTCCAAGTTCTGAAAGATAACAACTGTCGACCAAGGTTAATTTATCCTGTAAATCTATCCATTCAAATAGACATGGAAATAAGAACATTCCACAACAAAAGTAGGTTAAAGGTGTATTTGAAGACAAAACCAGCTCTACAAAAAATACTTGAAACAATCCTCCATGCTGAAGAAAAAGAAAAGCACACATATAAGGAACTGGGAAAAACAAACAATACTCATATACTAGTTAACACAAGAGAGCAAAGGTAAAACCAGAAGAACTACAAAAAAGGCAAAAATTAATATATATCTTTCAATATTATCTCTTAATATCAACGGCCTCAATGCCACAACCAAAAGGCATAGCTTTGCAGACTGGGTTAAAAAACAGGATCCTTCAATTTATTGCCTCAAAGAAACCCACCTTTCTACAAAGGATGGACAATATCTGAGGGTGAAAGGTTGGAGAACGGTGTTTCAAGCAAATGGACCTACAAAAAAAGCAGGGGTTGCTATCATAATATCTGACAAGGCATACTTCAGTCCAACATTAGTTAAGAAAGATTAGGAAGGTCATTTTATATTGATTAAAGGCACCCTCTAACAGGAGGACATTACAATCCTAAACATATACGCACCTAACATGGGGGCCCCCAAATTCATCAAACACGACTAGAACTAAGGTAACAGATAACACCAAACACAGTGGTATTGGGTGACTTCAACACCCCACTCTCATCAATTGACAGGTCATCCAGGAAAAAATTATCAGAGGCATATGAACTAAATGAGGTCATAGAAGGAATGGACCTAACAGATATCTACAGGACATTTCATCCAATTGCTGCTGAATATACATTCTTTTCAGCAGCACATGGAACATTCTCTAAAATAGACCATATATTAGGACACAAAGCAAATCTTAACAAATACAGGAAAATTGAAATAATTCCTTGCATTCTATCTGACCACAATGGAATCAAACTACACATCAATAGCAAGAAAGGCTATAGAGTATACACAAAATCATGGAAATTAAACAACACATTACTAAATGATGAATGGGTGAATGAAGAAATCAAGAAGGAAATAAAAAAATTTACACAGTCAAATGACAATGGAACACAACATACCAAAATCTCTGGGACACAATGAAGGCAGTCCTAAGATGTAAATTTATAGTTCAAGTGCCTATATTAAGAAATTAGAAAGGTCGCAAGTAAACGACCTAGTGCTTCACCTTAAAGCCTTCACCTTAAAGCCTTGGAAAAAGAAGAACAAGGCAAACCAAAAATCAGTAGGCAGAAAGAAATAGTAAAGATTAGGGAAGAAATTAATGAAATAGAAACAAAAGAAATCAATCCAAAGAATCAATGAAACAAAGAGTTAGTTCTTTGAAAAGATAAACAAGATGGATAAACCCTTAGCAAATCTGACCAAAAGAAAGAGAGAAGAGACACAAATTAATAAAAATTAGAGTTGAAAAAGCTAACATAACAACAGATGCCAAAGAAATTCAAAAAATCATAGGGACATAATATAAAAGCATATACTCCACTAAGTATGCAAATCTGAATGAAATGGATGATTTCCTTGATTTATATGACCTAGCTAAATTAAATCAAGATGAAATTAATCACTTAAAGAGACCTGTAACAAGCATGGAGATCCAAGCACTTATCACAAATCTCCCAACTAAAAAAAAGTCCAGGCCCAGATGGATTCACTGATGAATTTTACCAGACCTTCAGGGAAGAACTAACACCATTGCTTCTTCAGTTTTTCCATAAAGTATTAAAAGAAGGAATCCTACCAAACTCCTTCTATGAAGCTAGCATCACCCTGATACCAAAACCAGGCAAAGATAGAACAACAACAACAAAAAAAAATTACAGACCAATTTCCCTCATGAATATAGATGCAAAAATTCTCAACAAAATAGTGGCAAACAGAATACAAGAATATATCAGAAAGTTGAATAAAGAATATATCAGAAAGTTGAATACTTGAATAAGTAGGCTTTATCCCAGACATGTAGGGATGGTTCAAGATACATAAATCAATAAATGTAATACATTATATAAATGAACTGAAGGACAAAAGTCACATGATCATCTCATTAGATGCAGAGAAAGCATTTGACAAAATCCAACATCCCTTCATGATAAAAGTCCTACAGAGACTTGGAATAGAAGGATCATATTTCAATGTAATAAAAGTTATTTATGACAAGCCTACGGCCAACATATTACTAAATGGGGAAAAACTGAAAGGTTTTCCACTAAAATCAGGAGCAAGACAAGGGTGTCCACTGTCCCCAATTTTGTTTAATATAGTACTGGAAGTCTTAGCCATAGCAATAAGGCAAGAGATGCACATAAAATGGATACAAATTGGAAAGGAAGAGATCAAGTTATCATTATTTGCAGATGACATGATTCTATATATAAAGGACCCTAAAGACTCTACCAGCAAACTGTTAGAGCTGATCAAAACCTACAGCCATGTAGCAGTATACAAAGTAAATACACCAAAATCAGTAACGTTCCTATATGCTATCAACAAACACATATAGGATGAAATCAGAGAACCACTCCCATTCACAATTGCATGAAAGAAAATAAAGTACCTTGGAATAAACCTAACCAAGGACGTAAAAGATGTCTACAATGAAAACTATAAAACACTCAAGTGAGAAATTGCAAAAGACACTAGTAAATGGAAAAATATCCCTTGTTCCTGGATTGGAAGAATCAATATTGTGAAAATGGCAATCTTACCAAAGACAATCTACACACTTAATGCAACCCCCATCAAAATTCCAGTGGCATTCTTCACAGAAATATAAAAAGCAATCCAAAAATTCATCTGGAATCACAAAAAAAACTTGAATATCTAAAATAATACTGAGCAACTAAAATAAGGCGGGTTGTATCACCATACCTGATTTTAACCTATACTACAGAACCATAGTAACAAAAACAGCATGGCACTGGCACAAAAGCAGACATGTAGATCAATGGAACAGAATAGAGGACACAGATATAAGTCCAGGTAGGTATAGCTAACTGATATTCGATAAAAATGACATAAATACTCATTGGAGAAAAGATGGCCTCTTCAGCAAATGGTGCTGGATATGTATCTATAGAAAGATGAAAATAGATTCTCCTCTCTCTCTCCATGCACAAGAATTAAGTCCAAATGGACTAGAGACCTTAACATCAGATCTGAAACTCTGAAATTGTTAGAGGAAAAAGTAGGGGAAACCCTTTAACATATTGGTCTTGGCAAAGACTTTCTGAATAGAACCCCAATTGCTCAGGCAATAAAGCCACAGATTGACTGCTGGTACCTCATAAAATTAAAAAGATTTTGTACTGCAAAGGACACTGTGAATAAAGCAGAGGCAACCTACAGAATGGGAAAAAATCTTTGCCAGCTATATATCTGATAGAGGATTAATATCTAGAATATACAAAGAACTCAAAAAGTTAAATAATAAGAAATCAAACAAGCCAATTAAAAAATGGGCTATGGAGCTAAATAGAGAGTTCTCAAAAGAAGAAATATGGATGGCATATAAGCATCTAAAAAAATGTTCTGGGCTGGAGAGATGGCTTAGCGGTTAAGCGTTTGCCTGTGAAGCCTAAGGACTCCCGGTTCCAGGCTCGGTTCCCTAGGTCCCACGTTAGCCAGATGCACAAGGGGGCGCACGCGTCTGCAGTTCGTTTGCAGAGGCTGGAAGCCCTGGCACGCCCATTCTCTCTCTCTCCCTCTATCTGTCTTTCTCTCTGTGTCTGTCGCTCTCAAATAAATAAAAATTAAAAAAAAATTTAAAAAATGTTCTACATCCCTAGTCATCAGTGAAATGCAGATTAAAGCTACATTGAGATTCCATCTCACTACTGTCAGATTGGCTACCATCATGAAAACAAATGATCATAAATGCTGGCAGGGATGTGGGAAAAGAGGAACACTTCTACACTTTTGGTGGGAATGCAATCTGGTCCAGCCATTGTGGAAATCAGTGTGGAGGCTCCTAAGACAGCCAAAAATTGATCTACCATATGACCCAGCTACAACACTCCTAGGCATATAGCCTAAGGACTAATCCCATTTCCTTAGAAGTACATACTCAACTATGTTTATTGCTGCTCAATTCATAATAGCTGGGAAATGGAACCAACCTAGATGTCCCTCAACAGATGAGTGGATAATGAAGATATGGCACATTTATACAACGGAGATCTACTCAGCAGTAAAAAAAAGTGAAGTTATAAAATTTTCAGGAAAATGGATGGATCTGGACAGGATTATACTAAGTGAGATAACCCAGGCCCAGAAAGCCAAGCACCGCATGTTCTCTCTCATATGTGGATCCTAGCTACAGATTATTGGGCTTCTGTGTGAGACAGAAAAAACTCACTAGCAGAGGCCAGTAAGTTAAAAGGAGATATAAAGAGAAGAGAAAGGAAGGGAGGAGAGTACTTAATAAGTTGGTATTTTGTATATGTAAGTAGAATAATAGATTAACGGGGGTGAAAAGGCCCAAAATGGGGTCAGAGGAAAATTTGAGTAAAGGAAAAGTGGAAGGAGAGCTAATCAAAATCTAAGAGGATACAAATAAATCATATGGAGTCCTCCGGTTTTGGACAATGAAACACTCAGGAGCCATACATCATTGTTAGAAAATTTTCAGTGCCAGGGATGGGATGCCTCCAGTGAGTTGTTGGCCAGGGAGGTCCTTGATGCCCCCAAAACATTATAGGCCATTGCCGAGGCCCTTGGTTTCCCACCAGGAATAGATAGTAAGACCATATTTCTGAAGACTTCACATACTTTGGCTGCAAGGCCACTGAGAAATCCTTTTGGAACTGAGCCGATAACTTCCACCATGTAGACCAGCTGACAGAAAGCTGGAAGAAGCCATTCTATGTGTAGTTCAATGGGAGAAAGAGATACCACCAGTGAAGATACTCAACACTGGACACTGCAGGCCTTACAATTGGCCAGTCAGGCCAAATGAGCCAATGGTTGCAATAGTGGCACGTCTGTCATGGTGGAAGCCAACTGCCCCCAATTGGACTGGAGGCCTGCTCCATGGGAGAAAATTTAAAGCATGGGTAATCATGAGCCCTAGGGGTATAACATCTGCTGATGTCTGGATGAATGTATAGACTCTGCTTATCAAACTGCTCACTAAGCACCTCTGTTAATATTTATACCCTTATATTAATGCTACTCTCACTTTGGGTACAGATTCTTCTCTTTTCAGATGGCAGTGACCTTGGGACATAGTGCTGGAAAGAAGTGACTGGGGTACTGAGTAACATCTCAATCACACCTTCCAAGGCTCAGGATCTAATGCAGAAGAGGTGGTGGAAAGAATGTAAGAGCCAAAGGAAGGGTAGGACTCCTTACAACGTGCTCCCTTCAGACATAAAATGGCCTGGATATCCATGACCTCACAGTGCCTGACACTACCTACACAAGACCATCATAAGAGGAGGAAAAGATCATGACAACAAAATAAAAGGGAGACTGATTGAGATGTGGAGGGGATATGATGGAGAATGGAATTTCAAAGGTGAAAGTGGGGGGAGGTAGGATATTACCATGGGATATGTTTTATAATTATGGAAAATATTAATAAAAATTGAAAGAAAAGAAATAAAGCATAATCACAATGTCATTGTCATACCCTCATTTAAAAATAACTTGTTGGGGCTGGGGAGATGGCTCAGTGATCAAGGCACTTGTCTGCAAAGCCCAACAACCCAAGTTTGGTTCGCCAGTACCTACATAAAGCCAGATGCACAGATGGCACATGTGTCTGGAGTCCATTTACAGCAGCTGGACATACCCACATATTTTCTCTCTGTTCCTCTCTCTTACACTCTCTCCTTGCAAACAAATAAATAAAAAGTAGCTTGTTAGTATCATCAAATAGCTACTGAAAGTTTTCACTGTTTAATATATATGATACTTTCATATTTTTCTTCGTTTGCTTGAAGATCAAAAACATATATCTGTACATTGCAATCTGTTACTGTTTCTTCTGTCACTTTTAAAATATAATAGTTACTTTTCCTTTTTTGTTTTCTCTCTGTGTGTGTTTGTGCATGCATATGTGTATGTGTGCGTAGAAGCCAGAGGTTAATGGTATTCCTCGTTGTTGTGCACCTTAGTTTTTAAAAGATATTTATTTACATTTTTGCAAGCAGAGATAGAAATAGAGAATGAGAATGAGAGTGAGAGTGAGAGTGAGAATGAGAGTGAGAGTGAGAGTGAGAGTGAGAGTGAGAGTGAGAGTGAGGATGAGGATGAGGATGAGGATGAGGATGGGAATGGGAATGGGAATGGGAATGGGAATGGGAATGGGAATGGGAATGGGAATGAGAATGAGAATGAGAATGAGAGTGAGAATGGGCATGCCAGGTCCTAGTGCCACTGCAAACGAACTCCACACACACAAACCATCTTGCACATCTGGCTCTGTGTGGGTACTGGGGAATTGAACACAGGCCATCAGGATTTGCAAGGAAGTACCTCCAACCACTGAGCTACCTTCTCAGGTATCCACCTTCTTTTAATTTTAATCACATACTTAAAGTGATATAGCAAAATAAGAATGTTTTGTTTGTAAAGTAAATATCTTAGTCAAAGTTACATCAGAAGTTAAATATTCCTTTGACTTTTCCCAAGAGATTGGTATTATTAACTACAGTTACATTTGTCAGTATTATGTAGTAGCACATGGTTTAAAATTATTATCAAACTGCTCACTAAGCACCTCTGTTAATATTTATACCCTTATATTAATGCTACTCTCACTTTGGGTAAGCCTTTTATATTCTTCTTTAATTTAAGTGAAATATAAAATTAAGGATTTTGTAACACAAGTGGTTTTGGAAAACATTTAAAATGGTATGAATGGCTCTCATACAGAAAATTCAACTGGAATCACAAAACATGTTCTAATGCTGGAATGTACCAGGAGCGGTGCTTGGCATATACTTGATACTTCATACATGGTTGTTCACTCGTTCTGTCACCCAGGCAGTTGTTCAGAGCAGCCCAGCTTAGACAGAAGCTGAACTGCAGGAAGAATGGCAAGTACAACCTTTCCTCACATATTCGGAGTTTGGATAACGACCCTGGCAACACAGAGTGGAGGAAATGGGAGAGGGAGGATGGCGATTGCAGACAGAATCCACCACGTAATGCCCTGGCTCCCCAGATGACACCATCGATAGCCAGGGTCGACACTCCACAGAAAGAACAGAAACAATGCATTCTTTCATTTACACCTACATACCTGCTAAGACCCAGGAATATGTTGGTGTTCGCCATAAAATGTGCAACCCACCAGAAAGAAAGAACCCTCAGGCAGGGGAGCTGTGTTCCTGAGCCATTTATTTATTTATTTATTTATTTATTTATTTATTTATTTATTTGGGCCTCATTCTCATTCTCTGAGTTTCAATAGCTTCATGTTGGCTCAACAATTTTTTTAAAGCCTGTGCTGAAGCGCAGGGTGTGATTCTGAAGTGAAGAGCAGTGAACACAGCAGTTAGAGGGTGTTCCACATCCCCTTTTTCTCCCCTTTAGTTGCTATCGATTTTGTACAACTGTGCCAAAGCAGAAAGTAAGGTGCTGGATCTTTCAGAGGCACCGGAAGCTAGTGAGCATTTCTGGGCTGTGCAGGTTTTATAAATGCAGCCAGTGCTGCACCTGAGCAGTGGCATCTAAATGCAAAGGGGTCTCCACCTTTTTTCTGAGGTAGGGTCTCTCGCTGGACCTAGAGCTGGCAGATTCAGCTAAGCTGCCTAGCTGGTGAGCCCTAAATAGCCTCCTATCTCTGTCTCCCCCGTCCTGGGATTATAAGTGTGTGCCACCACACTGCGCATTTATACGGGCGCTGCAGTTCCAAATTCAGGCCTTCATGCCTGTACAATAGCGCTTAACCCTCTGAACTATCTCCCTAGCCCCCTTCTGCTACAAAGATAACAGCTGTCAACTTTTGATGCACTATCTCCATGTTGTTTCATATATTTCAAGTTAGTTTGTTATGAACATGGCTCGGCCCCCTGGATTTCAATCTTACTCTTGGTGGCTTGGTCACAGTCACTATCTGTTCATCTATTAATAATTGTCTTCTCCTCGGAAAACTTCAGTAATATTCGCAGAATTATTTTATCAATGCATTACAACAATTGGTCTTAAGTGCACACAATGTGTCCAAAATTGTAACCATGCCCAATTCCCTTTGACTTGCTAGTAGCTGGGATGGCGCTGGTTCAGGGAAGGTCCCTCTGAAGCCACAAGCCTTTTAGGATGAAGAGTTCTGCAGGAATTACCAGCAGAGCTGGCTATAAATGTCTGCACCTTCTCGGGGATCCTCGGGTATACACAAAGCCATTTCCGAGGCCTATTGGATGAGCTGCTCCTGGGGGTCCGGGCGGTAGCTTCTGAACTACGGATTTGTGGGCCTAGCAAGGGATTCGCCTCATGAAGTTTGGAAGGCGTGTTCTGACTGTGTGCTGCACCAAGAGCCACGGTCCCTATTGACTCCGTGCCCACTCAAAAAAAAAAAAAAAAAAAAAAAAAGTCCAAATTGAAAGACTTTGTTTCCATGCAGAAGCCTGGACTCCTAGGAGACAAGAAAATTCGCAGGGATTTTGAGTAGGCCAAGGTACTACTTATTTAATAGATTTTAAAACGGCCACGTAAGCAGACTCTAGCCAGTCTTGTATGCCAGGCAAGACACCTGCTCTGCAGCAGAGGGCGCTCAGATCACAGCTTAGCATGTACCTGAACTTTTCAAAGGAACCCTTGCTAAAATACCTGCATATGTATTTGAACTACTTCATGGCTTTATAGAAAAACAAACAAAAAAAGAGGAAGAGGGAAATTGTAGACGATAGATAAATGATTAATAATTGATAGAGATAGAATATGTTTTCTTAAATAATTTCCACTTTTTTATTTGAAATGATTGAGTTTTTTTTTAAATTTAATTTATTAGTTTTCATTTCAGTGAATACAGGCAGTTTGGTACCATTATTTAGGCTCATCTGTGATCTACCCCCTCCCATTAGACCCTCCTTGTTAATGAAAATGGTTCATGCATTGTGGAGTTAGCCCCCAGTTATTTGTATGATAAATGTCTCTGCAAATCATGACCCAACATGTAACTCTGACATTCTTTCCGCCCCCTCTTCCGCAAGCTTTCCCTGAGCCATGTTGGGTTCATTTTTGGTCTGCTTCAGTGCTGAGATATTGGGGGCCTCTGAGGCTTTGGCTCTCTGATTTGGTAGAAGTTGATTTTTCTCTGCGTTGATCTCTTTCCCCTTTGTGCTGGTATCCGGTTCACAGGAAAACATCACCCTTGCTTATTTCGCCAGTTGTCCTTAGTTTCAGTTGGGCCCCTTTTGAGGTATGTTGGGGCAGCTCTCTTCTTAGGATCTGCATCTATCTGGAAAAGAGAAGCAGATTCTCCAACGGAGAGTAAGTTAGCACCCGGAAAATTGAGATAACACTTACTTGTTTGATAGACAGTTTGATAGGTGTAGGCCCTCTTATACCCCATGATTGATGGTAGCTTGATATTGTAGAGTGGGCTTGTATTTGGGTATGCACCAAACAAAGGGGCACCGCAGTTCATAAAACAAAACCTACTTGACAATAAAACAGAAATAACCACCAACACCATCATAGCTGGGGACTTTAACACACCATTATCAGTAATAGACAGATCATCCAAACAGAAGCTCAACAGGGAAGTAAGAGAGCTCAACAAAACCATAGAGCACTTAGACCTAACAGACATCTACAGAACTTTCCATCCCAAATCCACAAACTACACATTCTTCTCAGCAGCCCATGGAACATTCTCTAAAATAGACCATATACTGAGTCACAAAGATAGCCTCCACATATTTAGGAAAATCGACATAATTCCCTGCATGATATCAGATCATAATGCTATTGTCCTAGAAATCAACAACAAAAAAACCAACAAGAGCCCCAACGGCAACTGGAAACTGAATAGCACACTCTTAAACAATAAATGGATAGTGGACGAAATAAAAAATGAAATTGCAAAATTCCTGGAATTGAATGACAATGAGAACACATCATACCAAAACTTGTGGGACACAATGAAGGCAGTCCTCAGGGGAAAATTCATAGCACTCAATGCCTTCATAAAAAAGACAGAAAGATCCCAAATCAATAGCCTAACCATCCACCTAAAGGCATTGGAAAAACAAGAAAAATCCAACCCAAAGAGCTCCAGAAGGAAAGAAATAATTAAAATCAGAGCAGAAATTAATGAATTGGAAACCAAGGAAACAATTAAGGCAATTGACAAAACAAAGAGCTGGTTCTTTGAAAAAATAAACAAGATTGACAAACCTCTGGCCAATTTGATCAAGCAAAAAAAAAGAGAGACTCCAAATTAACAAAATTCAAAATGAAAAAGGAGAGATCACAACAGACATCAGTGAAATTGGCAGAATCATCAGGACTTATTTCAAAAACCTCTACTCCACAAAACTGGAAAATGTGGAGGAGATGGATAAATTCCTGGATGCATATCATCTACCAAAGCTAAACAAAGAGCAGATCAACCACCTCAATGAACCCATCACACTCATGGAGATTGAAAAAGTAATAAAAAACCTCCCAAAAAAGAAGAGTCCAGGACCAGATGGATTCCCAGCCGAATTTTATCAAACCTTCACGGAAGAACTCAAACCAATCTTCCTAAAACTGTGCCACACAATTGAAGAACAGGGAAAACTACCCAACTCCTTCTATGAAGCTAGTATCACCCTAATCCCAAAACCAGGCAGAGATGCCACAAGAAAAGAAAACTATCGGCCTATTTCCCTAATGAACATAGACGCAAAGATCCTCAACAAAATTCTCGCAAACCGAATCCAACAACACATCAAAAGCATTATCCACCTTGACCAAGTGGGATTTATCCCAGGAACACAAGGGTGGTTCAACATACGAAAATCTGTCAATGTAATACACCACATAAACAAGCTTAAACATAAAAATCACATGATCATTTCGATAGATGCAGAAAAGGCCTTCGACAAGATACATCACTTCATGATCAAAACATTGGAGAGAATCGGCATGGCCGGTTCACATCTTAATATAATAAAGGCAATATACAAAGCTCCAAAGGCCCAAATAATACTTAATGGAGAGAGACTGGAGGAATTCCCATTGAGATCAGGAACAAGACAGGGATGTCCTCTCTCACCTCTGCTTTTCAATATAGTTCTGGAAGTCCTAGGCCAAGCAATAAGGCAGGAGAAGGAAATAAAAGGGATACAATTTGGAAAGGAAGAAGTTAAGTTAGCGCTATTCGCCGATGACATGATTGTATATGTAAGAGACCCGAGAGACTCCATCCCAAAACTCCTGAAGGTGATTAACTCCTATAGCAAAGTAGCAGGATACAAAATCAATGCACAAAAATCGGAAGCATTTCTGTATGCAAATGACAAAGACACAGAAAAAGAAATAAAGGACATAGTCCCATTTTCAATAGCAACAAAAAAAATAAAATACCTTGGAATAACGTTAACCAAGCAAGTAAAAGATCTATACAATGAAAATATAAAAACTCTCAAAAAAGAAATTGAGAAGGACTTGAAATGATGGAAAGACCTCCCATGCTCCTGGATAGGCAGAATTAACATTGTGAAGATGACAATCCTACCAAAGGCAATATATAGATTTAACACAATTCCAATTAAAATCCCTACAGTGTTCTTCACAGACATAGAAAAAATGATCTCAAATTTCATATGGAAAGGCAGAAGGCCTCGCATATCCAAACATATCCTCAGCAAAAGAAATACCTCTGGTGGCATCACCATACCCGATATAAAGTTATACTACAAAGCCATAGTAATAAAAACAGCATGGTACTGGCATAAAAACAGGAGTATAGACCAATGGAATAGACTTGAGGACCCGGATTTTGGGCCAAGCAACTATAGCTACTTGATATTCGACAAAGGCCCAAACAATATAGACTGGAAAAAAGATAGCATCTTCAACAAATGGTGCTGGACAAACTGGATAACCACATGCAGGAAACTAAAACTTGATCCACACATTTCACCATGCACAACACTCAAATCCAAATGGATCAAAGACCTCAACATAAGACCAGAAACTAGAAAACTACTGGAAGAAAATTTAGGAAGTACCTTCCATGATATAGGAATGGAACAAGACTTCCTGAATAAAACCCCAGTGGCTCAAGTTCTTAAACAGTCACTCAACCATTGGGATCATATGAAGCTGAAGAGTTTCTTTACAGACAAGCATATAATAAGCAAAGCCAATAGAATACCCACAGAATGGGAGAAAATATTTGCAGGTTATCCAACTGATAGAGGCCTTATCTCTAGAATTTACAAAGAACTCAAAAGTCTAAACAATAAGAAGACAAATACCCCACTCACAAAATGGGGCACAGAGTTAAACAGGCAATTCACAGAGGAAGAGATACAAATGGCAAACACACACCTAAGAAAATGTTCATCATCCCTAATCATCAGAGAAATGCAAATTAAAACAACTATGAGATTCCACCTTACCCCAATAAGGATGGCCAACATCAAAAGGTCAAATGAAAATAAATGCTGGTGAGGATGTGGAGAAGCAGGGACACTCATTCACTGTTGGTGGGAATGCAGGATGGTACAACCACTTTGGAAAGCAATATGGAGACTCCTGCAAAAGCTGACTATAGAAATACCAACAGACCCAGTTACACCATTACTGGGCATGTACCCTAAAACCTTCAAACCAAAAGCCAGAGAGATTTGCTCAACCATGTTTGTAGCAGCTCAACTCATAATAGCTAAAAGCTGGAATCAACCCAGATGTCCATCATTAGAAGAATGGATAATAAAGATGTGGTATATCTACACAATGGAATTCTATACAGCAGTAAGAAAAAACGACATAAAGAAATTTGAGGAAAAATGGTTGAACCTGGAACAGATCATTCTCAGCGAACTTACCCAATCACAGAAAAAAAATCGACACATAGTCTCACTCATCTGCAACACCTAAACTGAATCTGCCCAAGATGCCTTACATACCCAGCAAGCACCTCATGGACTAGACAATAAGATGGATGGGAGGGCAGGGAGGGAATCAAAGGGTGGAAAACAGTAATCCGGACCCAAGCGGCAATGGTACCATAAAATTCTACTTCCTAAAAGACAGACCAAATGGCTGAACCTTCACTAGACTCTTACAGGAAACACCTGAACCACAAGACACTGGAGAGGGTAGGATCAAGACTGATCTAAATCTCCTACATCTTCCCTCCCTCCCTCTCCCCCTCTCCCCTCTATCTCTCTCCTCTCTAACTCTTGTATATTAGTTATCTTTTTCCTCAATTTCTTAGTGGACACTGAGCTGTAACCCCCACTTCCAGCTTGGGCCTACCATCCACAATGAGCTTTTGATCAGAGAAACCTACAAGGTTTCCCAAAACAATGACAGACTTCTGTCAGAGTACTTGATGACCCACCAAAGGCCAGTGATAAGACCCTATTGCTGAAGACTCCATACGCAGCTGACGCGTAAAATGGAATGACATGGCTGGAAGCCAGGAGAGAGTCAGTCCCCAGACAGTCAGCGTGTCTAGTGCCAGAAGGCGCTACATAGGCGACTGGGGGAAATGACCAAGATCTGTCCAAGCAACACATTGTTTAACCTAATTAGCAACAAATAACCGGATGTGATGCCCACACAAGTGCAATAGTGGTACACAGCCATGGTGAGGAATCAATTGCTCTTGATTTGGCTAACTGATCCACTCAGTGGCACTAGACCCTTAGCTGGAGCTGGGAAACAAGTCAGAACCATACCCAAACACAAGCCCACTCTACAATTTCCACTTTTTTCTAAGTATGTAAATTTCACATTTCACCAGGAAAAAATTCTGTCTTTACCTGAAAAAGCCAGGCTCCGGGACATAGCACTTCCCCCTCCAGAGTGTGTACTCTCTCCTAGGGTCCTTTCTGGAGGCCACTGCCACCTGTGAGCATTTTCAGGAGAGAAGGAGGTAGACATAGTCCCCCCTAGAATGGCCTCGGTTATGTGCCTGTGAGCTGGAAGTAAAGCCCTCCAACCTCCCTTCCCTGTCTTTTCCCTTTGTCTTTCTTCTCCTAGCCTTTCTTCACTGCTCCATACTTCCATTGTTCTCCACTTCCAGGTCCCGTGTATCACCAGGGAAACAAGCCATGGGTAGTAGCCAGCCGCCAGGATGGTCCCATGATCCCTACCTCCTTCTAAATACACTCTTACAGGCGCCTGTTCACCCTGAGCACGTTTGTGTTACCACAAGGACATTATGGGAATGACTGTGACTTCCAAATTTGAGGTCACAAAAGACACATGCCTTCTGGTTCTCTCTCTTTTACTCTCGCTCTCTCGCTCTCTCGCTCATTTGCTCTCGCTCTCTCTGTGTCTCTTTCTGTCTCTCCTCCCATAAATGAGGGTCTATGTGCCAAAGGATTGAGCTTCCCCGCCAAGATCCAGCAAAGCCTTGCCTTGAGAGCTCCAGCCCTAATTAATGTCTTGTTTTCAGCCTCTTAAGAAACTCTGGGCCAGAGGCCCCCAGCTAAGTTGCTTCTCAATTTCTAGCCCATGGAAATGATGAGAGAATAAATGTTTATTATTTTAAAACACTAATCTTGGATACTTAGTTCGGCAGAACAAAAGCTAATTCTCTTTTCTTGGAGCCTAACACCACATTTAACACCGCTGTCTTTATGGTGTCACACCCCTGTGGCTAAAGCTCTACAATGGCTCATCATTAATGTCAGGATAAGTCCCAATTCTTCCCTGAAGCATGTGTTTTCCCAAGTCTGCCTTCCAGCCTCAGCTGGCCCATTCTACTGTCCTCCCCAACCTCTCCAGCTACTCTGAAGCACACTGCCTCTCCCTAGATATGCCTGGATAAACTCACCAGATAACACACAGCAGGCCCAGGGATACTTGAATTTCAGTCAAATGGCCAATCATCTGCATGCTTACATAACATATGGGGCATACGATACTAAAAATATTGATTGGCACAAACTGATTCTGTTGTTTATCTGAAATTCAGATTTGACAGGGCATCCTGTGCATTTCGTTACTAAGTCTGGCACTGTGCAGATGTGAGCGGGTTTCTCTCACTCCCACACATTCCCAGCTGGATTGCTGAAGCTCCGCTTATTAGTTCCCTGTTCTGCAAGACTCTAGAAAAATAATCAGCACTTCTACAAAGCCAGGGCTGACTCCTGTGCCCACCATCTAGGAGGGAAGAGATGTGCCCAGTGCAGGCTCCCACCTCACTCTGTCACCGGTGTCTCACATCACACTGCAACCACAGCATCCCTCCTTATCCAGGATGGACATGCCCCAAGTTGCCCAGTGGATACTGGAAACCACAGCTAAGACTGAACCATATGTTTGTATTATATTTTGCCTATACACATATGCCTATGATAACATTTAGCTAATAAATCAGTAAGATAAGTAATAGCAGCAAATAAGAAAATAGAAAAAAATTCTAACTAACCTCTCTCATCAAGAAAAATACTAACATTTTCTGATTGCAGCTTACTAGGGTGAATGAAACCATGGGGTGCATGACCACAGATATAGTAGGACTGCTTTATTGATTTGTCTATTTGACAAGCATTGATTGAATAACTAGAGTTCAAACCCAGGAGTTTTTCTCTATGGTGGCTGACAGGCATTGGTTGAATAACTGGAGTTCAAACCCAGGAGTTCTCTGTGGTGGCTGACAAGCATCGGTTGAATGAATAAGAGAACTAGCTTCTAAATTATGTAACTAAGTCCTTCAAACAAAGATCTCTCTGTCTCTGCTCTCTCCAATCATTTCTGCATAGCATAAAGTGTGGTGCCTTCCTCATGGGCAAATACCAGAGGGTCATTCTGGTCTGATTTTCCTTTTTGAAATCCTGGCCACAGGTCCAGGTTATCTCTAATGAAGAAAGGCTAAGGCTGTGTGCAGCATGAACCTTAAAGTCATAATCCAAGAGAACACGGAACATGAATTCTCAAGCAGCCTCCTGAATCTCATCTCCAGTCTATGGTTCACCAGCATTGTGGCTCTGGATGGGGCCTTGGGACTTAGATTCTTCATCTGCTAAATGGAGGTGGTGGTTGCTGAGTACCGCATGAGATCAAAGGAAGAAAACACTAGCCCCGGGCCAGTAGCACAGTCTGTGCTCTGCTGTTAGCCCTGCAGCTGTAAGCGGTCAGCCCAGTGGCAGGCGCTGGTGGCCTGGCACTCTGAGAGCTTCTGTGCCTTCCTTAGGTCCCTTACCCTGCACAAAATTTCACATGTGGCTTAAAGAGCTGCATCTGCACCCATATCTTTTGGAGTTTTGACAGTAAGAACAGCGGGGGAAGGCTGCCCCATTGCCCGGGCAACTTATACTGGGGGAGTCACCCTGGGCCCTTACTTCCAACCCCATTGCATAGAGCTGGGGGTCCGGTACTTACTATAGACTCACTTATCAGAAACAGCGCTGCCCCTGGGCAGCTACCCTAGGAGATGCCATCATACCCCTGGCAACCATGCATACTCACTCCTAGGGTCATATCAGTGAACCCTGCACATCTTGGTGGCACTGTTTGAAGGAACATTCAATAAGTCACAGCTAGCCAGACACATCCAAGAACTTCTGCATCTTGTAAGGGAGTGGTCTTCTAGTCACCTCGCCTACTTATTTTTGGAAATAGGGTCTTACTCTGTAGGCCAGGTTGACCCCAAACTCAAGATCCTCCTGCTCAGCCTCTCAAGTGCTAGGATTTCTTACATGCACTGCCACGCCCACCACCCTAGCCTAACTTAATCACAGGCATGCCCATGGATGGCTGAAATTTTATTAGTAGTAGTATTAAAAGTATTAGTATTCGGCAAGCTGGGTGTAGTAGTGCACACTTTTAATCCCAGCACTCAGGAAGCTGAGGTATGAGGGTTGCTATGTGAATTCCAAGTCAGCCTGGGCTGGAGTGAGACCCTACCTTGAAGACACCCCTCCCAAAAAAAAGGAATTAGTATTCCAGTTATATAAGACCATTTTCATGTACTTTCATCATATTACCCCACAAATTCCCCCACCCCACCCCTTCTTACCTCTAGTTCCCTTCATTTCCTAGAGAGAGAATACCTCCTTTATTCATCTGTGACAAATATAGTGCAGGACCGGATCACTCAAGTGTGGAAGAAAGGTCTTCCTCCAGTCCTTAAGGAAACACGGCCCTCTGCTACCCACTCTATTCCATGAAGCTGCAGCACTTAAACTCACCACTGTCATCCCAACTCTGGGGAAAGCTCTCTGCATGTTACCTTTCTGCAACAGTAAGTGTAAGACAGCCAGGGACAGAATCAAGGGCTTGCCCCAAGTGTAGTAGTAATAATGAATTCCTATTACCTGTACATTCATATGTTTATATGTTTATACACTCACACAGAGGATCTACATGTTAGAGTTCTCTGGCTCCAAGTAGTAGAAACTAATTCGGGCTGAGTTAAGAAAATAAATTATTGATGATAGATGGAGTGGGTCACAGAGTCCAAGGAAAGGCAGTGAGTGGTCTTGGAAGATGAAGGACCAGAACCTCTTTGGAAAACCCCTTGGATATCTGCCTTCCATCAAGATTTAAGTCAATTGAAAGAGGCTCTATATGGCTCACAGGACACTGCCTCATGCTTAGTACCATGTCTGACCATTGCAGAAGCATGAATTGCTCCCAAAGCAAAACTGGGATTCTGAAGCAGAAGAAGGTACAGAGAGATGCTGGGCTGCCAAAACCCTTAGATATTCGCTCCAGCACAACCCATCTGAAAGGTGTTTTTGTAGGTGTAAGTATTAACCTGTGAGCTGGGAGACACAGGGCCTCTGCATTCCAGGTAAAGCTGTTTTCTCAATGCAACAACACTTCAATATTACCACTAAGTACTTTGTCAATTTTTCAAAACCACTGTATATACAACTTATTCTTATAATCCCCATCCCAAGAGATGTGATCTGCAAATCAACATGCTACACCCATTTGACTTGCTGCATTTGCTTACAAAAAATTAAAACCTGACTGCTGGTTGAAACAGAGCAAGAAAACATTTAGCTCAACATGGCCTCCAAATTTAGCTCCTGCGTGTTTCATCATCATCTACATTTTGTCCAGCATTTCAGATCAAACTGTTTCTTAGCAGTCAACAGGACAAGGTAAGTCAGGACAGTTAGTGCTCAGAGCACAGCTCTGGGGGCTGGAGATATAGCTCAGTGGAGGAGCACATGCCTGGTAAGTATGTGTGAAACCGTGATTCAAGACAGAGAGCCAGAAAAATAAAATAAAATAAAGCCCACCTCTGGAACCACACTACCAGAGTTCATCTGGCTCTGCTATTTGTATCTATATATGATTGGGATCATGTTTAACTTCTGTGTGGCATACCGATAGACAGAGGTGATAATACAATAACACCCCACACAGAGAAATTCTGTAAATAGTAAACAAGATAATATCCAGTGCTTTGTTCAATACCTAACCCATAATTATCATTTGCATTAGTCTGTTTTCTGTAGCTACAAAAACTATCTGGGACTGGGTACTTTGTAAGTAAAAGAGGATCAGTTTAGCTCATGGTTTTGGAAGCTGAAAATCTAAATAGCTCAGCAAGATCATGTTACATTCCAACATGCCATACAGAAGGAGTGATTGCAAGAGGGTGGGATCATATGGCAAGACAGGAAACCCAGGAAGTTCAGGGGTCAAGTTTGATCTGCTATTGCAACACACTGTGGGAAGTAATTTGTTCTAAGAGACCAACATTAATCTCTACCCAAGGCACCAACCCTAATGACCTAACTAACCTTCCACTACGGTCTTCCTTTTAAAGATCTCATCACTTTTTGTTGGGGGTGGAGGAAGGGGGATGCTAGGGCCTCTTGTTGCTACAGAAGCATATCCCAATTTTTGCATCTGGGGAGATGTGGGTACTGGGGATTCAAACCCAGGCAGGTAGGTTTTGTAAGCAAATGCAGTAAACCTTTGATTTATCTCCCCAACTACCATTGTTTATTACCTTTTGAAAAAATTTTTTTTTGCTTTGTTTGCTTTGAGTCGGGTCTCCCTCTAGTTACGGCTGACTAGAGTGCTGGTCTTGAGCTCACAGTTATGCTACTTCTTCAGCCTCCTGAGTGCTGGGACTAAAGATCTTCCTACCCCTTCTTAGTACCATCACACTGAGGACCCCCAGCCTCAAAGCAGACACACTGGAGCCATCGTCAAACCATAGCAACACTGGGAAGTACTGGCTTTTATGAGTCTAGCATGGCTTCATAGTTCTTACTCATTTAGATAGCTTCCAGGAGATAATAGCTAAGAGTCTATTCCTATTTATTAGGTTTGGACCTGCTTCAGAGCAAGGCCTTTTCCCAGATCATATACCAAAGTTCTCAGTGAGTGGGCTACGGATTTGCATGGTTATTACTCTTCCCTTCATTCCCTGCTCCTTCTTTGGCCCATTCTATTGCCCTTCTGCTGTGATTATGCAGAACATAAAAAAGCCCGAAACTGGTCCCAGGTGATAGTTCACAGCAGAACACAGCCTATTCATCTATGAAGGTTAAATATTTGCCAAGAGTCTGCTAATGTAACCAGCCCTGCTTCACCGTTTCATGACTTAGAGGAAAAAGTGTCCTCAGGCCACTCATACAGTCGCCACCCCCCTTCTGACCTCCGTGTTTAAAACCCCACATTCTTTCCCACTCCTTTGTCCATGTGGGGATCCACAGCCACTGAATGAAAACACAGAAGGCTCAGCTAAGTTTGAATTTTGAATAAACAGTGATTTTTATTGTTTGTTTATCTGGAATTCAAATGAAGTTAGACTTTATCTGCTTTAGACTTTATCTGTCTCTGTCTGCTACACTAACCCAGCTGAACACAAGTGTCACTAGACTTCCTGGATGGGAGGGTAGAAAAGGATCCAGGATGCCAAGAGGGTTTTTCTTGGTGAAATCTTATCTTCCAAGTCAAATACAAGGCACATTTCCTGGCAACATAGTCCCACAGGATGCCTGCACGTAAGAGATCTGTGCTCAGTAAATTTTGGAAACTGTGTTCTTTTTAACTCCAATCATTTCCATCCTGGCTTCAGATTATTCTTATCCATTATTTTTGCCCTATCTTTTACATACCATTATCATGTATATATATATATACACACACTATATATATTATCTATTATTTCATA
This sequence comes from Jaculus jaculus, assembly GCF_020740685.1. Lineage (NCBI taxonomy): Eukaryota > Metazoa > Chordata > Mammalia > Rodentia > Dipodidae > Jaculus > Jaculus jaculus. Next base: position 42,525,704 of record NC_059117.1, read on the forward strand.
TTACTGTTGTATGCAATAAACTCTCTTAGAATTGCCTAAGTCTTTTTAACCAAATTCTTTGCTTACTATTTATTTTTGTTGCTCAGACTTACTTTCTAAAGTCAGTTTTTCTGTTCTAAAAGCATACCACTTTGTGAAAGAAATTAAAATTCCTTTTAGTGAAAGTTTGTTGGAACAATGTACCTATGTATGTGTGTGTGTGTATGTATGTCATAAGCTATTTTTCATTTTCTTTCTCGCAAGACAGTTGGATTGACTATACAGTTTTACATTGATGGTGAATTTTCTCCCACAATCTCACTCAATATTCCACTGTTTTCCAGCTCTGGTACTGTGGTTAAGAAGTCTGCTGACATACTTTGTCTAATTTACAAGTCTCTATATATAAATGCATATTTCATCATTGGCAAGATAAAGATTTTTTTGTCTTAAAAGTTTATTATAGGTATAGACTTACTTTGTTAAATATGATTATGATTAATTTTTATTCTGAATCTACAGATTTGTGACTCTTTAAGTTCCAGAAAATTTTCTGCCACAGCTCACTCAATATGAGCTCTCCTCTGGAGCTCCCATTGGACCCAATGATACGTGCACAGTCTGTCTTCCTTGCCACGTTCTCCATATGTTGGTCTCTCTGTGCCACAACTGGAGAGTGTCTTCTAATCTATCTTTGAACTTACAAATTTTAGTTTTTAGCAGTGTCTTATATGCTGTTTGAGCTGAACATTTATTTTTAATTTAAATAATTATATTTCTTTAAAAAATTGTTTTAGAGAGAGACAGAGGAGAGAGAGAGAGAATTGGAGTGCCAGGGCCTCAGCCACTGTAATCAAACTCCAGACACTTGTGCCACCTAATGGGCATGTGCGAACTTGCATTTGTCTCACCTTTGTGTGTCTGGCTAATGTGGAATCTGGAGAGTAGAACATGGGTCCTTAGGCTTTGCAGGAAAGCACCTTCACCACTAAGCCATCTTTCCAGCCCCTTAAATATCTTTAATTTATTTATTTGATAGAGAGAGAGAAGCAGGTAGAGAAAAAGAGAGAGTGGGTATGGCAGGACCTCTAGCCACTGCAAACTAACTCCAGGTGTGTGCACCACCTTGTGCATCTGGCTTATGTGGGTACTGGAGAATTGAACCTGGATCTTTAGGCTTTGCAGGCAAGTGCTTTAACTACTAAGCTATCTCTCCAGCCCAAAATAATGATATTTCTTATTTCTAGAAACCCTACATTTTCTTTGCAAACCTGCCTCATCTTTTTATGATCTTGTTTGATTCCTTTCTCTCTCTTTGTATAACTTAAACATTTTAAGCTTATATTTTACATCCAGTAATTTCAATATTGGAAATCATTAGAGTTAAAATATGGTTGTTAATTATTCTATAAATTCATGATAGCTTTATTCCTTAAATGTTTATTTGGATTTTGAGGTCATGTTCAATGAATTTTGTAGGTATAAACATTGAAAACTTTTCATGGAGAATTAGCCTATCAATAAGCAATGTTTCCTTTTTTTTTCTGGGAAAACTGGAACTTTATGATCTGAAAGTATATTGACTTAATATCTTGCTTTATGATTTTGCATATTGCAAAGGTAGTCTACAATTATGAATTACAACGATGGACTTCTTCCCATATCCTTAACATAGGTAGTGATAAAACTAGTTCCTACCTTTTCCCTTTTCTGTGAATGAACTTCAAGTCTCCCCGTACACCTAGAAGATCACACACTTAAGAATCCAGGCTTAGTATAAGGGTTATAGTTCCAACCATGCCCCTTGAGCAGCTGTTAAAATGAAAAGTACTGGTTTTCTATCATTGGAAATGCATTCCATTCAATGTGGCTTCATAACTACTTAAGCTATGCACTATCTCCATTCTCCTTGCCAAAAAATCAGTAATTTTCTTAGCTTTACATATAAAATTATGCACTTTATCCAATACTTCTCAGGATTTTGTACAGAGAAGGTTTTTAGAATGTCTGCTTTTGAGTGTTGCTGGGAAACAGTTCCAAGTTGCATTCTGTAACTCGCTCTTAGAAAGCCACTGCCTAGCAGATCACGTTCTGGTGCCAACAAAGCAGTGGAGGCATGTGTAAGGCAGCATTTCTTGAACTTTCACTGACCCCAACATTTTCCTCAAATAATACATAAATTTAAGTACTAGTAATTTTTGGAACATTCTTTGGGAAACAGATTGAAATACTGATAGGAAGTGAGAGTCTGGCTGCTGATAATAGGGGTCCTTTTGATACACCGGAAATTGCCAAGGAAAGTTCCACACACTAATTGTCTTTGGATCTCTGGGGCTTGTAGGAATTTTGGGTTATTTATTTATTTATTTTTAGTTTTTGAGAGAGACACACACACAGAGAGAGAAAACAGGTGCACCAGAGCCTTTCAGCCACTCTGAATGAATTCCAGATGTCTGTACCTATTGTGTCTATGTGTAGCATTGCACAGTTGTGTCCCTGTATGCCTGGCTATGTGGGACCTGGAGACTGGAACATGTGTTCCTAGGTTTCATAGGCAAGTGCCTTAACCACTAAGCCATCTCTCCAGCCCAGAGATTTTGCTTTTTATCCTATGTGGACTCCAGAAGCACACTGTACATTCTCTCCTTCCTTGGCCAGTGCACACAGGTAATGTTAACTTTCTTTCACAAGGAGCAAAGGAATATTTTCCATTCTGGCCTGTGTTTTCATGCCCCAAAGTTTCCACAGTTTTATTCTGGGTGCTAAAACTTCCAAAATTAGTGTCATGCAGTAAAGTTGGTGGAACAGTTGACTAAAATCTGTTCTGCTTTTTTTTTTTTTTTTTTTTGGTTTTTTAAGGTAGGATCTCACTAGCTCAGGCTGACCTGGAATTCACTATGTAGTCTCAGGGTGGCCTTGAACTCATGGCGATCCTCTTACCTCCATCTCCCAAGTGCTGGGATTAAAGGATTTAAATGAGCTGCCTCAACACAGCCCATTCCTACAAAATGTTCAGTTACATCATGATGAATAAAAATGGATAGGCCATAAAATTACTTTGTTCTAGAGATGCTCAGTCCAAGTGGGTTTGGAGTAAAATTGCTCTAATTGTAGATTTACATAGTTAGGGAACTTCAGTCTGTTAATATTTGTAGGGACCAGAGAAATATAGTATTACTATGGAATTTAAAATAATGCAATGTTTAGTTTAAAATTTACATAGGAAACTAATATGAAAAACCAAGATTTTACTAGGAATTTTTTTTTATGTTTAGCTAGTTATACAAAAATAAATGCATGTGAAGACTGGAGAGTGAAGTGGAGGCCTCTACCAGTCCTAAATTCTACCTTTAAAATTCTTCCTCTGCTCTTAGGCTACATAATTACCAAGTAAGAATCTAGAAAATCATAACTCACAGCAAAGAATAGCCAATATAAACAGTCAACTTATCAGTTGAGGTATACTGGTTGTCCACTGTGCAGAGGATTCATAGAGGCAATTGCCTGTTCTGTGAAGTTTCCGAGGTAGTCTGTGAAGGAAGGTGTGTATGTGTGCAAATCTGGGAGCAGGACATCTGCATTGTCACAGGTGTTGATGTCACACCCTCTGCTAAAGTTCCTCTGAGTCACCATTTGAAGTGCTTTGCATGGGTGGCCCTCGTCTAAAGCTATGCTTGTCGTGAAGCATACATGGAATGCCTGTGTAGATGCAGACAGAAGAAAACTCATCACACAGTGAAGCAAAATTTCCAAACTGTGCTTCCCCAGTCCCTGCTGATTTGTACACCTACTTGCAATCCAGCAAAATCAGTCCACTTGGAAGATGCCCCTCTTCTGCTCAGAGAACCAAGCACAGGCTGGGGGAACTCAGGGAACACAGCTCTGTCTACTGAGTATATACTGCCTTCCAATTGGTGAGATGAGCATTTCCCACCACTCACCAGTTGATTACTTACATTTATGGCATTGTAACTCCAAGTACACAAGCCCCCCAAAAGTAAAGAAGTTCTATATCAACACAGAACATCTTTGGAAGTACAAATGTCTAGTAGTTGTGAGATGACCAGGAAGAATTCTAAGGGCAGTATTGATGCAACAAAATCATGCACTACATGTGGTCCATCAGAGAAATGTGAAGTGCCTGACTATGTTAGGTTCTAGGACTTTGGTAGAGGATGCTTAAGTATGAGTAAAGTGGAGTTTACAAAAGTACTATAGGATCACGGGAAGTGTACTGTGGCTGGGTGAATCAAGTCAGACACATGTAGCCCTCTATCTGTACGTCTGTATCCACAGATTCAACCAACCTTAGACTGGAAGTGGAGAAGTGCATGTGTACTAAACATGTACAGACTTTTCTTTTCCTAGAGTACTGCCCCAAACAGTAAAAGTTGACAAAGTATGAAGAAAGATATGTGTAGGTTAGATGCAAATACTATAGTATTTTATACAAATAGCTTGAATATCCACAGAATTTGGCATCCATGGAGGTCCTGGAGCCAGTTCTCCTGAGACGTTGCAGAGCAGCTGTGGTATGAGTCATAGAAAAGGCTTTCTCTGTTGAAACTTCCAAGACCAGCAGCAAGGAAAAGCATCAGTTTCCTCCTTGTACTTGTTCTCTTTCATCCATGGGGAGAGACATTGCTGCTAGAAACTCTGCACATTTTACATTCTAGAAAAAAGACTCTGCCACTATGTCTCTCCATATATTTTATATAACCCAAATGTGAGAGTAACCTATTAGCACATAAATGCCAAACATATTGGCGGCACAAGAGACTATGTGGGAAGCTATAGGAATGTGCTGGCGCTCAGCAAGTGACAACTTTATAAGAAGTTGGGTTCAGGCTGCCCAGTCCCCAGGGCAACTGAGTCTGGTCCCAGGCTTCCTGCTATCAGCTAGCCTGAGCAGAACCTTGCAGTCATTCAACAGTCAGCCTGACTTCTCCCCCTGCCCCCCACCCACCATCAGATGTGACCACAAATATTAATGAAACATAAACCTGCTCCGTGGACATGGAAACATTACACTTTCAATTGGGTTTGCAGCCTTTTTTTACACCACAAATGGAAACAATTTCATGTACAGGGAGAAATTTTCATTGGGACCTATGATAATTCATGGTGGTTTGTGACTGTTTAGGTTTAAGCATAGATCCAACAGGCTGCTGTGGATATGAGAATCATATGGGTATAGTAGATAATAGTGTGAATATTTGACTAGGATGTAATCTCTTCTTATGGACCTGTGCACAGTTCAAGCTTAGAGATGAGTTGTATTTGTTGTTACAGGGACACCTATGTGTTGTGTCACTGGTAGTTCAGTTCTTTGATATAGTGGCCTGTTTATACAGTATGGCCTTGGCAGAGGCATACCTCAGTCAGGATAGAACACTGTGGCTAGTAGCTAGAATCTTGGGAGGGGGACTAAGTGAGAGGTGATGGCATAGTGATGTAGCAAGAATGCTCTTCCAGGTGCTGGCCCATAAGTCTTCTGCAAATTCCTATCTTTCACAAATCCCTCAGTCTCAAATATTTTGTCATATAAGCACAAAATGGACTAAAGCAAGCAGTGGTAGATGTGTGTAGCTTCCCAGTGTCTGAAGGGGTAGAAGCCCTGGAACAGCAGTGCCCATCTTGGTGACACATTCCAAGGATTCCCATTGCATTTCTCCTGCAGTCTCACAGATCACAAGTACAGCTCAATCAAATAGGCAGACACTCAAAGAAATGGTGACCCAGGGCAATGCAGATGAGACTCAGGGTCTAACCCTACCCCTCTTTAAGTTTGAATAAGACAAAATTTGTGTAAAGGGATTTTTTGAAGCTAGAATTCAGCCATGGAGCATAGTGACAAAGTGATGATTCATGTTCCAGGTAACCGGTAGACATTTCTGAGTGTCTCCACGAGTGTGCTACGAGGAGGAGTAATCCCTTTGATCTGTGAACTAAGTGAAGAGAATGGGATCTGTCTCACAGTGCATCTGGGCACCATCCAATCCACTGAGGACCTGAAGAGAATAAAAAGGCAATGTTTGATCTCTGCTCAAGTAGGGGCATCTATTCTGCCCTCGGGTATCTTCTTCCTAGTTCTAGCCCCTTCAAACTCAGATTAGGACTTCCAACATTTGCTCCCCTGGTTCTCAGGCCTTCAGATTGTGATTGCCTCTGTCCACCTACTTTCCTGGTCTTCATCACTTTGTGGGACTTCTCAGCTTCCATGGCCTTGTAAGCCTTGTGGCAGAGCTTTTCACATGATCTTCTATGTAAGTATTTTCCAGATCCATGGATTCAACTATGAATCTAAAAAAAATCAAAAATTATTATCCTTGTATTGAATATTTCTTATCATGATTCTCTATACAATACACAGTAACAATTATTTACATAGGATTTATATTGTACTATATATTATAAATAAGCTACAAATGTCAAAATATATAGGAATATTATGTAGATTATATGGAAATATTGTCATTTTATATAAGTGAATTAGCATCCTCAGAGTTTGTTGTCTAAAATGATCCTGTAACCAAACCCGGATAATCAAGGACAACTATGTGGGCTTATTGATTCTGTTTCTCTGTAGAAGCTTAATACGATCTGGCTTTGTCTCTACCTCTCTGTCATGGTGGGGCTGTTAAAAGTTATTTTCTTTAGAGGGAGAATGAGGTAGAAATTGGCTAAGCAGCAGAGGGCAACAGGGTCCCTACCACAAAGTGAGCAGTTTTTCTTGGCTAGAAACAGGAAATGTTTTTGAGCCTGTAAGGAGGGAATCTGGGTTTTTCCTTTTCTCTCTTTCCCTAAAGGAATTCTCCTTCCTTAGAAATCTGATATGAAGATGTGAATAAGATTACAAGGTACGTACTTCCAGCCAAGATGGCCACTGCCTAACTGTACCACACATGCCAGGGAAAGAAAGGCAAGGCATTAAGGGTTTGCTGGGTCTTTTAGGGGAGAGCAATCTCTAATAGATTGCCAGTGGGAGGTCACAGAGGAGGAAAAAAGGAAATGCTGATTCCCTCGCTCGTGGGTACCCACCAGTCCCTCAATCCCCCCAAGCAGCTGCCATACCCACAGTCGGAGCTTCAGGATATCACTGCACTTAGGGAAGGACATGGGACCCAGGCCAACATATTTCCACTTGCCTCACTGCACAGGGCCGATTGCCCGGCTACCCCAGTTTACACATGACTTTGGGCAGGCTCCGCTAAAGCTCAGAATCCATCCATCCATTTGCATGCTGCATGAGTGCCACTGAACCCCGCTGTGCAAGCTTAGACTGCTCTGTCTGTTTGTCCACTTACTGCTCTGGCCGCTGCCCATTCACCTGTGAGCCCAGGCCCATTCCACATGCCCACAGGAGCTCAGGCTCACTCTGCCTGTCTGCCTGCACCAGCTCAGGTGCCAGCCCTTCGGTGGGTGAGCTCAGACTGCTTCTGGGTCCCAGTGTTCCACATGTGGGAGTTTAGGCTGCCTCCGTGCTTGGTGGTCAGAGTCCCTCCAAACTTGAGCTCAGGCAACTTTGGCGCCCTTGCCATACAGGAGCTCAGGCTGCATTGTGCCAAGTCAGAGCTCAGACTGCTTGGCATCCGCCACAAGCTGCTTCAGCTTCCCACTGTGCTTGAGCTCAGGCTGATCCACCCACCTACTTGTTAGCATAAGACCACTCAGCCCATCTGCTTGCCTGCTGGCTAGCCCAGGCCAAGAGACACCACTTCCCCTGCCCATCTAGACCACAGTCCGCACTGTGATGGGCAGACCACAGCATAAAAGAAATAACATGAAAAATCAAATGCAAGAAAATCCAGTTAGATCACCTAGTCCTACAATGAACATCTCTAATCCAAACATAGAAGAGTCATTAGGATCAGAACACCAAATTGAAGCTATGAGCAATGCAACCCTCACCAAGCTACTGGTAGAACTTGCAGAAAAGCAACAAAGGCCCGATAGTCATGTGGATGCTGCCATCACTAGACTAGACCTAATAGATAAGAAAATGGAAGGAAATCAAAGACAGTTAAGAGATATGAAGGAGACTGAAAAAAGGTTTCTGAGTTCTTTGTAAATTCTAGAAAAAAGACAGCATCTTTAACAAATGGTGATGGACAAACTGGATAGCCATATGCAGGAAATTGAAACTTGATCCACACATGTCACCATGCACTACACTCAAGTCCAAATGTTTCAAAGACCTCAATATAAGACCAGAAACTCGGCTACTACTAGAAGAAAATATAAGAACTTTCCATGATATAGGAATGGAACAAGACTTCCTGAACAAAACCCCAGTAGCTCACAATCTTAAACAGTCACTCAACCAATGGGATCACATGAAGCTGAAGAGTTTCTTTACAGACAAGCATACAATAAGCAAAGCCAATAGATTACCCACAGAATGGGAGAAAATATTTGCTGGTTATCCAACTGACAGAGGCCTAATCTCTAGAATCTGCAAAGAACTAAAAAACCTAAACAATAAAAAATCAAACAACCCACTCACCAAATGGGGAAAAGAGCTGGACAGGCAATTCACAGAGGAAGAAATACAAATGGCAAACCTACACTTAAGAAAATGTTCATCATCCCTAATTATCAGGGAAATGCAAATTAAAACAACTATGAGATTCTACCTTACTCCAGTAAGGATAGCAAACATCAAAGAATCAAATGAAAATAAATCCTGGTGAGGATGTGGAGAATTATGAACCCTCATCCATTGTTGGTAGGAATGCAAGATGGTACAACCACTTTGGAAAGCTATATGGAGATTCCTGAAAAGGCTGACTATAGAGTTACCAACAGACCCAGTTATTCCCTTACTGGGCATCTACCCTAAAACCTTTAAACCACAATCCAGAGAGATTTGCTCAACCATGTTTATAGCAGCTCAATTTGTAATAGCTAAGAGCTGGAATCAACCCAGGTGTCCATCACTAGAAGAATGGATAACTAAGATGTGGTATATCTACACAATGGAACTCTACACAGCAGTAAGAAAAAAATGGCACAATGAAATTTGAGAAAACATGGTTGAACCTGGAACAGATCATTCTCAGTGAACCTACTCAACCACAGAAAGTTAATTGCCACATAGTCTCACTCATCTACAGCACCTAACCTGAATCTACCCAAGATGCTGACATACCCAGCAAGCATCTCAAGGACTAGAACATAGGGTAGGTGGGGAGGGAAGGGGAGGCAAGGGAGGGGATGGGGGCACAAATCTAGACCCAAACAGCAATGGTGCCATAACATTCTACATCCTAAAAGGCAGACCAAATGGTTGAACCTTCACCCGGCCCTTAGAGGGAACACCTTAGCTACAAGATACTGGAGAGAGGGCTGGAGAGATGGCTTAGCGGTTAAGCGCTTGCCTGTGAAGTCTAAGGACCCCGGTTCAAGGCTCGATTCCCCAGGACCCACGTCAGCCAGATGCACAAGGGGGCGCACGCATCTGGAGTTCCTTTGCAGTGGCTGGAAGCCCTGGCACGCCCATTTTCTCTCTCTCTCTCTCTCTCTATCTGCCTCTTTCTCTCTCTGTCACTCTCAAGTAAATAAATAAAAAAATGAACAAAAAAAAATTAAAAACAAGATACTGGAGAGGGTATGATGAAGACTGACCTTAATCTTCTACAGCCTCTTTGTCTCTCTTCTCTCTAACTCTTTTATATTAGTTATCTTTTTCTTCCTTCTCTTAGTGGGCACTGACCTGTAACTCCCAGTACCAGCATGTGGCTATCATCCACAATGAGCTTTTGATCAGAGAGACCTACAAGGTTTCCTAAAAAAAAAAAAAAAAAAAAAAACAGATTTCTGTCAGACTACTTAATTTCCACCAAAGGTTAGTGGTAAGACCCTACTGCTAAAGATACCATATGCGGTTGACACATAAAATGGAATGACATGGCTGGAATCTGGAAGAGAGTCAGTCCCCAGACAGTCAGCATGACTAGTGCCAGAAAGTACTACATGGGCAACTGGGGGAAAATGGCCAATGTCTGTCCAAGCAACTCATGGTCTAACCTACTTAGCAGCACATAACCTGTTGTGATGCTCACACAAGTGCAATAGTGGCACACAGCCATGGTGGGAAACCAACTGCTCTTGATTTGGCTAACTGATCCCCTCAGTGGAACGGGACCCATAAGCTGGATCTGGGAAACATGTCAGAACCATATCCAAACATGAGTCTGCTTTCCATTATCAAGCTACCACCAATCGTGGGCTACAAGAGGGCCTACAACCATTATATTCTCTATAAAAAAAAAAAAAAGTAAGGGTTATCCCATTTCTAGTGCTAACTTTACTCTCTGTTGGAGAATCTGCTTTTCTTTTTCAGAGAGACACAGATCCTAAGGAGAGAACCACTCTATCATACCTCAATAGGGCCCCAGCTGAAACTAAGAATTATTGGCAAAATAAGCTGTTTTCTTGGTGAACTTGGTACCAGCACAAGGGTGAAGGAGTTCAACCCAGAGAACAATCAACTCCTACCAAATCAGAGAGCCAGAGCCTCAGAGGCCCCCAACACCTCATCACTGAAGCACACCAAAAATGAACACAACATGGCTCAGGGAAATTTTGTGGAAGAGGGGGCAGAAAGAATGTCAGAGCCATTCGTTGGGTCATGATACATAGAGACATTTCTCCTACCCATAACTGTGGGCTAACTCCACAATGCATGACCCATATGCCTCAACAAGGAGGGGCCACAGGGAGGGGGTAGGACATGGATGAGCCTAATAATGGTACCAACTTGACTGTATTCACTGAGTACAAAACTAATTAATAATTTTTTTTTCAAAAAAAAAGATTACAAGGTACTTGGAAACATGGCCTCGGATCTGTTTTTTCTTTTTCCTTATTTCTTTTTCCCTAAAGGAATTTCCCTTCCTTAGAGACCTGGCAGGATGATGAGAATAACAATACAAAGTGCCTGGACATCTGGCATGAGAACTGGACTGGCCTGTTCAGCCCCCATCCAGCCAATTTCCATAAGAGACTCCAACCAGAGTCACCAGGCAGACTTTTCTATTTCTGGGGACCCTTCCTGCTCGTTAGGAGCCATGCTTTCTCTCATCTTAAGCTGTACAAAACAATCTTTCTAAACTTTATTACTATGGTCTGTGGAGTTCTATTCACTGAATTCATAAGACAAGAACCTGGAGGAACTTTTGTGTGACCATGGCCATCCAGTCCCCTATCCTGGATTAAAGCTTAACCAAGAACCAAGAAGGCTCCACTAATCTCAAAGACATCCCAACTGCCCTTATCAATAGGCTAAAAATAATAATGATAAAATTTAAAACTGTGACTGTCATATTGCGGTGTCTTATTTCTCCATTCAACTTTAAGGTGAGATATACATTGCCTAAAAATACTACTGTACACTTTAAATGTTCTAAGATCAAAATAGTAAAGATTGCACCACCACATGTGGACAATAACTATTTAAAAAAAAATGAATACTCATTTGGAGGGGGACTTGACTCCATAACCTAGCCACACTATACTTTAATTCAAATTAGCATATTGAGAATGGGATTGTTGTGGTTCAAAAAGATGAGCACTCTCCTTAGACAGTTTGCATGGTGGTTTAGTAATCCAGTTGAATTATATATTTCCAGATGCAATTTTCAGTGTCAGAACAAAGTCTGACTTAGTGCTATTTTGGTTGACCAGTCATCTTGTTCCTTTATTCCTTTCCAAGTAGAAGGTATACATGTTTTTGAGACTGTCCTTTCAGGAACATTTCTTTAGTTCATTGCATGTTGCTTGAACCATGGTCTCCCTACTCAACAAATCAGGTGGCAACTCCTGCTCTGTTTGATGACCACATGAAACAGTAACTGCCTTTGTTCTTCTAGAAGTTCCTAACAATGGCTAAGTTTTGTGCTGTTTTGAAGCACTATGCTAGAAGAAATACTTAACAAAAAGTCTTTCCCCTCATTAAAAGCAGGATTACATAAGACAACATAATAGACACTTTTGTAGCTGAGCAATTTGAGTAATGGTGTTTTTCATCTTCAAAACTTATTTTAATTGCTTGTAAGGGGTGTTTTACTTTGGGAAAATTTAATAAACAGATATTACCTGTAGCCACTTTTTTAAAAAAGATTTTATTTTTATTTATTTGAGACAGAGAGTGAGAATGGGAGAGCCAGGGCCTCTAGCCACTGCAAACAAACTCCAGACCCATGTGCCACCATGTGCATCTGGCTTACGTGGGACCTGGAGAATCAACCTGGGGTCCTAAGTCTTCTCAGGCAAGTGCATTAACTACTAAGCAATCTCTCCAGCCCTGTAGCCACTTTCTTTATCATACCACCAGAATCTGTTAATATTCCCTGGTTAACTACAATTTAAAATGTATGCAATATGCTGTTGATAACATAGTCTTAAATATGTATAAATATATAGAGAAATGACTAAAAATAAATATATCAAGTTGTGTGTGACAATCATTTCTGTATATTTTATATTTTTACTATCATACATTTAAAATAATAACAAAATGAGGAAAGGACTACTATATTTCCTACTCTACTTTAAAGAAAAGTATATGTTGCCTAAAAACACCATTGCACCCTCTATGTATTCCTAGATTAAATGAGTAGTGTCATCATATAGTGACAGTGGGAAATTGAATTCTCTTTCCTACTTTTCTATATTTTGAATGAGCGGTTTATACACTTATCAAAAGCGTCATTTATAAAAATCAGTACATGTAATTTATGTATGCCTTAATAAGTAAGTGAAGAAAAAGAGTAGACATGAGTAGAAAAATGCCATGGTTTCTGCATGATTTAATTTCTGTTATCTTTCATATTTTCCAAATTTTCTATAATTAGCAACATGCACATTAATTTGTAATGCAAAAATATACTCTACTTTTCTAAATAAATAGCAATTGATTAATTAATGCCATTAAATGGCAAAAACAAGAAAGGAAACAAATGTTTCAGCAAACAAGATTTCTCGTCACAAATAGATCACCTCATGGGAAATGGTTTTGGCAGAGCTTGCAGTACAGGAAGCTGTGCTGGGAAAGAGGAAGGGGTGGGGCACCCTAAGCCAGGACAATGGCTGATCACAGGGTGTAGAAAGAGTGTCCTGACCAGAGCAGAGAGCTTATCCAGAGTCAAGAGGGAGAAAGGGCATGAAGCTGAACTCCACTTGCTCAAGTGAGCTGAGTACCTTCTGTGAGATACCTGGAGTTTATTCTGCAAGAAAACATTGTCAGTCTAAACCAGAAATGCCCAAAGAAGCCAAGATTTGCAATCACATTGAGAAAGCTAACGCCTTGGTCCAGCGGCCCAGTCTCACAGTCAACAAGACTTGCAAGAATGCCAGTTCTTTTACCTCTATGACCCGTATTGTGCCGCCTGCTACCTTCTCATTAGAATTCTTGCTCTGTGACCAAAGCTCTTAACTCCATTCCACATTTGGTCCCTGCAATCATTTTCCTTGTCTATAAAGCTACCTCACATTCTCCAAGCCCACTCAAGAATGATCAATCTTCACTTGATGTTGTTGATAACAAAACATTATCTAGCTCCAGAAATTTATATCGTAATAAAGGAAAAATTACATGTAAGTAAGTCTTCACATTTATTTTCAAGGGATAGTCACATTTTAAAGGTACTTGTTAATCTACTGTAACTAGAATAACCAAAAAAAAAAAAAAATGGCAGTTTTAGCTATTTGCCTGTCTTCAATTTAACAAAGGCTCTAGTTCAGCTCCCTAGAGCAAGTAACTAGAAAGGTTGTCAGTCCCTCTGGACTCCTGCAGATTGAAGACGGAGAGCAACAGAGCAGGAGCCGCAAGTCCTCAAAGCCCAGGCCAGTGCCAGGGAGGGCTTTTACTGATGCATGACGCTCTCTTCTCATTACTCAGATGGTCAAAACCTGCCTGCACTTTCACGGTCTCTGACCAAGTCAGGGCACATACTTTGTTGCTTACCCTCCCACCCACCTGTTCAGAGCACACTCCACCTGACCCCCAGCCCACAGCATGGGAGGAGGAGGAGGCAAAGGGTCCTGTGTGGGACAGCACTCTGGGAGCTGGGGAGGGTGGTGGTGACGTGTGGAACAGATGCAGGGGCTGGTTATTATTAGTGCCCTTGGTAAACAGGAGAGCTGCTTACACAAGGGTGAAATCAGCTGTTTTCATACTGGGGCAAGTTCCAAGGATGACTTGTCTCCACACTCTTCCCAATTGGCTCTGATTCTCAGAAACTAGAAAACTGTTTCCTTTGCTTCCAGTTTCCCCAACTGTCTATTTGCTGCAGCCCAATAAGAAACAACAGTTATAATAGTATAATAACAATGAAACAACAGTTCTAATAACAATGAAACAACAGTTCTAATAACAATGAAACAACAGTTTTAATAATATAATAACAATAAAACAACAGTTAAAATTGTATAATAACAATAAAACAATAGTTATAATAGTATACTAATAACTGTTGGGACCAAACTGTTCCAGAAACACTTCTAAGACTTAATGGGTCACTCCAGTTGTCCTTCTAATCAGCCTTGATGGAAGGGTAATTATTGTCGCTGTTCTCCAGATGAGGATCCTGAAGCCCAAAGGAACTATGTCAATTTCCAAAGATCACCCAGCTGAGAAGGGGCAGCTGGACTTTAAACCTATATGTTATTTGCACATGCTCTGATGCCCTTCCTTCATCACTTATCTCATTAAACTTTGATTTCATTACCTGTGGAAGGTGCTGCCCTGCATAATGCACACAAAACAGAGTCCAAACTCTGCAACCTGGGAGTAAGATGCATTCCCATTTCAGCCTCCTCTGCACATCCCACCTCTTCTATGACTTCTTTGACACTTGAGACCTTTGCCCCTAGATAGAGGTCATCAATATCCTTTGAACTTCTATAAGCCATTAATATCCTTGCAGTTTAGCTCTTTGTCCCCACCGATCCTCTTCTCCTCCTGCTCAGGGAAGCACCCTCCTTCTCTATCCTACCTCTTATGTCTGGACCAAAGCTCTGAGTAAGCAAATATATATGTAAAAGACAGTCACCTACTGTATCTTCCCCTTGCTTCTGATGGTTCCTCCTATTTAGAAACATGTACCAGCCATTCCAGGCTAGAAGTTAAATTGGCAAAACATTATTAGCTGTTTTAGTAAAATGCATCAGATTCCTTTTAAGTAATGATGCTTTTAAGATTCTCTGGACAAATAGATAAATACAATGTCCAGAATCTGATGGAACCATCCCCACCCCTGTGAAAACTTTTGTTTGCTTGTCCAGACTCTCTCCAGTCATTCTGGCTTCTTGTATCTTCTAATGTCTCACTGTGACCCATATCACCCAACCTCACATATCTGCCTGATGTCTCCTGATTCAGTAATATGGCTTAAATCTATTTATATAGCCCCTCTGGGGACTAGACTCAGGTACCCTGGGTGGGGCTTCAGTTCTACATTCCCAAACAGTTCTCATGTGATACCAATGCTGTTGGTCTGTAGACCAAAACTTCCAGCAAATGTAACATAACACTAATTCTGATTTTCTCTGTCAGGCCATACAAAAAGATGAGGCTGCCCCCAGAAAGGTCTTCTCCCCGATCAGCCCATACACCTATGCAAACCCCTCATTTGAAGACTCGAATCCTATTTGCTCTCTCATGCTATCTCATTCTGCAGTCCCACATCTGCCTCTTTCAACAGTCTCCCTACTTTATCTCCTAATCATCACCCATGTGTGTATCTGAAGTTTCTCTTTCTGAGATTCCAGTTACCCATATCTCCTGTGCCTTGAAAATGTTAAATAAAAAATTCCAGAAGTAAACAATTCATAAGTGTTAAATTGTGTACTGTTGACACAAAAACACAGCCCTCACCTCAAAGGAGACAAGAGATAGTTTATTCTGGAGCCGAATATGACCGGCCATGACCTGGGAATGTAGGTTGAGGTCACCCCAAATCCCGTGCTCCAACAAGTTTGCAAGTTCATGAAGGTTTTATAGTAACAGAACAAAAGAAAGTCACAAATCAAGGCACTTTTCAAGTGCACTGGCTAGCCATCAGGTAGGAGGGTTATAGCAAAGTGGGGGGATCTCCACCATAGGCCTCAGAGGCTATCTGATGACATTTTGAGCCCTTGGGTTGGCAGAAGCTGGGGTCTGTTCTTACATTTCAAAATGGATTACACCTGACCAACTGACAGTCAGCAGGATATTAGTTTGGACACAGAAGTGGGCAGTAAATGGCTATTAAGGACCTGATGGCAACCCAAGGTAATTTGGCTCCAACTTGCAACATCCCATCTCTCTGTGATCGCAGGAGCATTATCAATCCATTCAGCCTTGCTGGAAGTAGGTGCAGCAGACAGAGAAGTTTTCTGGGAAACTTAGTTCACAGCACTTAAAGTGTGTCTGAATATGGGCTGGAGAGATTGATTAGTGGTTAAAGCATTTGCCCGTGAAGCCTAAGGACCTAGGTTCAACTCCACAGTACCTACATAAGCCAGATGCACAAGGTGGTACATGTGTTTGGAGTTCATTTGCTGTGGCTAGAGGCCCCGGCATGCCCATTCTCTGCACTCCTCTCCCCTTTCTATCTGCCTCTTTCTGTCTCAATTAAATAAATAAAATAATTTTTAAATGTGTCTAAATAGCATGAGAAAACCTCTGATGTTCTACTGGACCACAAACCATCCCTTTGTCTATGTGTCCATAGTGTATGCTACCCTCCTGTTAATTACAGGTTGGCCATCCGTTATCAGAGTGAGGCATCAGTATCAGAGTCACAGTGTTTGCATTCAAATAATGATTGTTTTACTTAACACCCCCAAAGTGTAAAGTAGGAATGCTGGAAATTCATATATACCAAAGAAAAGCTAGAAGGCTTTTCAAGTGAAGAGTTAAACTTTTATCCAAACTGTGTGTATATGAAAAATAGCAGTGCATATATAGGGTTTGGTACTATTTCTGGTTTCAGGAATTTCTTGCAATCATGGAGTATGTCTTCCTCAGAGAGGAGGTCTTCCATATGTACTCTCCCTCTACCACCTCTGATCCATATCAACTGCAGTTTGAGAACCTTCACTACAGGTTTTAGAAGGGGCTCCTGACTACACAAATAGAAAATGTGCTTGCTGCCCAGAAAGTATGTGGTTATAATAATGTCTATACATAGTATTTAATCACTCTGAAGCCTAATCACTCTTGTGGGATGCATGCATCAAAAAGGGAAATGTGGGAACAGAACAAGAAAAAGGGTTCCAAAGAACATTTTGTACGTTATGTTTTATTTGCAAGTGGCCTTGATTACTTATTATGAATTCGTTATCCTCCCCTGTGATCACAAGAGAGAAGAAAGCAGCTAGTGGGGGAGGTTAGCAGCCCTGGGGAAGTCCCCGGGGCTCACAAACAGCAGCCAGCTGCGGGCCTGTCACACCAGTGAGGACTTGCAGAACCCTAGGGCCCGGCTGCCCACGCCTGGCAGCCTGCAGGGCCACCTCAAGGTTTCTCCTTCATCAACAGTGCTAGGACTTGGAAACGTTTCTGGTGTTTTGTTGGGTTTTTGTTCATGGAACGTTTTGATAATCTAGATCTGAGGGAAAGTAGGGCTTCTGTGAACCCCACTTCAAAAGCAAATAGCATCTCCTTAGAACTGAGGGATTTACGGACTTTTTTAAGGGCATAAAAAACTGACTTTAGATTGAAAACAACCCACCTAAGCAAAGCATAAAGGAACAACGCTTAAGAAGTTGTCAAGCATTGAGAAGCAGAATAGCTTAGTGCCGGGCTCCTTTCTGGTGGGTAGGTAGTGCTGAGGAGGGACCAGGCAGCTGGTTCCCCCCAAGGGATTGAGGAGAAGGGGCTGAGCATCAGACGACTGAAAACCTCTCCTAGTCACCGGAGAAAAACCACACTAAGTCGGGAGTCTTGTGGAACCAGGAACTCACAGGAACTCGCTTTATTGTTACAAGCAGTTGTCTATATAATGTTGGGGAAGGCGGGGATTTTAGGATGGGGAAGAGGTAAGGGCCAATAGTAAACTCCGGCGCAGGCAGGGAAGTAGCAGACAAGAAGCCTTTAGGCGTCTTGCTGAGTCCTAGCTGGCCAGAGGCAGGTCGCCCAACTGTAGCTGGGCTCAGGAAGTTCCACTAGGCCTCACGCCCGGGCCTCTCAAGGCCCAACAGCTTAGTGCATATGATAGGGCTAGTCAACACTCTGAGAGGGAGTAAGCAATTAGGGTGACTGGGCCCCTAAAGTAAAAGAGGCAGGAAAGTCTGCACTTGCTAGAAATCAAGAATGATCTGACTTATCTGTTGCCTAGTTCCCTAGACCTATTTTTTCACAAACAACCTGGTCCCCTCCTGGAAAGGAGGTCTTTCATAGGATTCAAACACTGCGGTTGGTCAAGTTCAGCCCTCGGAACTGGGCATCAGGGCTAACCTCTTCCTGAGACAGCTCCGAGCCCTAACCAACCAGCTGTCTGTCTGATTGACTTGAGCTGGAAGACGGGGCCCACCACTGTAACGTTATAAATACCTTTGCAAAGGAAGGGCACACTCTCTGAGCTGCCTGACCACTTGGGAACTTCCAGCCACTGGTCAGTTTTCCCCAGGCTGGGCCTGGAAAAGCCCAGCTGGGCCAGCTGAGGCGAGAGCTCCCTAGCCCTTACTCTCCCCATGAGCTCTTGAGCCCCTCCAGCTCCCCACAGTGCAGGAGCTCCTTAAAGTTTCTTTTCCTGGTTTTCTTTCCATGGTTTTTTCAGGCCCTCCATGTGGGCTTTCTGGCCATGTGAGTGCCTTCCCTTGACTTGGTACTTCCCTCAATAAATATAATAATTTATTAATTATCCTTCTCAGTCTTTTTTTTTCCAATTTTTTGATTAAAATTAGAAACAAACCTAGGGTTTGGGGTTCAAGGACTTTGCTGGACCCCAGACACACTGTTATAATTCCATCGTGGATGGAGGAAGGGGTCATGAGGCGCACTCCACCCTGAGGTGTACTGGTTGCTGGAGGAGGTAAAGTCATTCTCCTTAGGGGTGTCGCCACTGGTGAGCGGTGAGGAACTGATGTTCAGTGCAGGCAACAGAGGTGGGGGAGAAAGAGTAAGAGGGTAAAGTGAAGAGCACTTACGAACAAAATACGGTACGCACATGCACAAAACTTTCAAAGAACAAAGAAAATTTTAAAAGCGTTAAGTTTGGTGCAATGTGAACTTTGAAGTTGATATTCACACCACTTCTCTGCCGCTCGGATGTACATTTAGCCATCTTGTCTGAAGTGTTGATACTCACCTCATGAATCTGTAGCAGATTCAGTGAAGTTAAATGCCTGCAGGTCCCTGTCAGGACGCATACAAGGAATACAGATGGCAGGAGCATGTCATTTTCCTGGGGAGCAACAGGGGCTTCTAAAAGATAGCACTCTTTCTCAGAACAAGACACAGCTGTGTGGTCTGGCCTCCTAGAAGCAGCCTTGTGCTTCTGGCCCTTCCAGGGTTGGCTAGTTAGCTTGAACTGAATCATCTGCCTCTCTCAATAGGAGCTGCTTGGCCTAGGTGAAGCCACATGACTTCCTCAACACCCAGCAAGATGCACCTGAGCTAAGCAACCCCAGGAAGCTGTCAACCAACAAGCTAAAGAGGTCTTACAAGGCCTCATGTGAAAACTTTGTTTTAAAAAAACAACTAAGAGGGCTGGAGAGATGGCTTAGTGGTTAAGCGCTTGCCTGTGAAGCCTAAGGACCCCGGTTCGTGGCTCGGTTCCCCAGGTCCCACGTTAGCCAGATGCACAAGGGGGCGCACGCGTCTGGAGTTCGTTTGCAGAGGCTGGAAGCCCTGGCGCGCCCATTCTCTCTCTCCCCTCTATCTGTCTTTCTCTCTGTGTCTGTTGCTCTCAAATAAATAAATAAAAATTTAAAAAAAAAACTAAGAACAATTGTATTGCTACAATGAAGAGCTTTTTAAAGTATCTGAAATTCAAGCTGGGTGTGGTGGCACAGGCCTTTAATCCCAGCACTCAGGAGGCAGAGGTAGGAGGATCCCTGTGAGGTCGAGGCCAGCCTGAGACTACATAGTGAATTCCAGGTCAGCCTGGGCTAGAGTGAGACCCTACTTCGAAAAACAAAAAAATTAAAATAAGGTATCTGAAATTTGAAGACTGAGGCTTTGATGAGCACAATGCCTGGCTGTTTATCTCTATATTATTACTATCTCTTCTAGTACTTCTGTGAGCATTCTCTGACTCCAGGCTGGGGCGGGCATGCAGGAAGGGCGCTGTCTGTGTACACTCCTGGAAACTAGCCGAGAGTGCCTGGGGACTAGGCCAAGAGGAAATAATAGCATATAGCCAACTTTCAAATAGCAACTTGAAAATAGTACTGGAAATCTTTGAATCACAAGACTGCAGAATATTTTAAATAATTTGACAGATTTTGCTAGAAAGAGAAACTGTGATGAGTAAATTATTTTAGACAGATTAGAGACTTACCCCTTGAAAACAAAACCAATCAGGCTTCTGAGAGTGAATTTGGGAGCTGTCTTCATAATTGTCTACTCAATGCATGCAGCTATTTTAAAAAAAAAAAACCAACTAAATGGCTTATAAAGAAATGAGTCTGACAGTTCTGGATGCTGGAAGTCCAAAATCAAGGTATTTGCATATTCATTGTCTGGTGGGAGCGGCTCTCTGCTTCCAAGAGCACCTGTTGCTGCTCCTCTAGAGGAGACAGTGCTGTTATTAGACGATAGGCTTTGGGAGATAATTAATTCTTATTATTATTATTAAGAATTCTTATTATTATTATTAAGAATGGGATTAGTGTCTTTATTAGAAATACAAGGTTAGCAAAATGATATGTGTCTTGTCCATGTGAGGATGTGTCCAGGAGATAGTTATCTGCAAAACAAAACAAAGTCCTCACCAGACACTTGTGGTACCTTGATCTTGGACTTTCAGCATCCAGAATTGTGAAAGGTATGTGTGAGTTGTTTAAACCACTCCTTCTGTGATATGTTATCATAGCAGCCCAAACTGATAGACAAAGAGTATTTAAAAACCAAAGTGAGGCACAGTTTGGGGGATTGTACTTCATTCTATCTTACACGTATGCAGGTTTGGTTCCCCTATGAAACAGGGTATTGGGATTCAGGAAAGTCCTTAAACCCCAAACCCTAGAATTTATTAAAGAATTGATTAAAACAAGACTGACAAGAATATTGTTAAATTATTATGTTTATTTAGGGAAGTGCAGAGCCAATGGAAGGAAAATGAATATACCATGTGGCCTGAGAGCCCATGTAGTGGGACTGAAAAAAAGTGTGGAGAGGACAGAAAAGAAAGCGCGTAGAGCTGCCGCCACATGCAGGGCAGGAGAGGGTGAAGAGCCATGTGGGAAGTAGAGGTTGGGGTTCTTCCCCCCACCTCAGCCCAGATAGGCCAAGATGAGGAGAAACTCACCAGAAGCTGGAGGTTTTCTATGGTCAGGTGGCCCAGAGAGAGAGAAAGAGAGACAGAGAGAGACAGACAGACAGACAGACAGACAGACACAGAGACAGAGACAGAGAAAGAGAGAGAGAGAGCACTTTCCTCCTCCCCACAAATTTATAACCTTATGGTGGTGGGGGGGGGGGACCTTCTGGCTCAGATGTGCCAGCTGATTGGTCTGGGCTAGAGGCTGGCCCAGGTTGTTTCTGGAAAAACAGATCTCCTTTAGGCAAGAGATAAGGAAGCAGATCATCCCTTTATCTCTAGCAAAATGCAAGTGTAACAGGGTATGTGGGGTCCAGGAAAGTACTTAAACCCCAAATCCTAAGTTCATTTCTAATTTAATCAAAGAAATATAAAAAAGACTGAGAAGGATAAATATTACATTATTATATTTATTGATGGAAGTATAGAGCCAAGGAAAGGCACCCATGTGGCTAGAGATCCCACGTAGTGGGCCTGGGGGGGAGGGGAACACAGAAAGAGAAGAGAGGAAAGAAAGTTCAAGGACCCTCTGCTATGTGGGGAGCTGGTAAGGATAAAGAACCCATGTGAAGAGTACAGCTGGGTTCCCAAGTGGTCAGAGAGCCTGCCCTCCCCTTGCAAAGGTATTTATAACCTTATAGTGGTGGGCTGTCTTCCAGCTCAGGGAACCAGGACAGCTGGTTGATTAGGGCTAGGGGCTTTCTCAGGGAGAGATTAGCCCTGACATCAAGTTCTGAGGGCTGAACTTGATCAACCACAGTGTTAAAATCCTATGAAAGACCTCCTTCACAGGTGAGGTCCTGGCTGGTTATGGAAAAAACAGGTCTAGGGAACTAGGCAAGAGATAAGAAGTCAGATCATCTTTAATTTCTAGAAAGTGCAAACTCCTGCCTTTTTCTTACTTCCAGAGATTCAGACACACTAACTCTATAGCCCTCACAGGGATAGGACCAAAGACATTCCTGCTTTTCACTTTCAGGGATCCCATCACCCTAACTGCCTGAAGAAAAAAAAAAAGCTACCTGACTCCCTCTTACCTGGAGACTAGAGTCTTCTGTCCTTGTTTCTTGCTTTCCCTTAAATTTAGATTTCTGGGTCTAGATCCATGATTTGGTTCAACTATCATTCTTCCAGTTTCCAAGCACTTTTTATTATGGGGGGTGGGTATAAACAACGAAATAGACAAGCAGACTAAGGGATCCATTCCCTGTTACTGCAAAATGCATGACTGAGCAATGGGGTCTCCTGCTGACTGGGGCTTCTTTATCATGGGAACTCAGGATTAGTACAGGCTGAAGCTCTTGCCTTGCATTGTGGTTTCTTCTTCCTGAGTGTGAATGTCCACAATTATCATCTTCCTTACTGAATGGCCCTTGACCCTTGTTCACACCCATCGTTGGCTTAGTCTGCTGTGCTGATGCCTCCTCCTCCTCTTGACACCCAGCCTCCTGTCCAGCTCTGTGTAGCCTGCCAGTGCTCACAGTAACAGCACTCAACTAATGGGCTGATTTGCCAAGGACAATTGGATCGCAGCCCTCCTTCACAGCCTGTAAACATGTTCTATGCTTGAAGTTAGAGATACAGATTTAAAAGGCATTATTTCAAATCCAGGCTAATCTCAATTTCCCTTAGCATTAGCACATGATTCATAAAGTTTTGTGTGCATTACAGTTTTTTGTTTTGTTTTGTTTCTAGTAGAGTTGCTCAGTACTTCAAGTCAGTTGAGGGAAGGACAGGCCATTTCTAGGAAAGGTATCAGTTACTTTTGTATTTCATTCACACTGCTGACCTCTGTCCTCCATCAACAGGTGGAAGTTTCAGTGTAAAAAGTTGTTCTACTTGTTCCCAGCAGAATTATGCAGCTGGGGTCTCTCCTTCTGGCAGACACTTATTATCTACTTGGTGATCAGTTAGTTCCCTCTGTGACCACTCTGCTCCTTCACTGAGCGCAAGACTGAACTTGCTACACAATGTCACTTTCTGTGGTGATTTGAATACAAAATGTCCCCCATCATCTCATATGTTTGACTTTTTAATCCCCAGCTGGTGTTGCAGTTCAGAAAGGTTGTGGAGCCTTTGGGAGATGGAGCATTGCAGCAGGAAGTATGCCACCGGAGGAGGACCTTGAGGTGTCATAGCCCAGTCTGTCTGACACACTCAGCTCACTCTTGCTACTTCCTCCATGCTGATGTGAAGATGTGATGGCAGCTGTCAGCTCCTGCCAAGCTTTCCCTGCCACAATGAAACTTCCCCTCAAAACTGCAAACCAGAAATAATGTTTCTATCCATAAGCTTCTTCTAATCATGTATTTTATCCCAGAAATGAGAAGGTGGCTGCTACACTGTTGCAGCCCCCTTTATGTTGCTGGGACAAACACCCACTGGGAAGGAGCTCATGGGAAGAAAGGATTTATCTCAGGCTTACAGATTCCAGGGGAAGAATCTGCCTCGCTTCAGCAGCCATGGCAGAGACAGAGAAGCCAGTGCCAGGAAGCATCAACAGTCTGAGCTCAAAGTGGCTTGCTACACATCAAGCAGGGTTGAAGTGAAGATCCACCCCCAGTGACATGCCTGCTTCAACAGGGCTGTGTCTGCTCGAGAATGAAGTAGGAAACAATAAAAAATGACTCAGTCTAGGGCCAGGCATGATGATGCACACTTTAATCCCAGCACTTAGGGGACAGAGGTAGAGGATCACCATGAGTTCAAGGCCATCCTGAATCTACATAGTGAATTCCAGGTCAGCCTGAGCTAGAGCGAGACCCTACCGCAAAACAACAAAACAAAACAAAAATATATCTTTGTCTATGAGGGACATACATTTGCATTCAAACCACCCAGTATACTTTGTAAGATTTCCATTGCTTCTCCTTCATGAAAGGCAGTCTGAAAATATTAAGTGGAAGAATTCAAGAAACAAATACCACAAAAGTTTTAAGTTGTGCAACTGGCCAAGTTATGTGGTGAACATCTCTCTTAGCCCGTATGGGTCATGCATCATCCCTTGATCTAAATGCACAGCATGCATACCACCATGCAAAGACACTGGCTAGTCATCGTGCTTATCAGAGTGGCAGTTGTTCTATCTCAGTGTCAGTATATTTCATCCTATCTTCCACTTTGGGAGTCTATCTGAGGTCTTGGAATGAATCCCCCACAGATGAAAGAAGTTCTTCTAGGTGGTACATCTAGTTGGCAGTCAGAGTCTGAAATGGTTCAGTTTTGTCACTGAGATCAAAGTGTAAAGAGGCCAGTGGATAAAGGGAGAGTGCTTGGAGGCTGGACAGAAATGCAAGACTGAAGGTGCAAGGGAGCAGAATTGGGGAAACCACCAGGGCCTGTTTTTGGATTCATTGTGAAGATTAAAGGAAAGGAGAAGCAAAGATAACTCCTATGCAGCTGGGGCAGATATGAGACTAATGACTCCCAGGTAGAAAGGACAAAGCCAAGCTTTTCTAGTCTTTGTGTTTATTTGCGTAGGATGCCCCTGTGATCTTACAGGTGGTCCCTAACGGGATCCCAGGGCATACTTTATATCCCATTTTCCAGGCTACAGAGGCCTTGGGATGATCTTTAGGTAAGGGTGACAGAGGCAGAGCTTAGGAGCTAAGAGTTCCCTCTGAGATACATTATGTTTCATGTGAACTGTCCACCTGGAGATGAACAACAGACATCAAGTCTGCACTGGTATCACTGTGCTTCCCAGTCAGCCTTGTAAAATAAGTAGGTGCCACTACCATCCTCAACCCCAGAAATCCCAATACAGAAAAGGAGATTAGCCAAAGGTTAAGTCACTTGGCCATGATCCCACTGCAGGTGGGTGGCAGCAAGACATCTAATCAGAGCTTCCAATTCCAAGAGCTGTGCTTTTCCCAGGAGTCACCCAGCGAATGGCTCTTTAAGGAGAGCTTTCAGTTGCCTCTCTGAGGTGACTGCAAAAACCCAGAGCAGCCGTGGGGGCTTGACCGGGGAGCATCTTTCTCAGGCCAGGATTTAAGACTCATTCCTGCGCAACCTCAATCACTTCTTAAGGAGGAAAAGAAGAGATTAGGTTTTGTTTTTGCCTTTGTTTCTTTTAATGGGCTAATGAGATTTTTCCCCATCTGTTTATTAAAGCTGAAAAAAAGCTTTCAATTTTAGAACAAAGATCAATTCCTTCCTGTGGCTGCTTACGGCTTTTAAGAAGATTAGCATTACCTGTGCATCAAGAAAATATGCTCAGATGCTCTTGTGAAGAGAAACTCTTCTGTCTGTAGGCTGCAGAGAGCAGCTGCCAAAAAGTGCATCAAAGCTCCTGCCTCAGGTTGCTTAAGTGGGAACGATTTCTTTAAAAGCTCTCAGAAACCTGGGGGGGAGGGGGCAACAGTGAGTCCTGTCATTAATCACACTGAAAATGAACAATGATTCCATCCTCCAAGGGCAGCCAAGCAGCAACAGGAGGAAATGAAGATGGATGTCAGAGCTGGGAAGCCCAGCCAGATCTTTGGAAGCAGGAGGATAACGGTACCCAGAAAGAAGAGGAAGGTCGCAATGTCTGTCTTCTTGTTTACAGAGGATGGTGTGAGCAAGGGCATAGGGCCACAGGGGTCTATGAAAGTATGCTAGGACGTAGTTTATACCCAGATCGTGAAGATGCCAGCAAGGATCCTAAACAGACCTGGGCAATAATGGAAGCTCAATCTCCCAAGAACACTTTCTTTTTCAGGTTCCCCAAAACACAGTGCAACTTTCTGTCCACTGTCTTTTTCTTTGTTTTTCTCCAAGTGATGTCGGTGAGGGGAAATCTGGCTCCTCCAACAGAGTCCGGGTGCTGGGGTTCCCAGCTTAAGCAGTGCTCTTCCTTCCCTCTATCATGTTGGTCAAGTTCTATAAAACCTGCTATCACCCAAGGATGTTTTGCTCTTGAAGCATTAAATTTGGTGCAATTTATGAATGATTTCAATAATTTTCAATTTTTTAAACTATTTTATTTATTTATTTATGTTAGAGAGAGTAAGAGAAAGAAAAAGGCAGAAAGAGAGACAGAATGGACACACCAGGGCCTCTAGCCACTACATATGAATTCCAGATGCATGTGCCACCTTGTGCATCTGGCTTTACATGGGTACTGAGGAATCAAACTTGGCTCCTTAGGCTTTGCAGGCAAGTGCCTTAACTGCTGTGCCATCTCTGCAGCCCGATTTTCAAATTTTGATTTACGTTGAAATCACCAGAATGTGACCCATAGATAGGATTGCTCTAAAGATCTTTTCTTTTGCTTTATTTCCTTAAAAGGAGAGAAAGAGAAGTTCTGACAATTTTGGAGGAGGCCACAGGCTGTATTTACCCCCTAGTGAACTCAGACCCCAGAATAGCTCCACTCCTTTTCATTTGAAAAGTCACCTCAACCAAGTAAAGCTTTGTACTGGAGGTGGCTGAACAAAGCATAGAGATTTCTGGGTTTTCAATTTTCAGTCACCCCAAAGTAACTAAGCTTTATGGCTTTTGAATTATTATTTGCAAATATATCCCTACCACATGAGTAAGGCAAGGTTCATGGAGGGGCTGCAAATTAAGAAAGAGACAAAATTTTGGCCTTTGATATTAATTCGTACATAGGACTCTGTTACATGAAATCAGCCAGATGTGACCTTTAGCGTGTCTTAAAATTTTATAATGAGAGATTTTTAAAAGCCCCTTTAGAAGTCTGAGCTAATAGCATAATAGTCTATCATTTCTTTTATTTATTTTTTTATTTTTTAGAGAGAGGCCAGAGCTTCAGCCACTACAATTGCATTCCAGATGCTTGCACCACCTAGTGAGTATGTGCGACCTTGCACTTTCCTCACCTTTGTGTGTCTGGCTTCCATGGGATCCAGATAGTGGAACATGGGTCCTTAGGCTTTGCAGGCAAGTGCATTAGCTGCTAAGACATTTCTCCAGCCCTTATTTCATTTTTCAACACAGCGTACTCTAGTTGCCTGTCATTTGCACATTATTGTAAGTTTGTAGATTGTCTGTAAAAACTAAGAAAGAAGGGGATATAGTGAGGTTTATCCTAACCAGAGACAAGCCCAGTTCCCTAAATACACAGAGTCAGTGAACAGTATTTATTTAATGAGTTGATTTCTGAGTAGTAATTAAAATATAGCATTATTTTGGCTGAATAGATGGCTTAGTGGCTAAGGCATTTGACTGAGAAGTCTAAGCACCCAGGTTTGATTCTCCAGTTCCTATATAAGCAAGATGCTCATGGTGAAGTTTGCAATGGCTAGAAGCCCTGGAATGCCCATCCTCTCTCTCTTCCTCTCCCTCTTTGTGTCTCTAATAAATAAATAAAAATAAATCGGGAAAAATTTTTTAAAATACATAGCATTAATTTAAAACAATGCTGAGATAAAGTTGTATCCAAATTTCAAGAATATGAATATTTACATATACATAAGGAAAATAATGGCAGAAAATAGACACCACTTTGTGTTTGTGGTGGGTGTTCATAGGATGTGTGGCTGCATGTGCATGTGTATGAACAGATATGTGGAGGCCAGAGGATAAGCTCAGGTGTAGTTCCTCAGATAGGCGGTCCACCTATTTTATTTTATTTTATTTTATGAGAGAGAATTGGTGCACCAGGGCCTCTGCCAACTGCAATAGAACTCAAGATGCATGCACCACCTTGTACACATGTGTCACCTTGTACATCTGGCTTATGTGGGTTCTGGTAGTCAAACCTGGGTCCTAAGGCTTTGCAGGCAAACACCTTAACATCTAAGCCATCTCTCCAGCCCATCTACCTATTTTTGAGATAGTCTCTCATTGGCCTGACGTTCAGCAATTAGGGTAGACTAGCTGGCCAACAAGCCCAGGGAACTGCCTAGCTCCACCTCCCTTGTGCTGGAAATATAGGTGTATATAACCATGGATACTGGGGATTGAACTCAGGTCCTCATGTTTTAATGCAAGCACTTTCCCAGCTGAACTATCTCCTCAGCCCTACAGAAAACTTTAATGCCTGGCTCAAAAAGATTAAAAAGAAATGCAAATGCAAATAAAACACAATATAGCATCTTCAAGCTCTGAATGGTGACAGCCAAAGAGACTATTTTTAAATTCCAAATCTGTAGTCCATGGGGTGACTTTTGTAGCTCATTGTTCTCACTGGACGTGGGGATAATTGTAGTGTGTGCTCAGTGCAATCCTGTGCTAACATCATTTTTATTGTCATTTCTCCCTGGGTCATTTTTCTGTGAGCCAAGAATTACCATGCCAAGACCCACCTTCAGCAGATGTGACAGGGGTGATGGTAAGTTAATGCAATGGCCAAAAGCAGCAGCATTTGTCACATGAAATGTGAGAACTAGAACTTTGATTTCTCCATCCTTCTCTCTTAGCCTGCAAAAGCAAAATGGAATCGTGGAGACCACAGCTTGTGTATGGTAGAGAAGGAAGGTAATCCACATTCACTCTATTTGGCCTGTGTCAGTGGCAGAGGAAGCAATGGGACAAGTGCCTTTGGCTATTGGTCTTGGCCCCTATGTGCTTATTTCTGGTTTACTTATATCTGTGCAATGGGGAGTAGCTATTGCATCTTACCTGCCATGTGCACTTAATGTTAAATCACTTTGCAGAACCCACTCATTTTATATACTTTTAACATCAAGAAGGCCATCAGCAGATGCTCCACCACTGGGACACAGGCCCCATGGAGACTGGAGGAGAGGGACTGACAGTAGAAAATTCTCTTAAAGGTCTAAGATAGCTGCTGAAGCTCTGACCATCATGTCTGCACTCCAACACCAGCGAAGAGGAAGCCAGGCAGGACAAAGAACCCTGTCAGCTAAGTCAGCTCCAAAAGTACTTTTCCACGATATCCTATTAAAACATCCACTTAAATCTTACTGGCCAGAACTTAATTATTTGGTGTTATTTAACAGCAAAAGACTTGGAAAGGGGCTCTATTATCTAAGTATTTGACAGTCCATCAGTAAGTGTTTTCCTGCTATAAAAGAAGAGGAGAATGTAAATATTTAGATAGGCAATTACTAGACTACCACAGGGTTTTACTGTTGATTGATCAAAAGTCTATGAAGGGTGAACAGAAAATGGGTAGGAGGGAATTACTCATAAACAGAATAACAATAAGGAAATCATTTCCTGACAAGACTGCTAGCTACCAAGCAGAACAGATGAGAAAAGTCCCCACAGAAGCCCACACGGGGTATTTCTGATGCCAGCACAGAAAGAGATGGCTGGCCTCACTTAGTACAATTTTTTCAGATCCATCCATTTTCTTGCAAATTTTATAATTTCATATATTTTATACTTTATCTTTAAAATGGAATAAAACTCCATTGTGTATATGTACTATGTCTTCATTATCCATTCATCAGTAGTTGGGCACCTGGGCTTCCACTTCTTTGCTATTGTGAATAGAGAAGCAATGAATTTATAATTGCTTTATTTTTCTATTTCTGTGAAGGATGTAACTAAGATTTAAATATTTAATTTATTTATTTGCAAGGAGAGAGAGAGAGAGAGAGAGAAGAGAGACAGAGAATGGGCATGCCAGGGCTTCCAGCTACTGCAAACAAACTCCAGATGCATGTGCCCCCTTGTGCATCTGGCTAACATGGGTCCTGGGAAGTTGAGTCTTGAATCTGGGTCCTTAGGCTTCACAGGAAAGCGCTTAACCTCTAAGCCATCTCTCCAGCCCATAACTGAGATTTTAATTGGAATTGCATTGGATCTGTAAGATCCTTTTGGTAGCATGGCCATGTTCATGATATTAATTTTTCTAATTCATAAGCATGGAAGATCTTTCCATCTTCTTCAATTTCTTTTCTCAGTGTTTCAATGTTTTCCTTGTACAGGTCTTTTACTTCCTCAATTATGGACACTCTAAGATATTTGATTATTTTTGTGACTATAATGAATGGAACTACTTCCCTGTTTGTTTTTTGCCACAGTATCTTTGTCACCGGTAAATAGGAAGGCTACTGATTTTTATGTATGAATTTTGTATCTTGCCACTTTGCTGAATGTGTTTATCAGCTCTAGGAGTTTTCTGGTAGAGTTTTTAGGCTCTCTTAAGTATAAAATGATCATTTGCAAATAAGTTTTACTTCTTTTCAAATTTGTATCTCTTTCATTTATTTCTCTTGTCTTATTCTAGTTAAAACTTCAAGCACTATGTTAGCTAGCAATAGGGAGAAACTAGGTCTTTGTTTTTTTTCCAGATCTTAATAGAAATGCTTCAATTTTTTCCATTTAATATGTTGTTGGATTTTGTTTTGTTTTATATGGCCTTTGGTTATGTTGAAAAATGTTCCCTCCATCCCTAAAAGAAAGATTTTTTTTTTTTTTTTGAGAGCGACAGACACAGAGAGAAAGACAGATAGAGGGAGAGAGAGAGAATGGGCGCGCCAGGGCTTCCAGCCTCTGCAAACGAACTCCAGATGCGTGCGCCCCCTTGTGCATCTGGCTAACGTGGGACCTGGGGAACTGAGCCTCGAACCGCAGTCCTTAGGCTTCACAGGCAAGCGCTTAACCGCTAAGCCATCTCTCCAGCCCCCTAAAAGAAAGATTTTTATTGTAAAGGAATGTTGTATTTTTCAAAGGCCTTTTCTTTTTCTTTGCTTTGCTTTATTTTTGTGTGTGTGTGTGGGGGTGTTCTTTTGTTTTTGTTTTTGTTTTTTTCAAAGTAGGGTCTCACTCTAGCCCAGGCTGACCTGGAATTCACTGTGGAGTCTCAGGGTGACCTTGAACTCATGGCGATCCTCTTACCTCTGCCTCCCAAGTGCTGGGATTAAAGGTGTGTACCACCACACCCAGCCAAAGGCCTTTCACACAGCTATTCATCTATTGAGATGATCTTGTGACTTCTGTCATTAAGCCTGTGTATGGAATATATTACATTTATTTATGTCTGTATGTCAAAACATTCCTGCATCCTTGGGATGACTCCTACTTGATTGAGTTGGATGATATTTTTAATATGTTCTTGAATTCAATTCACTTTTGTCTCAATGGGAATTTTTGTGTCTATGCCAATCAGGGACATTGGTCTATAGTTTTCTTTTGTTGTATTTCTGGTTTGACTATTAGTGTAATGCAGACTTCATGGAAGGATTTAGGGAGTGCTTTCAATTTTATGAGGTGTCTTGAGGAGCAGTGGTTTAGATTCATCTTTTAATTTTTATTTGTTTATTTGTTTATTTATTTATTTATTTATTTTAGAGAGAGAGAGAATTGGCATGCCTAGGCCTTTGGCCCTGAAATCAAACTCAAGACACTTGTGCCTCCTAGTGCACATGTGTGGCCTTGCACATGTATGACCTTGTGCTTGTATCACCATTGTGCATCTGGCTTATGTGGGATCTGGAGAGAGATCAAGCATGGGTCCTTAGGCTTCACAGACAAGCACCTTAACCACTAAGTCATATCTCCAGCCCTGGTTTAGATTGACAAATCAAACAAACAAAAAGGTATAATAGAATTCTGCAAACATCAAGGCCTGGATGTTTTTAAGTTGGTAGATTTTTTTATTATTGTTTCAATCACAGTATTTGTTATAGGTCTATTTAAATTCTTTATCTCTTCTTGGTTTAATTTTGTTCACATCTGCCAAGAAAACCACATTTTCCAAGTTGTGAAAATAGCTTTTTGAAGTATGTTCTTATGATTCTCTTGATTTCATTGGTATCTGTGTAATATCTCCTTTTTCATCTCTAATCTTATTAAGATATTCTCTCTCCTTTGGTTAATTTGGCTAAAAGTTTCTCAATCATGTTTATCTTTCCAAAGAACCAACTCATTTCATTAATTCTTTGTTTTCTTAATTTATATTTCATTAATTTCTGCCCTGATCTTGATTATTTCTTTTCATCTGTTACTATGAGGTTGGGTTTTTCCAAAACCTCCAGGTGATTCATTGTTACTTGTTTGGGATCTACTTCTATAATTGTGGTCCTTTGAATCAGATGTTCCCCATCAACGTGTATGTTTTGAATGCTTGGTCCTTGTCTGGTGAAAATTTGGGAGATGGCACTTTGCTGTCGATGTGTTGCTGAGGATAGGATTTGGGGTGTTAGATCTTAGCTTCCCTCTTGCCAGAGCTCAGCTCACTCTCTTGTTGCTTTCTGCCAGCTTCTATGGCCAGAAGTGATGCCCAGCCTCTGCTCTACCATGCTTTCCTGCCATGATCAAACTTAGACTGTAAGCCAAATAAACCCCTGCCTCCCATAAACTGGTTTGGCTCGGTGTTTTATCCCAGCAAGGGGAAGCTAACTACAACAGTAACAAAGGTATTGGAACCTAAAAATTGTCCTCTTAGGGCTGCCTTCTTCATGTACCGTAGGTTCTGGTAAATTAAGTTTTTATTTTCCTTTATTCATAGGAATTTTTGCTTTCCTTCTTGATTTCTTCAGCAATCTCTTCATTGTTCAACAGTGTGCTGTTTAATCTCCGGGTGTTAATATGTTTTCTATAGTTTGTCTTATTGTTGATATATAGCTTTATTGCACTGTGGTCATATAAGATGTAGAGTGTTATTTCAATTTTCCTAAACTTGTTAAGATTTGCTTTATGTCATGCTATGTTATCCATTTTAGAGAAAGTTCTGTGAGCATCTGATAAGAATGTGTACTCTGTAGTGCTTGGATGACATGTTCTATCAATGTCTGTTCAATCCATTTGATATATGATATCTTTTAAATCCCTTGTTTCTCTGCTTACTTTCTGTCTAGATGATCTGTCTATTGGTGATAATGGGATATTGAAGTCACCCATTATTATTGTGTCTGGATTTATCTCTGAAATTGTATATTAGATTTTGCTTGATAAAATTAGGTGCACATGTGTTTGGTGCATATATGTTTAGAATTGTAATATCCCCTTGGTAACTTATGCCATAATCAGTACAAATTATTCTTTGTCTCATGATTAAGGAAAGGTCTTAGTCAAGATGGCAAGTCCTGTGCACCATGCAGGATAAACAGAGCAAAGATTCTGAAAGGAAATGGATTCTGGGATTACATACACCCTTTCTGGTGACCTTCTGTGGCCAAATGGGAGGTCATGTGTGGGTGAAGGAGGCAGAATGTCTCTGTGGGGGAAGAGACTGTTGAGACTTAAACATGCCCTTCTGCAGGCCAGGTGGGAGGTCCTACTGCGGCAGGGTGAAAGGGAGAGGGTCTGCCTGGGCAACGTGGCTGCTAAGACCTAGATACTTGATTTCTGATAATAAAGAATACCAAAAATATGTACTAGAGAAAAGACAGCCTACAAATGGAAATGGGAATGCTGTATATACACATACATCATGCATACATACACAACAAATTAAAATCCATATGGATCAAAGACCAACACATGAGAATTAAAACTCTAAAGATACTACAGGAAAAAGCTGAGAAGATTCCATAAGATACAGAAATGAGTAAGACCTTCCTAAATAGCATTCTAGTCACCTAGGAAATGAAGTCAACTATTGACATCTGGGATCTCATGAAATTTAAAGGTTTCTTTAAGCAAAGGAACAGACAAAGGAAGATACAGCATACAATGGTAGAAAACCTTTACTAGCTATCCATCTGACTAAGGCTTAATATCTAGACTATACAAAGAATTCAAAAACCTTAACAATACCAAAACAAATAGCTTGATCAAAAACTGGGCTAAACAATCATCACATATTCTCTCTCATATGTGGATACTAGCTACAAATGATTGGACTTCTATGTGAGCAGGAAGAAAACTCAGTAGCAGGGGCCAGTAAGCTAGAAAGGAGATGTAAAGGGAATAGAAAGGGAGGGGCACTTAACAGGATGGTATTGTATATATGTAAGTAGAATAACAGATTAATGGGGGTGAAAAGGCCTAAGTAAGGTCAGGGAAAGAGATTGAGTAAAGGAAAGGTGGAGGGTGGGCTAATCAAAATCTAAAAGGCTATAAATAAGTCATATGTAAACCTACTGTTTTGGACAATGGAACACTCAGGAGCCATAGATTGTTACTAGAAAACTTTCAGTGCCAGGGATGGGATACTTTCCAGTGAATTGTTGGCCAGGGAGGTCACTGATACCACCCACCCAAACACTACAGGCCATTGCTGACACTCTTGCCATCAGGAATGAATGATAAGACCTTATTGTTGAAGACTCCACATATTTGGCCTGAGTCTTCACTAAGAAATCCTGCTGGTGCTGAGCTAAAAACCTCCTCTATGTAGACCAGCTGACAGAAAGCTGGGAAAAGCCATACTGTACACAGTTCAATGTAAGAGAGAAAAACTACCAGCAAAGATTTTCAACAATGGACACTGTAAGCCTTAAATTTGGCCAGCCAGGCCAAATAAGGCAATGGGTTCAATAGTGGCACACCTGTTATGGGGGAAACAAATTTCTCTCTAATTGAACTGGAGGCCCACTCCATGGGAGGGAATACGTCTCTGATACTGAACACCTACAACAGGGGTAGTCATGAGCCCTAGGGGTGTAACATCTGCTGCTGTCTGGCTAAATTTATATATTATGCTCACCAAACTGCCCAGTAAGCACTTCTCTTAATGTTCAGGCCCATTTATTACTGCTACTCTCACTTTTGGTTGGAGAACCTTCTCTTTTCAGATGGCAGTGACCTTGGGATGACTCAGAAGGCACCATGGTGCTGAGAAGTGATAGAGGAGTGCTCAGCACTGAAGTGTCTCTATCACACCTTCAAGGCTCAGGGTCCATTGGGGAAGAGGTGGTGGAAAAATGTAAGAGCCAAAGGAAGGGTAGGACTCCTTATAACATGCTCCTCCAGACACAAAATAACCTGGATATCCATAACCTCACAGTGCCTGACACTATCTGCACAAGACCATCATAATAGGAAGAGAATATCATGACATCAAAATAAAAGAGAGAGTGATTGAGAGTGAGAAGGGTATGACAGAGAGCAGAGTTTCAAAGGGGAAACTGGGCAGGGGAGGGAGGGAATTACGATGGGTTATTGTCTACAATTATGAAAGTTATCAATAAAAAATGAATTTAAAATAAGAAACAGGGCTACAAAACTGAATATAGATATCTCAATAGAAGAAATAAAACCAGTTAATAAATATTTTTAAGTGTTCACAATCTTTAGCTATCAGAAAAATGCTAATTAAAACTACTTTGAGAAGCCATCTCACCCTAATCAGAATACCTTTCATCAAGAAAATAAATGGCAACAAATGTTGACAAGGGCCTGTAGGTAGAAGGACCCTTATTCACTGTCAATGAGAATACAAACTAGTGCAATCTATGCATATCAGTGTGGAAGTTTCTCAAAAACCTAAAAACAGAAATACCACATGATCCAGCTATACCATTACTGGCCATATACCCAAGCAACTGTGCTCCCTACCACAAAGATACTTGTTCATCAGTGTTTATTGCTGAACTTTTTGCAATAGCAGGGAAATAGACTCAGCCTAGATGTCTATCAGTTGAGGAGTAGATAATGAAAATGTGGTATGCAATGTTTTTTATTCATGTATAAAGAAAACATGAAACTTGCTATGCAATGAATGGAATTGGAAAATATTTTAAAAGCTAACCAAGGTTCAGAAAGACAAATACCACATGTTCTATCTCATATGCAGATCCTATATTAAAATAATGATATATGTGTGTTATTGTGGGAGTGAGAATGTATAGGTTCCAGAGAACTAGAAGGGAGCCTATAAAAGGGAGAAGACAGAGGCTTTAGTAGAAAAGGGTGGGGAAGGTGCACCTCTCTAGTGATATGAAGTGAAGGGGAGAATATGAGATGGGAAGGTAGAAGCAGGGTAGGGAGCAAGGAGGAGGAAAGTTAACCAAGACTAAGCACACTAACAAAGAATAAGAATGTATCTAAGAAGAAAAGTGTATAGATGAAAGATGAAAAGCTAGAAGAGTGTGGAGTAGTCACCTCTGCAGAAGAGGACTAGGAGCCAGAACCAGGAACTCCTGATGTCCATATAAACATTCAGCATTATGTTGAGTTTGTATATATTATCCCATTGGCTTACAAAAATCAGTTTGTGTGTATATGTGTGTGTATGTTCATGTTCATGTGAAAAAGTGGTTTCTAACTATGCAAATGACCATGCTGTTGTCCACCATTACATTATCCAAACAGCCTAGTGCTATCCTCCACTGGAATTAGAAGAATACAATGTTAAATTAAAATAAGCTAGTGGTTGATTTGCGTTAAGCCTACTTTTATTAGGGATTCAGTACACCTACCACCTAATCTTAGATTCTAGAAATCAAGATTACTATGTCAAGGTTTATCTATCTCAGTGTCAGCACCCATAAAATACCATTTTATCTCAGGAAAGTAGATCACATATGCACACACAAGTACAGTGATGGCATTTCTGTCCATCTTCACTGATTTAAATTGAAGACTATAGAGGAAAAGACCCATGAGAATGTTTACCAAACACCACATTGCTAAATTTCTGCATCCTTAGAAATTCCATTTAACTGTTGATAGAAAAGGTTATAAACACATTAATGCAATCAATTGTACAGAGAACAAATCTGTCCAACTGAATGAAAGGAGCAGACAGCTCACATGGCATCTCTGTGATACAGACATTATTTGGAAACTCGCCATGCAAGGTTGTCACTACGAATCCAGCTACTAAAGAAGTATTCACTGAGCTGACAACGACAAGGCCTTTGTGTGTTCTGTGTTATTTTACATGTGCCCAGGTGTCCCTTTTGTCCTGGCTCGCTCTGGAAGAGCAGCTGATTGAAGAGCCCCAGGAAGCTTTCTTCTCCTTTCAAATAGCAACTATGTGTGCAACAGACCTGAGAAGAGTAAGAGACAAATCAAGCCTTTCTCCTTGCTTCCACAGCTAAGTTGGGGTGCTGTACTGGCCCCATCAGAAGGGGCCTGGAGGATACATTCTGCTACTACCATTCCTTGAAGCTTTCCTGTCTGCTGGCTTGTGACTTGTAACTTGGAGGGGCTAAACACAGCAATGCCTTTTGTTTACTCATAGACTGGGCAGGGTAAAGCTAGGGGAAAGCTTGATGCAGAGGTAAGAAGTATCTAATAATCACTAGTTCTCACTATTACCCTGAAGCTTTGGCCTCATCCTCTCCAACACCCCACCACCAGTCCTTTCCTTTCACAGCAACTAAAGTAACTTCTAGATATATGTTCCTCCTGTTCATAGCTACATTATAATGTTGGTCTTGGATGAGTGGCAATACACTGGGAATCACAGGTTCAAGTTCCCATGCAGTGGCTCTGCAGGGTTGCGTAGCATGTCATTCTTCAACAACGTTTCTCAGGGCCATTCCCTCCCAGTTCTTTACTGTATACTTAATTATTAGTCTCAGCTGATGAGGATGTACTTCGGTTTTTGATCATCTCCTTCCAGGTGTTTTCAGGATCCCTTCTTAGTACACTATAGAGCACTGTGTAAACTGCCATTAGATAAGCATGCTGGGTTTTTTTTTTCCCCCTTTTATATGGCACCATATCTTCCTTGCTTTGTTTCTGGTCAGCACATACCAACACTGTGGGAGAGGGTCGGACTGTGACAGAAAACATAGGTCAACCTTACAAGAGCACTTACCAACTGTAAGCCGTATAAAGAGGAAGACAAAGGTTTCTCTTTTTGACTTGACTGAGGTCTGGGAATGACACTTTGTGGAGCAAACATTCTGACAAAGGATTTGTAACAAGTTAACATAATATCACATGCAACTCTTATTATCTTCTTAATCTTCAGAAAGTTCGAAAAGTCTGGGAACAGCAAATTCTTCATTATCCTACAAATAGCATGTGTTTTTGGGGGGTATAAGTCCAGAAAGTCCAGAAATGGAAGAACAATCTAGAGTGTGCCTGCTTAACCTTGAGCTACTGCTTTGTTTCACATTTTCAATGTGTGTTTCTGTTGTTCAGAAGTTCTCTCCAGTATAAGAAAAAGCTACAAAGTAAAGATCTGACTGGGGATTGTATGAGAGTATCAGGGCCCTAAAACCCACTCCCAGTGGGCTGCATGATTTCACATCCTACCAATGTAGCTGGAGTCCTGGGTCACCAAAGAGATAGAACATCAGTGTTAGTCACCCTGTGTCACCAAAGAGATGCAGCGTCAGTGTTAGTCACCTGTGTCACCAAAGAGATGCAAAGTCACTGTTAGTCGTCCTGTGTCACCAAGGAGAAGCAGCATCAGTGTTAGTTGGCATGTTCACCTCTAAGCTACTACAGATTTTTTCCTGAACATGTTAGAAGAGAGCAAGAAGCTGGTTTTCTTATTAATTCAAGGTTTATTGAATGCTAGCACATTAGGAATCACACAAGAACAATGTGAAATTATTTGTTTTTTGTCCTGAAATGAGATGATAATGACTGAGGCTTTCAGGCAGAAAAGTTTGACGATTAAAGTTCCACGTAGAAAGTTGCTGTGGGGCTGGGGAGATGAGTCCGTAGTAAATCATTTACTGCGGAAGTGTGTGGACCTGAGTCTGGATCCCCAGCAACCACATAAACAGTTATTCCTGGTCGTACACTGCTGTAATCCTAGGGCTGTGGAGGCAGAGATAGGAGGATTCCCTAGGGCTTGCTGTATAGCTAGCCTAGCCAAACTGGTGAACTCTAGGCAAAAAATAATGTGAAGGGCCATTGAAGAAGACACCTGAAGATGGTTTTTGGCCTCCATCACACATGTACACACACATATGCATATGCAGTTGCACACACATGCTCTCACCCACATACATACCACACACAGGCAAAAAAGAATGAGTACTTTAGGTAAATTTTACTACCATAAATTTATATTACAAGTTAAAACTTTGAGAGTCTCTTAAATGTACACATCAAAGCTCCTACCCCAACTTGTCCCTCTGTCCAATAATACAACAGATTGTATTGGGTGCCCCTCTAGTGCCCTGTGCTATGAGGTAGGATGTAGTAATTATGAGTGGCTCCTCTGGTCATGGTACCATGCTATAGTCTGAATGATAGATGTTAGTCAGATTATGAAACAGATAATATCATCATCACAACTGTAACCCATGCTGCAAGGTTCATGAGGTCATGAGAGTTTATACTAAGAAATTTGGACCAAGTTGGGAACCAGGTAAGTGATAGCTAAATTTAGCTCATATCTCAAAAAAAAAAAAAAAAAAAAAGAATTGAGGCACATAAAGAGAGAAGAGAATGACCAAAAACCTGTGTCAAGAAGAATGTTATCTGTTCAAAGCTGTAAAAGAAGATCAGGATAGCTGGAGTACAGAGGTGAACAGGGAGGGCTGAGAAGGTCAGAGAAAACCTTCCCTCAGGTTCAAGGTCTCGAACTCCCAGGCATGAGTTCCTCACACAGACAGTGTGTGGGTGGGTCTAAAATGAATAGGCCAGACCAA
This sequence comes from Jaculus jaculus, assembly GCF_020740685.1. Taxonomy (NCBI): domain Eukaryota; kingdom Metazoa; phylum Chordata; class Mammalia; order Rodentia; family Dipodidae; genus Jaculus; species Jaculus jaculus. The sequence goes on from NC_059117.1 coordinate 42,565,527, forward strand.
TTTCCTTGCTGTTCCCTTGCTTCTCCCAGTTCCCTGGTCCTAGTAGGTCCCATTGTGCCTTGCTTGGGGAAGCCTGGTCCCTGTGTAAGCTATGTAATCAGGCCTTTTGCTCTGGCATCCTAAGTGGCCACTAGGTACCAACATCCCTATTCAACTGAGTCAGTGGGTAAAGGGCCAAAGGACGAAAACATGCTTTCTCCTCAATAAAATAGTCTTCCTAAAATGGGTAGACAACAGTGCAAAAAAGCCAATGAAAAATCAGAAAACTGAGAGATCTCCACCAAGGATGCCTAGTCCTACAGGAAGCCTTCAATGAAATCATAGAAAAATCAACAGAAATTCATTCCCAAAATGAAAACACAACAACCAATGATACTCTGATCAAAAAAAAAAAAAAAAATCTCTGAACTTGAAGCAAACTATCAAAGAACCAACAATAGTATCAATGAAATTGAACAGAATCATCTTCCTAGAGCATTCAGTTTTGACAGTAGGCTTAACTTGATTGAAGAAAACATTAGAACCCTCCAAAGAGATATGAATAAATTGAAGGTAAGTAAAGAAATGGAAGACCTCAAAAGCCAGTTGATTAAGCTAAATGAAGACTTGCTCAAATGCAAGAATGAACTACAGGAAGCACCAAGGAAATCAGAACTCCAATTGAAATTGTACCTCAAAAAAGAGATAGACATGATACAAAATACAACAGAACACAAAAATCAAAAGAAGTTATAAAAACCTCTCTAGAGTCACTCACCAACAGTTACTCATGTGGAAGACAGTCTCTGACTGGGAAGATAAGACAGAAGAGATTGATCAGGAGGCCAAAACCTTTGCTAAGTTCAAAAAGTCAAGTGAAACTGGGTATAGTGGTGCATGCCCTTAATCCCAGCACTTGGGAGGCAGAGGTAGGAGAATTGACATGAGTTTGAGGCTACCTTGAGACTACATAGTGAAGTCCAGGTCAGCCTGAGCTAGAGTGAGACCCTACCTCAAAAAACCAAGACCAAACCAAACAAAAAAGGTCAAGTGAACAGAATACGAGGGAACTATGGCACACTCTGAAATGACCAAATATCTGGATCATGGGTATACCAGAAGGGGAGGAAATCCAGATCAGAGCCATAGAGAACATACTCAACAAAATTACTGATGAAAAATTTTCAAATCTTGCAAAAGAGAGGCCCATCCAGATACAAGAAGCCCACAGAATACCAAACAGGCAGGACCCAAGAAAAAACTCTCCAAGATACACCATAATTAAAACTATTAACAATGAAAACAAAGAGAGAGTGGTAAAAGCAGCAAGAGAGAAGCAATTCACATCTTTTAAGGGCATTCCCATCAGAATTACATCAGATTTATCATTGGAAACCCTGAAAAGCCAGAAGGGCCTAGAATAGAACACTTCAAAGTCAGAAAAACTATGGCTTCCAACCCAAGCTACTTTACCCAGCAAAAAGATCACTCTTAATAGATAGATGGTTAAAGAAAAAATTTTCCATGAAAAAAGTCAACTCTATGATTATATGAACATAAAACCAGACCTACATAGAATACTTGAGGAAAACCTCCACAAGAATAGTCAAACAATCTCAAGAAGCAACAAGAAAAAGATCACAACAGCCAAAATAAACTGGGCTCAAAATAGTACATAACACAAGAAAGCACAAAACCCCATAAAACACCTCATCATGGCAGGGATAAATTCAAACCTCACATTAATAACCTTAAATATTAATGGTCTTAACTCACCCATCAAAAAATAAACAGGTTATCAGGATGGATTAAAAAACTGGACCCTTCTATCTGCTGTCTTCTAGAAACCTACCTCCCCCCACCTACTCAGGGTGAAAGGTTGGAGAATGATATTCCAAGCAAATGGAAACAAAAATCAAGCAGCTGCTGCTATATTAATATCTGATAAAATAGAATTCAAATGAAAGGTAATCAAAAAGGACAAAAAAAGCCACTTCTTACTCATCAAAGGAATGATCCAACATGAAAACATCAAAATCATAAATATATATGCACCAAATTCAAGGGCACCACAGTTTATAAGACAAAATCTGCTTGACAATAAAACAGAAATAAACACCAGCACCATCATAGTTGCAGTCTTCAATACTCCACTATCATCAATAGACAGATGATCCAAGCAGAAAATCAACAGGGAAATAATAGAGCTCAACAACACCATAGATCAACTAGACCTAATGGATATCTGCAGAACTTTCCACCCCAACTCTATAGAATACACATTCTTCTCAGCACCCCATGGAACCTTCTCCAAAATTGACCATATGTTAGGCCATAAAGCATGCATTCATAAAGTCAGGAAAATTGAAGTAAGTTCCTGCATCATGTCAGATCACAATGCTTAATGCTAGAAATTAACAACAAGAGACAAAACAAGAACTCCACCAGCTTCTGGAAACTAAACAAAATACTTTTTAACAATAAATGGATTGTAGAAGAAATAAAAAAAGAAATTTTAAAATTCCTAGAATTGAATGATAATGAAAACACAACCTACCAAAACTTATGGGACACAATGAAGGCAGTCATGAGGGAAATTTCATAGCCCTAAATGCCTTCATTACAAAGACAGAGAGATTCCAAATCAATAACCTGGCTGTCCACCTAAAGACACTGGAAAAACCAGAAGAATCCAACCCAAAGAGCTCCAAACAGAAGGAAATGATCAAGATTAGAGCAAAAAATAATGAACTAGAAAATAAGAAAACAATAAAAATTAATTAATGAAGCAAGCTGGTTCTTTGAACAAATGAACAAGATTGATAGACACCTGGCCAAATTGATCAGAAAAAAAAAAGAAAGAGAGAGAAATCTCAAATGAACAAAATCAGAAAAAGGAGAGATCACAACAGACATCAACCAATTTGGAATAGTCATCAAGGCATACTTTCAAAACCTTAAAAGGTTTTGAAAACTAAATAATCTGGAAGAAATGGATGAATTGCTAGATACATACTACCTACCAAAACTAAACTCAGAGCAGACTAATCTCCTAAGCAAACATATCACATCAATGGAGACTGTAAAGGTAATCAACCCCCCACCCACCCAAAAAAAAGAAAAGTCCAGGACCTGATGGCTTCTTGGCTAAATTCTATCAAACCTTCGTAGAAAAACTGAAACCATTTTTTCTCAAACTGTTCCACATAATCGGAAACTAGGGAATCCTCCCTGACTCCTTTTATGAAGCTAGCATCACCCTAATACCAAAACAAGACAGAGATACAAAAAGAAAAGAAAAGCATAGGCCTATATCCGTAATGAATTTAGATGCAAAGATCCTGAACAAAATCCTTGTAAACCGAATTCAAAACATCAAAAGAATTATCCACCTTGATCAAGTAGGATCCATCCTAGGGATGCAGGGATGGTTTAACATACAGAAATCAGTCAACATAATACACAACATAAATAAACTGAACCATAAGAACCACATGATCATCTCAATTGATGCAGAGAAGGCCTTTGACAAAATACAACACCACTTCATGATTAAAACACTGGAAAGAATAGGCATGGAGGTTTATATCTCAACACAGTAAAGACTATATATATAGCTCCTAAAGCCCAAATAATACTTAATGAGGAAAAACTCAAGGAGTTCCCACTGAGATCAGGAATAAGAGAGGGATGTCCACTCTCACCACTACTCTTCAACATAGTACTAGAAGTACTAGCCCAGTCCCTGGTTTTCCCTTACTGGGCATTTACCCTAAAAGCTCCACATCTCAGTTCAGAGATATTTGCTCAACCATGCTTAGAGCTTCTCAATTCATAGTAGCTAAAAACTGGAATCAACCCAGGTGCCCATCACTGGATAAATGGATAACCAAGATGTGGTATATCTACATGATGGAATTCTACTCAGCAGTAAGAAAAAGAAATAACACATTGAAATTTGTAGAAAAATGGTCAAACTTGGAACAGATCATTCTAAGTGCACTCACACAATCACAGAAAGACAACCACTGCATGATCTCATTCATCTGCAGTTCCTAACCTGGATCAGCCCAAGTTGCTGACATAACTGAATAGCATCTTCAGGCTTGGACAATAGGGAGAGTAGGGCTTGGGGAAAGGGAAAAGGTGGAGGGAGGAAACAAAACTGAACCCAATTTGAGCTATTTCCATAGAATCCTATATTCTGGAAGTCAAACTAGAAGGTGGAACCTTCAAGAGGACCTTAGGGGGAGTACCTGAATTGAAGGGCTGTGGAGAAGGTGAGATGAAATCTAACCTCAAATTTCTCCTATTTCTCTTTCTTCTCTGTATTTTTCTTTTTTCTTTTCCCTTGGTGCTGGCCTATAATTCTTTGTACCAGGATGTGTTCTACATCCACAATCAGCTATTGATCAGAGAGACCTACTAGATCTCCCAAAACAAACAAGACAGACTTCTGTCAGACACTTGATTACCCACCAGAGGTTAATGGGAACACCCTACTGCTGAAGACACCAAATGCTATTGGCATGGGCCATGGAGAGGCCTGGTTGGAATCTGGAGTAGAGCCAGTCTGTAGACAATTAGCCCATCTAGTGCTGGAAGGCACTACAGGAGCTACCAAGTGGGAAAGTGGCCAATATCTGTCCAAGCAACTCAAAGTCTAAGCGACTCAGAAGCAAACAACCTGACATGATGCTCACATGAGTGCAATAATGGTGCATGGCCATGGTAGCCATTTGCTAAAAGATCTGCTCAGTAGAAAGGAAACTGTATCTGGAACTGGGAAACAAGTCAGAATCATATCCAGATAGTGATTCTGCTTTCCATTGTCAAGCTCTCACTAATCTTAGACTATGAGAAGGTCTATACCCTTTAAATTCTCTCTAAATTAATAATGGTTATCCCATTTAACCAGTTCTGACTTCCCCCTCCATTGGAAAATCTGCTTCTCTGTTTTAGACAGGAGCTGGACCTCAGGAGATAAATGACCCAGTGCACTCCACCCCAGTCCCAGCTGAAACCACAGGGAAATTGGGGAAATTATCAAGAGTCCTGCTTTATTAAAGCTTGTAACTTGGGTCTCTAGCCACCTGCCTGACGGAGGTGTCACTGGGGGCAGATCCTGGGGGTCCAACCCAAAGATGTGTTTGGGATCAGATCTGAATTCCAGCCTGTGGTAGTTTGAGCACATGTCCCTCCATAGACTCTGGTATTATTAAAATTGAGTTTGCAGCTCCTGCCCCTAGCAGGCAGACTGTTGCTACAGGGTGGAGGAGTGTCACTCAGCCTAAAGTATGCAGAGAAGTGTGAGCTCTGAGCATCCTGCTGCTGCAGGTTCATGCTTTCTTTCTTGTGGTGCTGTTTTTTTTCTCTCTCTCTCCTCTCTTCCTCCCTCTCTCTCTCCCTCCCTCTCCCTCTCTCTCTCTCTCTCTCTCTCTCTCATATTGGATATATGAAATGAGGTCAGTCTCATCTGCCATTGTGGAACTTCCCCTGGATCTGTAAGCCTGAAATAAATCCTGTTCCTCTCATTAATATGTCTGTTTGGGAGTTCATCCCAGCTGTCTACAACACAGCCCAAAAGTGTGTAGAGAGATTTTAGCTCTGGTGAGGTTTCTGCTACCTGCTGCTTTCTAGGCTGATACAGAGGCTTCCAGGGAGCACTGTTGACTTGGGATGGAAGTTTGCCCTCATTACTCAGCCCAGCTGGAGGGATAGAAATTGGGAATCCAGAGACTGTCATCACTGGTTATGGATGTCAGAGTTGAACTGCAGATGTTTTATGTTTACCTGATGGTTATTGTTTATACATTGTTCCATTGGAAATGTTTATTCTGTATCATTATATGTTGAAAGTATGTAACTTGTTTGATTTTACATGACACACAATTAAGAGACAGTCTTGACTCACAGATGAGACTTGGGACTTTAGAACAATCTTAAAGTTAGTAAAGACTGGGGACCTTTGAAGTTGGACTGAATACAATTTGCAGTGTGAGACAATAATGAGTCTATTTTGGACTGGGTTTGAATTTGATAAGTTGAATATATGTCCCCCATTGACTCAGATATTTTATAAAAAGCTTGTAACTGCGGTCTCCAGCTGCCGGGCTGAAGGAGGTGTCACCGGGAACAAATCCTAGGATCCAGCCCAAAGGTGTGTTTGGGGAAGGATCTGAATTACAGCTCATAACTATGAAGAAATGTTTGAGCTCTTGTGGGGTTCCTGCTGCTTGCTGCTTTTGGTGTTTGATGGATACTGCTGGTTTCGCTCTCTGCTTGGATTTATGCATGGTAATCAGTTTCTTCCACCATCATGGAACTTCCCCTGGATTTGTAAGCTTGAAATAAATCCCTTCCTTCCACAAGCTGTGTCTAATTTGGATGTTCATCCCCAAAACATGGAATTGATGACAAGAAGGGCACTAGCTATGAAGTGTGACCTCCAAGGGCTCAGGTGCTACAGGCTTGGTTGTCAGTGTGACAATGGATCTTCAAGAAGGGAAGCTGGGTCAAAGTTGGTTAGGTGATTGTACTGTGCCCCCAGAAGGGATTAGGTAGTTCTCTTGCAACCCTGTGTTGGTTCATATAAGAATGAGTAAAAGAATAAGCTGTATTGCTTTCTGGCTTGTGGGCTCGTGATGTGACTTTTGCCCTCTCACAGAGCTCCTGCCATTATGGTAGCTTCTGCTGTAAGGTGGTGTGGCCTCAGTAGAGTTGCCATAATGCTGCACTTTCAACCTCTAAATTAACCTTATTTTCAATATAAGTACACAGCCTCAGATATTCCATTATTGTGATAAAAACCAGAGTAATAAATGCTAAGAAGTTACTGTGAAAGTCCTGCAGAGTGGTCTCAGGTTGTGTTCTCAGGCAGAAGAGTGAAATGGACAGATTCAGAAGGTAGACACTCAAGTCTATAGTGTGAATAAATGGTAAGACAGGCAACACTGAGAGTAAGTGAGACTTGGGGGAGAGTCCATGTGTGTTCACTTTTCGGTATGGGATATTTGAGCCTCCTGAAACACCAACCTCTCCCTCTCCCTGAAAAGCCTCCCTTGCCCAGTTCTTGGCACTACGTATTTCTGTTCATCCATGCAGGCTCAGTTAAGGCATTACTGTCTCCCTCTTCCCCCAGCTGTGTTCTCTGGAACTTTGTTTACTCTATCTTAGCTGTCTATCCTCTGCTATGTAGAACTGCAGTACTTCTTACAAGCTGGTGTCATCTACTAAGCTCTTGGGTTGGGTAGGGGAGGGGAAGACAGAGTTGTGACTCCAACTTTGGGGTCCCATCACTGGCACAGCGTCACTATGTAATAGCTGGCTTATAAATATTTGAGAAATTAAAGTGAATGCATATACAAAACATTTCAAATTCCTATAGTACTTTTCTCCTAGAGAGTGCAAGAAGTTACAGAACTGATAGAAACATATGCTTGCAAGTTATTTGTTGCAAGCATAAGGTATGAACGGTGAGCAGTCTGTTGTTGAAGGATGGGAGGGAAGGGAAGTTTTTCCTTTCCAGGTCACTATTTCAGTTTTAGCTGTAAGATTAGACCCTTCAAAAATCATTTCCAAATTAGACTTCCCTATTTGGAAACAAATAGGTATAAAAAGCACTAATATTTTTTATTTGGCATTCGCATGCATTGTGTGTTAACATATGTGTGAGTGCACATGCATGTGTGGGTGCATGTGGAGGCCAGAGGTTGATGTCAAATATCTTCCTTGATTGTTCTCCACCTTATTTACTGAAGCAGAGTCTCTCATTTGAACCCAGGGCTTACTGATTTGGCTAGTGTAGCTAGCCAGCTGGCTCCAGGCTCCTTGTCTCTGCCTCTTGAGCACTGAGATTACAGCAGACCACCATGTCCACTCAACTCCACATTCCAGTCCTCATGCTTGAGTGCCAAGTGCTTTATCCACTGAGCCATCTCCCCAGTCTCATAATGTTCTTGAAGTCTTGAAGAAAAAAAAAAGAAAACAGTACCAGCGGCTGAAACAAATGTAGCAGTTTTTTCTCACATAATAAATAGTCCCTAAATGAACAGCTGCTGGCTTTGGTTCAGGTGCCTAGCAACACCACACTGACTCTATTTTCCACCCTGTCACCCTGGTTATATTGGCCTTTGGTGTTACAGTCATTGACTGTTGGTGGAAATCTAGTTGTACCATCACTAGGCATCTCATTTGCATTTGAGGCACAGACAGTATGGAAAATGGAAGGGCAGAGCCAGCAAAAGGTTTTTCAGATGGCCTCTCACACATCCCCCTCTTTCTAATTCACTGGCCAGAACCATATCAATGACTTCCCTAGCTGCTAGAAAGGTTTGGCAATCAGAAAATGGACCGTCATGGTAGTCTTTAACCAGTCATGATCCTGAGTTCTGTACATAAGGAATGAGAGGATAGTGGCTTGATTATTTGGACCACGACTCACAAGGACTTCCATTAAACAAATATCTCTCACCACGAACAGGCAACAAATACCTTCTTACAGTTATACACATCCCAGTGAAAGTTGGCCAGGAATGCCCATAGACGTTAAGAAGATGCTAATCACAGGGTGTGCACATGCATATGAGACACTGGGCACCTGAATGCAAACTCTGGTAAACCTTGAAGCCCCAAACATCCCCATTTTCCAGACTCTTCACTTTTACTTTGGAGCAAGTTTTTTTTTAATTTTTTTATTTTTATTTACTTGAGAGTGACAGACAGAGAGGAGGAGGAGGAGGAAGAAGAGGAGGAGGAGGAGGAGGAGGAGAGAGAGAGAGAGAGAGAGAGAGAGAGAGAGAGAGAGAGAGAGAGAATGGGCACTCCCAGGCTTTCAGCCGCTGCAAAACAAACTTGTGCCCCTTGTGCATCTGGCTAATGTGGGTCCTGGGGAATCGAGCCTCAAACAGGGGTCCTTAGGCTTCGCAGGCAAGCACTTAACCACTAAGCCATCTCTCCAGCCCATAAAGCAAGTTTTGTTGTTGTTGTTGTTTTTTAACATTTTTGTTAATTATTACCTTATTATATTTATTTAGGGAAGTATAAAACCAAGGGAAGGGAAATGGATACCCCAATGTGGTCTGAGAGCCCATGTAAGGGGCCTGGAAGAAACATAAAATGAGATTTACAGAGGAAAGAAAAGAAAGCACAGAGAGCTCTTGCCAAGTGGAGGGCAGGAGAGGTAGAGAGGGGCCAGGGGGGTTCTCCCCTCATCTCAGCCCAGGGGGGCAGAGACAAGGGGAGACTTACCAGAACCTGGAGGCTCAGGAGTGAACAGGCAGTCAAAAGCTGTTTTTAACTTTTTAATGAATCAGGGGCTAGGGAGATGGCTCAGTGGTTTGTGTCTGACAACTCCAGCCCCACAAAAAGTGGGATGCAGAGTCACAGGCTAGCTACGCTAGGCTTCCCAGTGGCAAAAACACAGAGAGATCCTGTCTGAAACAAAGCGCAGGAGAGAACCTGCACCTTGAAGCTGTCCTTTGTCTACCACATGCACAGCAATACACACACACACACACACACACACACACACACAAAGAATAAATTAAAAACAAACACCTTTGGGGAAAAAAAAACCTGAATGACTTGATTCACTGCAGTGCCCACCCATCTAGTAAAGTAAGTAACTGCACGGCCTTTCAGCTACCTGTGCTTCAGAGGCTCACCTGAACTAACGGAAACTCTACAGGTCCTTGGAAATATTTCCTCAGTAAATTGCCTTTTAAAATGAGAATATTAGTAGCTAAGTAATGAGAGTGGAGGAGTGTCCCTGGGTGCTGTATTGGACTTTTTTTTAGGTAGTGATCCTTTATATCAAATGGCTTAGGGCTTTTACTTGGAGTGAATTCCTCATGTTTCTTATCCACGATCATATGTTATGTAGGTTTAAAGTAGGACAGTGGGTACCCCCAGCCCTTCATTGACCTTTCCTGACGACATACATTTGCTTTTACAACCAAATCAAAAGAGAAGCCATATCCTTGTCAACACAGGAGAAGACATCCTGAGTGTATTATTAATCCTGCCAAAACCACAAGCCTCCACTCTGTCAGGCTATTAACGTGAGCAATTAAGAAAGGAGCTGAGGATTGCCTGGAAAACATACTTTGACAGCTGCTGCCACAAAACCAGAATTTGGAGACAGGTTGTGATCACTATGTGAGATTTCCCCCTGCTGGCACTGAGTGCCACCTCACCTGTGTTCCCAAGCACTTCCTGCAAGCCTTTGTAGACCGCGCCTCCCTCCCTAGCACCCCTCAGGGCTCACAGTAGAGACTCAAGCCCTGAAGGGTCAGTCTAGAGGCCAAGGGCACACCCCTAGCTGGCAGGAATGTTTAGGACAAGGGAGGCAGGGAATGCCCGTGCACCAAGTGCAACACAGGGCTGAGGTGGGGCAGGGAGCAAAGATTCCAAGTTCCAGAGACTTACTCTAGTTTTCAAAACGCTGTCTCACCCTCAGCCCCCCCTGACGCGCCCTGTCTCCCCGCGTCACCGGGATAATTCACGCCATTCTGCTGGAGAAACCTTCTACCCTGACTCGGCCCAAGTCTGCCTCCGCTGACCGGACCTCTGCCTGCCGGGTTCTGGGTTCTCAGGGCTCCTTGGCTGTTGCTCTGTGTCACCGCGGACCCTTGAGCGAGGGGCTGTCTTGCTCCCTCTTTTGTCTCCTCCCCCACTGCTTAGGATGCCTTGGTGGGGGAGAGCGGTCCCAAGAGCTCAGGACATTTTAGAATAAAGTGGAGGAGCGGCGTGCCCACCGAGTCGTGGAGCGGAGCGAAGGATCGCCCCACGCTGGGCACCCCCAGCCCCGGGCCCCGCCGTGCCCACCGCTCGCTCAGGCTGGGACGATGCGCCCAGGAGGCGCGCCGCGCGGCGGGGACCCGCCTCCCTCCCCGGTGCCACCGCGACCCCCGCCCGCCCGGCCGCGTCCCCGTGCGCGCGGCGGCGGCTCCGGGACGGCAGCCGGCGAGCAGGTGGGGGCGGCGGCCCCGCCTCCGCGTCCCGGCAGCACCAGAGCCGGCGGCCGGGAGCCAGCCGGGCGCTCGGAGCGCAGCGCAGCCCAGCGCCGGGCGACGCGTGGCCGCTGCGGGGTCGCCCGGGAGCTCGCAGGCGGCGGGACGGAGCCCGGAGCCCGGAGTCCGACAGTGACGGAGACGCGGAGGGGCGGAGGCGGCCCCGGCTGGACCGGCTGCAGGTAGCGGCTCGGAGCGCGTCCAGGGCGGCCGAGGGGCCAAGGCGCGTGGTCGCGGCGGCCGCTCGGGCCCGTCCCGAGGCGCAGGGGCCTCGGGCGGAGGCCGGGGTGCTGCGGACCCGCGGGCGGGTGCGGGCGCCCAGCGTCCCCGCCAGGCTACGGTCTCCGGCGGGTCGACTGTCCAGCGCTGGCCAAGAGCCGGCCGCCTGGGCCAGGCCGGAACTGGACGGTGGCGGGGACGGGGTCGCCGCGGGGCTGCCTTGGTGACTTTCCCGGACCAGACTGTCCAAGCTGCTCCCCGCGCTCGGCCTTCTGCGGCCGGCCTCTGCTCAACCCACCCGTCTCACCCCCAGAACAAAAGGCTGGGGTCGCGCTTGGGTGGGAGCTGTCGCGGGAAGGCCAGGAGCGGAGTAAGGACGACCCGGGACATTGCAGGGCCGGAAGTGGCTGGAGAGTACAGGATCAACCCGGGGGTGGCGGGGGAGAACCACCTCAGGGAGCCGGGAAATGACTTGCCCAAGGTCACACAACTCGTGCTGACCGAGCTGGGGCCAGAGTGCAGGTGTCCACTCTCCGCTGAGATCGGCGCTCAAATTGCCCCAGCCATTAAGATCTGGCCACAAAGGAGTTTTGAAGTCCTTTGAGGGGTGAGGAATGGGGTGGCAGAGACTGTCCCCCTACCTTAGGAACACGAGAGATCAAGGGGGGAGCGGGGAGGGATCACAGGAACAGTGCCTTCCGAGGGTGCGTGCCAACCTGCGGGTAGGCGGGGGCGGCGTGGGAACCGACTGTGAGCTGCTCCCTCGAAGATGTTCTGCTGGGACATGCCAGAAGCGTCCCTGACACTCAGGGCGCCTTGGACAAAAGTTGCTGTGGCAGGAAGCTCTGGTGGCACTTAGCTCTCCGTGCCCAACCTGGGGTTCTTGGCTGTAAATGAGGCTGTTGTTTCGCAAACCTCGGGATTTGGAGAGTTTGTGCACCTCAGTCCCCTCCTTGTCACTTCAGAGAGAGGCTTGGAAGAGCATTTCTTGTGGATAGCATTATAGTTATAGGGGAGACCTCAGCCTTCTTTTTCAAAGCTAATGTTCTTTATTAAACTAGACAAAATGATAGTGATCAGAAATAGGGCTGACTTTGGACCTGAGAAGAAGCCCATGGACATGAGGGGGCTTTGGGTTCTGGAAATGCTCCCCACCTTCCTCCAGGAGTGGTCACACGGTTATGAAGCTATGCCTTGAAGACTTGTGCACTTAAGTTTTACCTTAATAAGAAAGTAAATAAACACTGAATGCTAAGAAACACTGCGGTAGCACACAGACCACTGCAGTTTTCCAGCTAATGTATTTTAGAGTTACATTGAAAACCCACACAAACCACGTCAGGAGGAAGGACAGAGGAGCAAATGAAAGTGCAGATTACAAAAATGGCACACACACACAAAATAAAAAAAATTTAAAAGGAAGAAAAGAAAATGGCACAGGCTGCCTGGCCTCACAAAGTCCTGCCTCGTGATCCTTGTCACTAATGTGCCTTTTTTACAGGTGAGAAAATAAAAGGTGACAGAGGCTTAATGACATGCTCACGAAAGCCAGAGATAAGGACCTTGGTACACAGACTCCAAATTCTAGGCATGCATGACAAACAGGCAATTTGGGGTTCTCCAATCCAGGCAAAGGAATCAGGGCTGAGGGACGCCCCTGCTTGGGCCTCCCAGGAGCTTGTGTGCGCACCCTTGGGAGTGCAGTGAGCAGCAGAAGGGATGGAGGAAGTGTCTGTGTGTGTCTAAGAACATTCAGTTTCAGGAATGAGATAAAGCCAGCTGGCCTAGCCTGGCAACGCTCTTTTTAGATTCATTGTTCAGAAACCGTACAGTACAGGTTGTGGTTTTGTAGTCCTGCCGGCACACACGAGAAGAATGAGTAAGAGAGCCTAGACAGGAGCCCAGCGGGAGAGCGTCTAGAATGCTTACCAGTAGAAGTCAACGTTCACTATAGTTCATCATTTATAGACATGCATCTATTGATACTAAAGTTAAAACTACAAAAATAACTCAGCAGAAAAAAAAGAAAACTTATTTTCTAGAAAATATGTTATAAATGTACATCAACCGTGATGTAGACATACTTGTAACTTTAGAAGACAGTAACTTCACATCTAGAGAGAAATCCTGAGAAATTTGTCCTAATGTGTCTTCTAGTGATCTTGTCTAATGTATGCTCTTGAGCTTGTCCTGGTGTGTGCTCCAGTGATCTGGTCCTGGTGTGTGCTCCAGTGAGCTGGTCCTGGTGTGTGCTCCAGTGATCTGGTCCTGGTGTGTGCTCCAGTGATCTGGTCCTAGAGTATGCTCCAGTGATCTGGTCCTAGTGTGTGCTCCAGTGATCTGGTCCTGGTGTGTGCTCCAGTGATCTGGTCCTGGTGTGTGCTTCAGTGATCTGGTCCTAGAGTGTGCTCCAGTGATCTGGTCCTGGTGTGTGCTCCAGTGATCTGGTCCTGGTGTGTGCTTCAGTGATCTGGTCCTAGAGTGTGCTCCAGTGATCTGGTCCTGGTGTGTGCTCTAGTGACCTTGTACTTCAGCCAGCAATTCAGACCTTCAAGCAGCAGCATGCTTGTTTTCGCACCAGGTTAAATGGCCGAGTGGAATGTTCGTCTTGTTCTTGGGTCTGTGAGGTTTGGGTGCAACGACTGTGGGTTAAGTATGATAGCCATGGAGTTGTTTCTGGTGGAGTCCCCCAGCCAAGTGCCACTAAGCATGACTGAATAGCACAGAGTTATCTTTCGGTGAGTTGTGCCTTGTCACAGTAGTGTTCCTGCCATCTGGCTGCTGGGATATTTAGAAAGGAATTGAAATGTTTGACTGACTTGGCTAATAATCTGATAAAACAAAGTTGATGAAGGAACTGTTAAATCAGGGTTCATGTTAGCAGACAATGATTAGTGACTTTTTTACCTTTTTCTTTCTTTGTTTGTGTCTTTCTTTCTTTTCTTTTTCTTTTTTTCTTTTTCTTTCTTTTTTTTTTTTTTTTTTTTTTTGGCCATTTCAGGAAACCAGAGTGTAGCTCGCCCCTGTTGCTCCACACGTCTCTCACTGATTTCGTTCCATAATACACTTGAAACTGCCCCCTTGCTATTCCAGCTGGCCTAAGCTGAATCTGGGGGTGTTTACCACCCAGTTATACAGTCAAGGAATTGCATGATACAGCAGAGTTCAAATGCCAAGAGGAATAAAGTGAAACTAACCAAACATGACAGAGATGTTGGACGGACTGTGCGAGCCAGGCACTGTGGGGAAAATGTCCAAGTGTGTCTTGAAGGCATGACCCTCCTGTGTGGGTGATGAAACGTGGATGGTGGCATCCAGAAGGGGGAGGAGGCATGACTTTGGACCGTCAGGTAGACTCAGCCCTGGGGTAACTGGGCGGCGGTTCTTTGAGTTGTGGGGCAGTGTCCCTAAGAGCGCCCATGGGTGTCATGCTGCATCACTGTTTCGAAGAGCTAATATCTAACTTGTGCCAGCACTAAGGGATTGACGTCAACAAAATCATCCTCAGTGCCCTACTCAGGAAACCCGGTGTTCTTATTTGCACTGTTAAAGGGAATTCTGAACCCAAGGGCTACTGTTCCTCGCGTGATCAAGTGGTACCCAGCTCTGTTCC